>NC_140170.1:85204702-85668856 GCF_963971535.1 Notolepis coatsorum | reverse complement strand
CAAATCTTTATCCGGAAAAAAATCTTTCACCTCTACACTCTTCCTGTTCTTTGTCAACTTTAAAAACAGTTTCATTGCATCTAGTGAATAGGAAAAACCATCGCTCTCATAGTCATCATCACTATCAACAACCATCTCTGCCCATAACCCCCCCTGTGTACTCTGCGTACTGCTAAGTTCTTCTGTCACACCTGTCTTCTTAGCTTGAGAGCTCGACACCCCAACTACCTCAATCTTCCTCTTCTGCCTAGCAACCCCCACCCCGCCGTCCCCCTCCCCCATGTCAATATCCTCTACTTCCTCCACCCTGACCCCCTCAACATCTACAGCTACCCCAGGTACACTCCCCACATCTGTAACCCTTCCCGCCACGACCCCCCCCCCCCCCCCCCCACATTTTCATCCCCACCATCTTCTCTTTGTATTACAACAGATCCACTTGCCCCCTCTGTAACCCTTCCCACCACGGCCCCCCCCCCCCACATCTTCATCTCCATCATCTTCCCCTTGTATCACAACAGGGCCACTCGTCCCCTCTGTAATCCTTCCCACCACGACCCCCCCCCCCCCCCCCCCCCATACCTTCATCCCCACCAACTGCCCCTTGTATGTCACAAGTCCACTCCTCACCTGGCCATTTAATGCGTCCCGGCTGAGACAAGCTCCTTCCACCACCCCCCCCCCCCCCCCCCACCTTTCCATCTCCACCATTCTTTCCCCGTGTTGCAATCTCAGCCGTACCTCCTCCTTCCCTTTCCTTATCACTTCTATCTGGTACGATAACCTTCTCAGAAATCTCCCCACTACCCCTCCTCCCTTGTCCCCCCCCCCCCCTCAACCCCTCGATTCATACCCCAAGCTACTCTTCCCTTCTTCATTGCACTCTCCCCCTCCTTTTCTCCCCTGCTCGGCCCCTCCCCAGGGCACGCTTGCCTCTGATGCCCCTCCCTTCCACACGCAAAACAGCGCATGTTTTGTGACGTCGCAAAAATAACATACTCGAACCCGTCTACTATTACTTTAAAATTAAGATCCAACTCATCACCACGTTTGTCCATTATAATGAACGTCTGCCTTCTGTGAGAAACCACATGCTGTAGTTCAGGTGCCTTAAAGCCCGAAGACATTTTCTTTAACGGAGCTACCACTTTCCCAAACCTGGCGAGTTCCCTTAATATAACCTCGTCGCTCACCAACGGGGGAACGTTTGACACCGTCACCCTAATGGCATGTGTTGTGAGCGGCATCACAGCCACCATCGTATCACGTATGATCAAACCGTCCGTTATCAGTTGAGAAACCTTACTCAAATCATCCAAGAAAAAAACAATAGACCCATTCATCCTGGCCGCAGACTTAACGGCCGAAGCGCCTACTATTCCTGCAATGACGATACCGCATTCCTCTACTGAACACGGAAACGCCGGCGCGACTTTGAAACCATGTTTCCTGGTCAACATAGTGAAGTCCATGCCACCGCGACAGCAGACAGCTGCCTAAGCGAACACTGACAACACTACCAGCCCACCATCAACACACAACCAGCCAAATAAACCCCAGTCCAATTCACAATTTGACAAACAACATAAAGATAGGAAAAGTTTAGAAAGACTCACGCGTACCTCCTCAGACTCTCGCACCACTCCACTCACCACACGCTCCCACCATCCACACGCATGCGCACAGAGAGAGAGAGAGAGAGAGAGAGAGAGAGAGAGAGAGAGAGAGAGAGAGAGAGAGAGAGAGAGAGGAGGCACACACTCACACATATGGGGGAGAGATAGAGAGAGACACATAAACCACTCCCACTTCGGGTTTTCTATCTGAATACAGATACAGAGACAAATAATTGTGTTGATTGAACAGATAATGACGTCTCTGCATACCCATATTATGGGCAACAACACAAGGTGTGTGTTTGTGTGTGTGTGTGTGTGTGTTTTTTCTGTTTGTGTTTGTGTGTATGTATGCGCACAATACATGCATGTGTTTCATTCGTATCATCCTCTCTCACACACCGGTCTCTTTGCGTTGCATGCCTGGCACTCCAAATATCCGTGTGCTTTGGCTGTGGCACGCGGCTGTTGTTTCTCTGAGTGATCACGCTCCGGAGATAAGGCCGGTGGAATGGAGATAACACAGGAAAGGCCCCGGACCCAACCCCCCCACCACCAACATAATCCTCAGACAACCGACACAGCGATAGCCTCGTTCCGAGCCTGATTTAGTGACTCCGACACTACCTAATTACCCCTGGAGCACAGATAATCACAATCTGTATCAATGACCAATTAGTGTAGACATGGAGCTGAGGGCTCCCCTGGGGGACGTCTGGTCGGAGACACGCAGGGAGGCTCCATGGAGGTTGGTAGAGGAAGACTGATGCTCCTATGTACTGTGGTCCTTGGTCCGGGCTCACAGGTTAGCAAACGCAGGATATATTTCATTATAGCTGTTGAAAATGAATAGCTAGAAAACATTGTTCTCGTGCCACGTGCGATTGGTGTCGGCTATATCGGACGGATGAGTTTCCGAACCCAGAAATAAGTCAATAAGTCTTAATAAGTCTTCATTTGTTCCTTTGACTTGAATAAGTCAAAAACAGCATTCCTACCAATTTGGATAACCGATGTTGGAAAGTCTGAGAAAACGTTGATACCCGAATTGCAGAGTTACTGCAAACACTATTGAAATAGGCAATACTACAGTCAGAAATTGTAGTTGACAGTTGTGTTGTGTCACACGCATTGAAGTTTCCCCAGACACACTGGAGAGCAGGGACTGAGAGTTCAGTCTGTATGTCACCATACATGACAGATTTTTATTATATTGACAGTTGAAAATAGTCTTTATGCTTGTCATGGATAGGGTGAGGAGGGGCTATGAGGGCTACCCCCCTTCCCCCTGTCTCCGGCTGTCCCTGAGCAACGACCGGAGTGTTGAATGTCCCGTGACTAAGACGGGGAGGACGTGACCCTCTTGCGCTGCCCCTGTGCTTCAAATAGATCCGCTATCAACTCTATCTTTAATCTTTCAAAATGTTCAATTGCTATCGCTATTAGCTCTATCTTTAATTTTTCAAAATGTACAGTTGCTATTGCATGCACTCATCTGTGTTTCACCACACACATGAGTGCATGCTTACCAACTGTCCGTCTGCAACACTACTATCACCGACATCTAAGAAGGGAGATCCCCCCTTGAACGGCCCTTCTAAGGTTTCTCTCCTCCACATTGCCTGTGGAGCTTTTTTTTCCCTATTGTTAGGTTTTAGTGAGTTTTTCCTTACCTTCGCGTGGGGTATGTCTGGGAGTGCTTGCATTCTTTCATTTATTTGCATTCATCTAAAAAATGTTTGGACCCTATGGTGTTCTTGTTCTGTTCTTGACTTATTGTTATGTTGTCTTCTTGACTTGTTTAAAGAAGACCTGTACGGCCCATGGGGACATTAACGTGTGTTGTCGGGCCCTATAAATAAATTTGATTTGATTTGATTTGATTTGAGAGACTATTCATTTTGGGAAATACTGTATGTCTTGTTACTACTTGGCAATCGAGTGAAGGTAAATTAATCCATGCTGCTTCGTGGAGCCTGTTGGTTAGCTGTCTACTCCTTACAGAAACCCTTTTCACACAGAGATCCTGCAATGATTCCGCAATGGAGAATCTCCATTCTGCCGGCTTTGGGTAGTTCACAGGGAACCGAGGAAAGACGGCATGGCGCTGCCACTGCGTGTGCGTTCAGACAGAATGCCGTGATGATGCCGCGTTCAAGAGTCGTAGGCGGATAGAAGCAGCGTGTCTCATTGTGGTTCTGAAATAGGTCTCCAAAGGCGCACATACAGGATGGAAAATGTAATCAATTTGACATACATAACGCATGATGATGAGTTAAGACAAGCTTTCTCTAGGCTTTTGAAAATGTAGGGGAGACCTTGCTGGTAACGGTGCAGCCGAGATAGGAGAGAAAAAAAGCTAGCCTTTTTTCTTTCTTTTTTTCTCTTGACGCACAACTTTCAAAAAATCATTACTAATATTTCCACAGTTAAACAAGTAGGTTTTGACTGCGAACATAACGCCTGTTTCAAAATGAAAAGTTATTTTATTCTGCACTGAATTCTACCCGCGCTTGGCGAGTGGTAATGTCAATGTGTTAGCGAGACTATAGGTTCAGAGAGTAGAGATCCGAGTGTAATCTTCAAGTGCATGGTGGTCCGTTTTGGCAAAAACGTCTAATGCATTCTAACGAATGAAAGACAAAAATAAATTAAATATGATGTTTGGGGTCTACCACCGTTTTTAATATCAGTTATCTTCTAGTGCATGCCAGGCCTACGTTTCCATGTCCCAAAAATGGCTTTGATAGGCCTACCACGCAATATGTCAAAACGCCCTATCATAAAAGGGCTCCACCGCCAATTAAAGTCTGTTGGACATCTACTGTAGTGCAGCACTCCATAAAGCCTTGTGAAATTAGAGAAAGGGCCCACAAGTTAATAATGCAGTGTTACTGTTTTGACTGGTGTACGACTCCTGGGCAGCCAGTTGATGCACCTCCGAGGCATTGGATCAGTTATTCACCGCCGTCTGTCCGTGGTCCTGTCAACTGATTAACAGACTGTTAACAGATTAACAGTCAACGCGGTTTCATTGCTGGGTTAAGTACTTCTATTCTATTTCACATAATACGCTTACTTCATATATCTACTCCATTCACATATATGCCTACCACTTGTATCTATTGCTATGTCCGCCTACTACAATCTCATGAGCTGTCTAACGCCTGTCCCGTCTCCCTGTCTTCCTATGACTTGCTGTCCTGGAGTGTTGACCGGAGTGTTGGACGTCCCGTGACGAAGGCCGGGAGACTGCGACCCCCTCTGCGTGCCCCCCTGTCTTCGGAGGTTTCGTAGTGGTGACCGGAGTGCCGGATGTCCCGCGATGATGCCGGGAGTTCGCGACCCTCTCTGTGCCACCCCCCCTTCCCCCTGTCTCCGGCTGTCCCTGAGCAACGACCGGAGTGCTGAATGTCCCGTGACTAAGACGGGGAGGACGTGACCCTCTTGCGCCGCCCCTGTGCTTCAAATAGATCCGCTATCAACTCTATCTTTAATTTTTCAAAATGTACAGTTGCTATTGCATGCACTCATCTGTGTTTCACTACACACATGAGTGCATGCTTACCAACTGTCCGGTCGTCTGCAACACTACTATCACCGACATCTAAGAAGGGAGATCCCCCCTTGAACGGCCCTTCTAAGGTTTCTCTCCTCCACATTGCCTGTGGAGCTTTTTTCCCTATTGTTAGGTTTTAGTGAGTTTTTCCTTACCTTCGCGTGGGGTATGTCTGGGAGTGCTTGCATTCTTTCATTTATTTGCATTCATCTAAAAAATGTTTGGACCCTATGGTGTTCTTGTTCTGTTCTTGACTTATTGTTATGTTGTCTTCTTGACTTGTTTAAAGAAGACCTGTACGGCCCATGGGGACATTAACGTGTGTTGTCGGGCCCTATAAATAAATTTGATTTGATTTGATTTGATCTGTGAGCTTTTTTAATTAGACATAAAACATGTAGCCTATTATTATTATTATTATTATTATTATTATTATTATTATTATTATTATTATTATTATTATTATTATTATTATTATTATTATTATTATTATTATTATTATTATTATTATTATTATTATTATTATTATTATTATTATTATTATTATTATTATTATTATTATTATTATTATTATTATTATTATTATTATTATTATTATTATTATTATTATTATTATTATTATTATTATTATTATTATTATTATTATTATCATGGACATCTAGTACCAATATTCCCACGGGTTGGTGTGGGGATAGTGTCATGGGGCAGCGGTCCATTGAAAATAGTTGATATTACCTGCAAGCTAACTCTCACAGAACTAACCACATCATTAAAACATCTCACCCCGTCAAAAATGTGACCCCCCCCCATTCCGTGTTCATTCTTTTCACACAAAACAACATGGAGGAATAATGGGGTAAAGATTCCTGGGGCTAGAGAGTGGTTGCTGCGTCGGCAGACTTAATTACCCCCCCCCCCCCCCCCCCCCCCCAAATAATAAGCAAATTTGGTAGTTTCCATTGCATTATCCGTGCTTCCCTGTATACATATTCAGATTTTGGCTCACCCCTGGCCCATAAGTATGTCACTTTGAACAAATACCAATTCCTAAAGAAAGGCACAAAACACCAAAATCAATTAAACATATAATCCAGTCAAACTTTGTTTTAAAAGTTGGGTCCAGACAGTTACAACTTGTCAGCCATTTCTCTCTGATGCATTTCACAAGGCTTCATGGAGCGCTGCACTTGTCCAACAAATACTCACTGATTTGATGGCGGGCGACTTTAATTGGCGGTGGAGCCCTTTTATGACAGGGCGTTTTGACATATTGTGTGGCCTATCATACTGCCTGTGTGTGTGTGTGTGTGTGTGTGTGTGTGTGTGTGTGTGTGTGTGTGTGTGTGTGTGTGTGTGTGTGTGTGTGTGTGTGTGTGTGTGTGTGTGTGTGTGTGTGTGTGTGTGTGTGTGTGTGTGTGTGTGTGTGTGTGTGTGTGTGTGTGTGTGTGTGTGTGTGTGTGTGTGTGTGTGTGTGTGTGTGTGTGTGTGTGTGTGTGTGTGTGTGTGTGTGTGTGTGTGTGTGTGTGTGTGTGTGTGTGTGTGTGTGTGTGTGTGTGGCTATAAACCCACGCAGGCCTGTGTTGACCCAGTGCCACAATTGTTCTGACTCTCCATGTGTTAAAATGATGTAAGTCAAAAGTTGAAAAACACTGAAACCCACAACCCAAAACAAAAGCACAGCACATCCACATGTACAGAAAGGCATGGTCTATGGTGAAATATAAGGTTACTCTGTGAACTCTCTTTTACCTAAACATAGTGTATAGAGGTTTTGGGGGGGGGGGGATTGAATCAGAATTGGAAAAAGACCACACATTTTCATTTTGACAATCAGCACTGGGGAACAATGAACAATACTCTCAATGACTGTTCTTTTCATCCGTTGTCCTCTCCACGGAGAGGTTGTCGGTGTGGTTTTCGCTCCCTCAGCTCACGTTCTGCGCGCCTGCCTGCCCGTCAGTCACAGAGGGTGGCTGAGTGAGCGAGCCGGCGGGGCCGTCGCCTGGGAGCGCCTGTGATAATTACTCAGAAGCCGAACGAACGGCTGGCCTTTAATTTAATTTCACATCCAATAACAATCCGTCGAGGAGAGGGTGATAAATGAAACAGGACTGTGCTGCTCACGCTCCCAGAACACTGAGGCCCCATATGGAATAACAGGTACCCAGATTAGTGGAATAACAAGTAGGTCTACCCTGATTAGTGGAATAACAAGTAGGTCTACCCTGATACGTGGAATAACAAGTAGGTCTACCCTGATTAGTGGAATAGTAGTTAGGTCTACCCTAATTAGTGGAATAACAAGTAGGTCTACTCTGATTAGTGGAATAACAGGTAGTTCTACCCTGATTAGTGGAATAGTAGTTAGGTCTACCCTAATTAGTGGAATAACAGGTACCCTGATTAATGGAATAACATGTAGGTTTAGCCTGATTAATGGAATAACAGGCAGGTTTACCCTGATTAGTGGAATAACAGGCAGGTTTACCCTGAGTTGTGGAATAACAGGAATACCAGTGTGGAACATCATTTTAAAGATTCTATTACCCTGTAATGTGGCATCTATCCTCTCACTTATCAATCGATTGTTGTCAGCAAAGCCAAGATGCAAATGCCAAATTTGGACCCAAGCAAGTCTTACGTGGGATTTCAGTATGAGAAGGAAAATAGTAAAGATTTATGTCTAGTTGCTGCTCTGCACATGCCCATCTGGTTTACAGACAGTACCACTGCGACAATACTACCGCTATTGACATTCTTGTGGGTGCAATTTACATTGTGGCTTGAATTGACACGAATTGATACAGACCATTTGTGAGGTATGCTTGTCAATTCATATGTATTTGGTTTGTATCCATGCCTGTTCAGAATTGGTATTTATTTCTATATTAATGGAATAATTTCAGATATTGCTTACAGCGCCAAAAAAATATGAAAAAGAAAACAATAAATGTCACAGCTGAATTAAGCGTGGCATTTTGTTGTGGGGTTCTAAAGTGTTTGAGGAACATTTCAGATCAACTGGAAACCTCTACTGTGTTCAATCAGCACAAAATGGATAACAAATATCGCCATAATTGAAAAAATATATGAGAGAGGGACGGCCTGAAACTTGAACCCCAGTTGAGGCGAGTCGCCTATGACATAATAAAACCCACATGTCAAAAATGGTAGTCTTGTCCCATATGAATCCCCCCCAGTCTGAAGACATTTCTGTTATGGTTTGTAACCGACCCCAATCGCACAACACAAGACAGGTATGAGAGTAAGCCAAAACAGGGCAAATCTTTATTATAGAACAAAAGGCGGAACAGTCCCTTTATGGGAGAACACAAAAACACTAGAGTCAAGGAAAACTGGAAAATGCGGCACTGTGCCTTTAAGAGGCGAACAGGCTAAGGGACTAGGGCTAAGGGACAGGGCCAGGGCTAAATGTCAAGGACCAGGACCAGGGGCACTGGAGAGGGGAACAGGGGAGAACACAAAAACACTAGAGTCAAGGAAATAAGGAAAATGCGGCACTGTGCCTTTAGGAGGCGAACAGGCTAAGGGACTAGGGCTAAAGGACAGGGCCAGGGCTAAATGTCAAGGACTAGGACCAGGGGCACTGGAGAGGGGAACAGGGGAGAACACAAAACACTAGAGTCAAGGAAATAAGGAAAATGCGGCACTGTGCCTTTAAGAGGTGAACAGGCTAAGGGACAGGGCTAAGTGTCAGGGACAAAGGCTAAGGGCCAGGGCTACGGGCCAGGGCTACTTACAGGGATGAGGACAGGGTTCCGACGGCGGAGGCCTGGCAAGGGGACAGGGGCCCGATGGCGGGGGCCAGGCACGGAGACAGGGGCCCGACAGCGGAGGCCGGGCACGGAGGCAGGGGCCCGACGGCGGAGGCCTGTCACGGGGACAGGGGCCCGACAGCGGGGGCCGGGCACGGAGACAGGGGCCCGACGGCGGAGGCCTGTCACGGGGACAGGGGCCCGACGGCGGAGGCCTGGTACGGAGACAGGGGCCCGACAGCGGAGGCCGGGGGGAAGAGGCGCCATCCTCCCGTGGAAATAGGGAGCGATGACGCGCCGGCTTGACGTCTGGAGTGGGAACACTGGCAACCTCCCGTAGAGAATTAGAGAGAGAAGGCGGTGTCCCACTCCAGGCACGGAGATCCTCTTCCTCCTCCTCGGGGGGGCCGGGCACGGAGACTTGACTTGACTTGACTTGAGACAGGGGCCCGACAGCGGAGGCCGGGGGGAAGAGGCGCCATCCTCCCGTAGAGAATTAGGGAGCGATGACGCGCCGGCTTGACGTCTGGAGTGGGAACACTGGCAACCTCCCGTAGAGAATTAGAGAGCGAAGGCGGTGTCCCACTCCAGGCACGGAGATCCTCTTCCTCCTCCTCGGGGGGGGGGGGGGGGCCGGGCAACGCAGAACAAAGGGGTCCCAGGGGACCGGGGCGAAGAGATGCCATCCTCCCGTGGAAAATAGGGAGCGATGACGCGCCGGCTTGGCGTCTGGAGTGGGAACACTGGAAAACCTCCCGTAGAGAATTAGAGAGCGAAGGCGGTGTCCCACTCCAGGCACGGAGATCCTCTTCCTCCTCCTCGGGGGGGGGGGGGGGCCGGGCAACGCAGAACAAAGGGGTCCCAGGGGACCGGGGCGAAGAGATGCCATCCTCCCGTGGAAAATAGGGAGCGATGACGCGCCGGCTTGGCGTCTGGAGTGGGAACACTGGAAAACCTCCCGTAGAGAATTAGAGAGCGAAAACGGTGTCCCACTCCAGGCAAACGGCGACAGGTGGTGATGGCTGGCACGTCGTCTCACGCCGGAGACGCGGCAGGTGATGGTAACGTACAGGATGGTAACGTACAGAACTCCATGAACACAGAGTGAACACAGATACAGAACGACCCGACCAGGACTGGAAGGGAGGTCCAGGTATATAAAGCCCTCTGGGGCGCTAATCATAAACTATGACAGCTGCGTGAAGGTAGTCCAAGGGTGGGGGTTGGTGAAGAGTAGAGGAGAGTAAATCATCGCAAGGGTGGGGGCTGGTGAGGGAGAGTAGACAGGGAAAAGTTCAGGGAACAGGCGAATCCTCACAGTAGCTCCCCCTCCACGGGAGCCACCGGGCGACCGAAACACTACCATGACGGGGCAGAACACTAACATGACCGCCAGAACACTAACATGGCGGGGCAGAACACTAACATGACAGGGCAGAACACTAACACGACGGTCAGAACACTAACATGACGGGGCAGGGGACAAGACAAGGCAACAAACAAAACAAAACTGGGCCATGCTAGCAGGGGAAGCTACACCTAAAGTGGGGCTAGCAGAGGGACTGGGTAGATGCCAGAGCATTGCTAGCTACAGGGCCTATGCTAGCTGTACTGCTACATTAGCATAGAGGCTGCACTAGCTGCCGGAGCTAGGCTAGCAGACAGGGCTGGACTAGCAAAGGAGAACAAGCTAGCTGGAAGGACAGTCCTAGCTGTGGGGAACAGGGTAGCTAACAGGGGAGCTAACGAGGCTAACAGGGGAGCAAACAGGGGAGTCAACAGGGGAACTAACAGGGGAACTAACAGGGGAACTAACAGGGGAACTAACAGGGGAACTAGAGGGAGCTAGAGGGAACTAGAGGGAGCTAGAGTGGGTTAGAGGGAACTAGAGGGAACTAACAGAGGCTAACTCACATACACTGTCTGTGCTGGCTGGGGTCGTCGACTGGTCGGGTCGTACTGTTATGGTTTGTAACCGACCCCAATCGCACAACACAAGACAGGTATGAGAGTAAGCCAAAACAGGGCAAATCTTTATTATAGAACAAAAGGCGGAACAGTCCCTTTATGGGAGAACACAAAAACACTAGAGTCAAGGAAAACTGGAAAATGCGGCACTGTGCCTTTAAGAGGCGAACAGGCTAAGGGACTAGGGCTAAGGGACAGGGCCAGGGCTAAATGTCAAGGACCAGGACCAGGGGCACTGGAGAGGGGAACAGGGGAGAACACAAAAACACTAGAGTCAAGGAAATAAGGAAAATGCGGCACTGTGCCTTTAGGAGGCGAACAGGCTTAGGGACTAGGGCTAAAGGACAGGGCCAGGGCTAAATGTCAAGGACTAGGACCAGGGGCACTGGAGAGGGGAACAGGGGAGAACACAAAACACTAGAGTCAAGGAAATAAGGAAAATGCGGCACTGTGCCTTTAAGAGGTGAACAGGCTAAGGGACAGGGCTAAGTGTCAGGGACAAAGGCTAAGGGCCAGGGCTATGGGCCAGGGCTGCTTACAGGGATGAGGACAGGGTTCCGACGGCGGAGGCCTGGCAAGGGGACAGGGGCCCGATGGCGGGGGCCAGGCACGGAGACAGGGGCCCGACAGCGGAGGCCGGGCACGGAGGCAGGGGCCCGACGGCGGAGGCCTGTCACGGGGACAGGGGCCCGACAGCGGGGGCCGGGCACGGAGACAGGGGCCCGACGGCGGAGGCCTGTCACGGGGACAGGGGCCCGACGGCGGAGGCCTGGTACGGAGACAGGGGCCCGACAGTGGAGGCCGGGGGGAAGAGGCGCCATCCTCCCGTGGAAATAGGGAGCGATGACGCGCCGGCTTGACGTCTGGAGTGGGAACACTGGCAACCTCCCGTAGAGAATTAGAGAGAGAAGGCGGTGTCCCACTCCAGGCACGGAGATCCTCTTCCTCCTCCTCGGGGGGGCCGGGCACGGAGACTTGACTTGACTTGACTTGAGACAGGGGCCCGACAGCGGAGGCCGGGGGGAAGAGGCGCCATCCTCCCGTAGAGAATTAGGGAGCGATGACGCGCCGGCTTGACGTCTGGAGTGGGAACACTGGCAACCTCCCGTAGAGAATTAGAGAGCGAAGGCGGTGTCCCACTCCAGGCACGGAGATCCTCTTCCTCCTCCTCGGGGGGGGGGGGGGGCCGGGCAAAGAGATGCCATCCTCCCGTGGAAAATAGGGAGCGATGACGCGCCGGCTTGACGTCTGGAGTGGGAACACTGGAAAACCTCCCATAGAGAATTAGAGAGCGAAAACGGTGTCCCACTCCAGGCAAACGGCGACAGGTGGTGATGGCTGGCACGTCGTCTCACGCCGGAGACGCGGCAGGTGATGGTAACGTACAGGATGGTAACGTACAGAACTCCATGAACACAGAGTGAACACAGATACAGAACGACCCGACCAGGACTGGAAGGGAGGTCCAGGTATATAAAGCCCTCTGGGGCGCTAATCATAAACTATGACAGCTGCGTGAAGGTAGTCCAAGGGTGGGGGTTGGTGAAGAGTAGAGGAGAGTAAATCATCGCAAGGGTGGGGGCTGGTGAGGGAGAGTAGACAGGGAAAAGTTCAGGGAACAGGCGAATCCTCACAGTAGCTCCCCCTCCACGGGAGCCACCGGGCGACCGAAACACTACCATGACGGGGCAGAACACTAACATGACGGCCAGAACACTAACATGACGGGGCAGAACACTAACATGACAGGGCAGAACACTAACACGACGGTCAGAACACTAACATGACGGGGCAGGGGACAAGACAAGGCAACAAACAAAAAAAAACTGGGCCATGCTAGCAGGGGAAGCTACACCTAAAGTGGAGCTAGCAGAGGGACTGGGTAGATGCCAGAGCATTGCTAGCTACAGGGCCTATGCTAGCTGTACTGCTACATTAGCATAGAGGCTGCACTAGCTGCCGGAGCTAGGCTAGCAGACAGGGCTGGACTAGCAAAGGAGAACAAGCTAGCTGGAAGGACAGTCCTAGCTGTGGGGAACAGGGTAGCTAACAGGGGAGCTAACGAGGCTAACAGGGGAGCAAACAGGGGAGTCAACAGGGGAACTAACAGGGGAACTAACAGGGGAACTAACAGGGGAACTAACAGGGGAACTAGAGGGAGCTAGAGGGAACTAGAGGGAGCTAGAGTGGGTTAGAGGGAACTAGAGGGAACTAACAGAGGCTAACTCACATACACTGTCTGTGCTGGCTGGGGTCGTCGACTGGTCGGGTCGTACTGTTATGGTTTGTAACCGACCCCAATCGCACAACACAAGACAGGTATGAGAGTAAGCCAAAACAGGGCAAATCTTTATTATAGAACAAAAGGCGGAACAGTCCCTTTATGGGAGAACACAAAAACACTAGAGTCAAGGAAAACTGGAAAATGCGGCACTGTGCCTTTAAGAGGCGAACAGGCTAAGGGACTAGGGCTAAGGGACAGGGCCAGGGCTAAATGTCAAGGACCAGGACCAGGGGCACTGGAGAGGGGAACAGGGGAGAACACAAAACACTAGAGTCAAGGAAATAAGGAAAATGCGGCACTGTGCCTTTAAGAGGCGAACAGGCTAAGGGACAGGGCTAAGTGTCAGGGACAAAGGCTAAGGGCCAGGGCTACGGGCCAGGGCTGCTTACAGGGATGAGGACAGGGTTCCGACGGCGGAGGCCTGGCAAGGGGACAGGGGCCCGACGGCGGGGGCCAGGCACGGAGACAGGGGCCCGACAGCGGAGGCCGGGCACGGAGGCAGGGGCCCGACGGCGGAGGCCTGTCACGGGGACAGGGGCCCGACGGCGGAGGCCTGGTACGGAGACAGGGGCCCGACAGCGGGGGCCGGGCACGGAGACAGGGGCCCGACGGCGGAGGCCTGGTACGGAGACAGGGGCCCGACAGCGGAGGCCGGGGGGAAGAGGCGCCATCCTCCCGTGGAAACAGGGAGCGATGACGCGCCGGCTTGACGTCTGGAGTGGGAACACTGGCAACCTCCCGTAGAGAATTAGAGAGCGAAGGCGGTGTCCCACTCCAGGCACGGAGATCCTCTTCCTCCTCCTCGGGGGGGCCGGGCACGGAGACTTGACTTGACTTGACTTGAGACAGGGGCCCGACAGCGGAGGCCGGGGGGAAGAGGCGCCATCCTCCCGTAGAGAATTAGGGAGCGATGACGCGCCGGCTTGACGTCTGGAGTGGGAACACTGGCAACCTCCCGTAGAGAATTAGAGAGCGAAGGCGGTGTCCCACTCCAGGCACGGAGATCCTCTTCCTCCTCCTCGGGGGGGGGCCGGGCACGGAGACTTGACTTGACTTGCGACCCTCTCTGCGCCACCCCCTATCTCCCTGTCTCCGGCTGTCCCTGAGCAACGACCGGAGTGTTGAATGTCCCGTGACTAAGACGGGGAGGACGTGACCCTCTCTGCGCCGCCCCTGTGCCTCAAATAGATCTGCTATCAACTCTATCTTTAATCTTTCAAAATGTTCAGTTGCTATCGCTATTAGCTCTATCTTTAATTTTTCAAAATGTACAGTTGCTATTGCATGCACTCATCTGTGTTTCACCACACACATGAGTGCATGCTTACCAACTGTCCGTCTGCAACACTACTATCACCAACATCTAAGAAGGGAGATCCCCCCTTGAATGGCCCTTCTAAGGTTTCTCTCCTCCACACTGCCTGTGGAGCTTTTTTCCCTATTGTTAGGTTTTAGTGAGTTTTTCCTTACCTTCGCGTGGGGTATGTCTGGGAGTGCTTGCATTCTTTCATTTATTTGCATTCATCTAAAAAATGTTTGGACCCTATGGTGTTCTTGTTCTGTTCTTGACTTATTGTTATGTTGTCTTCTTGACCTGTTTAAAGAAGACCTGTACGGCCCATGGGGACATTAACGTGTGTTGTCGGGCCCTATAAATAAATTTGATTTGATTTGATTTGATTTGATTTGATTTGAGACAGGGGCCCGACAGCGGAGGCCGGGGGGAAGAGACGCCATCCTCTCGTGGAAATAGGGAGCGATGGCGCGCCGGCTTGACGTCTGGAGTGGGAACACTGGCAACCTCCCGTAGAGAATTAGAGAGCGAAGGCGGTGTCCCACTCCAGGCACGGAGATCCTCTTCCTCCTCCTCGGGGGGGCCGGGCACGGAGACTTGACTTGACTTGAGACAGGGGCCCGACAGCGGAGGCCGGGGGGAAGAGGCGCCATCCTCCCGTAGAGAATTAGGGAGCGATGACGCGCCGGCTTGACGTCTGGAGTGGGAACACTGGCAACCTCCCGTAGAGAATTAGAGAGCGAAGGCGGTGTCCCACTCCAGGCACGGAGATCCTCTTCCTCCTCCTCGGGGGGGGGGGGGGGCCGGGCAACGCAGAACAAAGGGGTCCCAGGGGACCGGGGCGAAGAGATGCCATCCTCCCGTGGAAAATAGGGAGCGATGACGCGCCGGCTTGACGTCTGGAGTGGGAACACTGGAAAACCTCCCGTAGAGAATTAGAGAGCGAAAACGGTGTCCCACTCCAGGCAAACGGCGACAGGTGGTGATGGCTGGCACGTCGTCTCACGCCGGAGACGCGGCAGGTGATGGTAACGTACAGGATGGTAACGTACAGAACTCCATGAACACAGAGTGAACACAGATACAGAACGACCCGACCAGGACTGGAAGGGAGGTCCAGGTATATAAAGCCCTCTGGGGCGCTAATCATAAACTATGACAGCTGCGTGAAGGTAGTCCAAGGGTGGGGGTTGGTGAAGAGTAGAGGAGAGTAAATCATCGCAAGGGTGGGGGCTGGTGAGGGAGAGTAGACAGGGAAAAGTTCAGGGAACAGGCGAATCCTCACAGTAGCTCCCCCTCCACGGGAGCCACCGGGCGACCGAAACACTACCATGACGGGGCAGAACACTAACATGACGGCCAGAACACTAACATGACGGGGCAGAACACTAACATGACAGGGCAGAACACTAACACGACGGTCAGAACACTAACATGACGGGGCAGGGGACAAGACAAGGCAACAAACAAAACAAAACTGGGCCATGCTAGCAGGGGAAGCTACACCTAAAGTGGGGCTAGCAGAGGGACTGGGTAGATGCCAGAGCATTGCTAGCTACAGGGCCTATGCTAGCTGTACTGCTACATTAGCATAGAGGCTGCACTAGCTGCCGGAGCTAGGCTAGCAGACAGGGCTGGACTAGCAAAGGAGAACAAGCTAGCTGGAAGGACAGTCCTAGCTGTGGGGAACAGGGTAGCTAACAGGGGAGCTAACGAGGCTAACAGGGGAGCAAACAGGGGAGTCAACAGGGGAACTAACAGGGGAACTAACAGGGGAACTAACAGGGGAACTAACATGGGGAACTAGAGGGAGCTAGAGGGAACTAGAGGGAGCTAGAGTGGGTTAGAGGGAACTAGAGGGAACTAACAGAGGCTAACTCACATACACTGTCTGTGCTGGCTGGGGTCGTCGACTGGTCGGGTCGTACTGTTATGGTTTGTAACCGACCCCAATCGCACAACACAAGACAGGTATGAGAGTAAGCCAAAACAGGGCAAATCTTTATTATAGAACAAAAGGCGGAACAGTCCCTTTATGGGAGAACACAAAAACACTAGAGTCAAGGAAAACTGGAAAATGCGGCACTGTGCCTTTAAGAGGCGAACAGGCTAAGGGACTAGGGCTAAGGGACAGGGCCAGGGCTAAATGTCAAGGACCAGGACCAGGGGCACTGGAGAGGGGAACAGGGGAGAACACAAAACACTAGAGTCAAGGAAATAAGGAAAATGCGGCACTGTGCCTTTAAGAGGCGAACAGGCTAAGGGACAGGGCTAAGTGTCAGGGACAAAGGCTAAGGGCCAGGGCTACGGGCCAGGGCTGCTTACAGGGATGAGGACAGGGTTCCGACGGCGGAGGCCTGGCAAGGGGACAGGGGCCCGACGGCGGGGGCCAGGCACGGAGACAGGGGCCCGACAGCGGAGGCCGGGCACGGAGGCAGGGGCCCGACGGCGGAGGCCTGTCACGGGGACAGGGGCCCGACGGCGGAGGCCTGGTACGGAGACAGGGGCCCGACAGCGGGGGCCGGGCACGGAGACAGGGGCCCGACGGCGGAGGCCTGGTACGGAGACAGGGGCCCGACAGCGGAGGCCGGGGGGAAGAGGCGCCATCCTCCCGTGGAAATAGGGAGCGATGACGCGCCGGCTTGACGTCTGGAGTGGGAACACTGGCAACCTCCCGTAGAGAATTAGAGAGCGAAGGCGGTGTCCCACTCCAGGCACGGAGATCCTCTTCCTCCTCCTCGGGGGGGCCGGGCACGGAGACTTGACTTGACTTGACTTGAGACAGGGGCCCGACAGCGGAGGCCGGGGGGAAGAGGCGCCATCCTCCCGTAGAGAATTAGGGAGCGATGGCGCGCCGGCTTGACGTCTGGAGTGGGAACACTGGCAACCTCCCGTAGAGAATTAGAGAGCGAAGGCGGTGTCCCACTCCAGGCACGGAGATCCTCTTCCTCCTCCTCGGGGGGGGGGGGGGGGGGCGGGCAACGCAGAACAAAGGGGTCCCAGGGGACCGGGGCGAAGAGATGCCATCCTCCCATGGAAAATAGGGAGCGATGACCGATCGCCGGCTTGACGTCTGGAGTGGGAACACTGGAAAACCTCCTGTAGAGAATTAGAGAGCGAAGACGGTGTCCCACTCCAGGCAAACGGCGACAGGTGGTGATGGCTGGCACGTCGTCTCACGCCGGAGACGCGGCAGGTGATGGTAACGTACAGGATGGTAACGTACAGAACTCCATGAACACAGAGTGAACACAGATACAGAACGACCCGACCAGGACTGGAAGGGAGGTCCAGGTATATAAAGCCCTCTGGGGCGCTAATCATAAACTATGACAGCTGCGTGAAGGTAGTCCAAGGGTGGGGGTTGGTGAAGAGTAGAGGAGAGTAAATCATCGCAAGGGTGGGGGCTGGTGAGGGAGAGTAGACAGGGAAAAGTTCAGGGAACAGGCGAATCCTCACAATTTCTCTGCGATTACTTTAAAATGTCTTTATGTCAGTGGTGGAAGAAGTACACAGTTCATTTACTTAAGTAAAAGTAGAAATACCCAGATAAATGACTACTCTGGTCAAAGTAAAAGTCCTACCCTCAAAATTGTAAAAGTTAAAGTAGAGAAGTATTTGATATTGAATGTACTTAAATGTAAAAGTATGCGTTCTACATGATGTTTGTGTATTCCAGTGCTTGGGAGTATTCAATCATGGAACGATTGACCTCTAAGGGTTAGTGGTATGTGGTCCAGTTATGCTGCTCTGATTACGTTCAACAACTCTGAAGTTGGGCAGTACATAATCTTCATCAATTCTTGCCATGGTTTCTATGCAAAATCTTTTTCTTCAAAGTAACTAGTAACTGATGAGTTCAGATAAAATTTACCCATTTAATGTAGTGGAGTAAAAAGTACAATATGTCCTTTGAAATGTAGCGGAGTAAAGTATAAAGTTCCCTAAAATGAAAAGTACAGTATTTTAGTAAAAATTTGTTACTTTCCACCCCTGCTCTCTGTGCATCTGCACTATGTCACCGCCACATCTGCCATTGACAAATTGCGAGTCGTGCGCTGCGTCTCTTTGACGGATATTTCCCACGATCCCGGCTGTCCGTTCTTCTTCAGTGATTCCGTATGGATCTGTACACATTCAGGACGTTCCCTGTCGTTCCTGAAGCACTAAACTAAAGGAGACATTCCAAGGAGACATTCCAAGGAGTTGTCCCTCTTCCCCTATTTGTCTCTGGCAACTGTTGCTTGGCTTTAATGGGACCACGGGAGAACTGGCTAACATTATGGAAACATATAATGTCACTTGGAGCGCGTCCACTTGGCTTGAGCCGGAGCCAGACGCGGCAGTGTACCAAGTGTACCGTGTTTAGGAGAACCGGTATGGAGGACGCATAGTGAGTTCTTGTATCTTCCCATATCTGTCTGTGTCTCTGTCACACCATCAGACAAGTCTGACCAACAATCAATCACCTATAGACCTGTTCACTGTTTACAAACATAGCGTGTTCGAGCCAATCAGCAATACCAACTGAGTCACGTGACTAAGTTGCCCACTACCTGCACAAGCTCCTGTGCTAAAAGAAAGTAGTTTTTTTTAGTTTCTTTAATAGTTGTCATACAGAGGTACAGAATACTTTTGTACAAAATGCTTCTTACTGTTGCGCTCCAGAGACTGTGCATGACAAGATAAGTATGAAATAAAAACATAGTAAAGATTAGAAGTAAAAAAAGAGGTCACAGTGTTCAGTTTAGACATATGTACAATGTTCGTAGACGTAGTTACCATACAATATACAATACTGTGCAGTGTACTAATATACAATACTATATAGTGCAAGGCATAAATGGACGA
This sequence comes from Notolepis coatsorum, assembly GCF_963971535.1. NCBI lineage: Eukaryota > Metazoa > Chordata > Actinopteri > Aulopiformes > Paralepididae > Notolepis > Notolepis coatsorum. The sequence goes on along the minus strand of NC_140170.1, from coordinate 85,649,508 downwards.
GGTGCAGTTTAGGTACAATTCACAGTAGGTGTACGAGTTGTAGTGCAAATCCTTTATCAATAAATATAAAGTGTAAGTGTGTTTGTGTGATCTAAAGTGTGGAGAGTGGGTGCTGCAGTGTGTTGTTTGTTTGAGTGAGTGTGTGGGTGTGTGTGCTGTGTGCATTTGATGGTTGTTGCATAGTGATTATTGTTCGTTTAGCGATTATTGTTCGTTGTTCGTTTAGCAGCCTGATGGCCTGGGGATAGAAGCTCCTTCTGAGTCTTTCTGTGCTCGCCTTAAGACTTCGGTATCGCTTGCCTGACGGCAGCAGTTCAAAGAGGCAGTTGTTCGGGTGGCTCGAGTCCTTAATAATTCTCTTAGCCTTCCCCTTGCACCGCTTGTTGTAAATGTTCTGGAGGGTGGGAAGCCCCCCTTCAATTGTGCGTTCGGCTGAACGTGTCACTCTTTGTAGTCTGCTACGGTCTTGTGCAGTGCTATTCCCAAACCAGGAGGTGATGTTGCCGGTCAGGATGCTCTCTATTGTACATGAGTAGAAGTTCCTAAGGATCTTCTGACTGACTTGGAACTTCCTTAGGCGCCTGAGGAAGTAGAGGCGTTGTCGTGCCTTCTTCACAACACTGTCAATGTGTGTGGTCCATGTCAAGTCCTCGGATATGTGGGCTCCGAGGTACTTGAAACTGTTCACTCTCTCAACCGGTGCCCCGTCGATGCTGAGGGGGCTGTAGTCCTTGACCCCCGACCTCCTGAAGTCCACAATCATCTCTTTTGTTTTGCTGACGTTCAGGGAGAGGCAGTTCTCCTGGCACCACTGTGACAGGTTCTCTACCTCTTCCAGGTAGGCCCTTTCGTCGTTGGCAGAGATCAGGCCCACCACTACTGTGTCATCAGCAAATTTGATGATGGTGTTGTTGTTCCGCTGTGCTACGCAGTCATGTGTGTACAGGGAGTAGAGGAGGGGGCTCAGAACACAGCCCTGGGGGGCCCCTATGTTGAGCGTGATGGATGAGGAGGTGCAGTTGCCGGCTCTTACCACCTGGGGTCTGCCCGTCAGGAAGTCCAAGACCCACTGGCACAGGTCATAGTTCAAGCCCAGGTCCCTGAGCTTGGCTATGAGTTTGGAGGGGACTATGGTATTGAATGCTGAGCTGTAGTCGATGAACAGCATTCTCACATAGTTCCCCTGCCTCTTGTCCAGATGTGATGCTGCTGTGTGCAGCACATGGGCTATGGCGTCCTCCGTGGACCTGTTGGGGCGATATGCAAATTGCAGAGGGTCCAGGTTGATGGGGAGGGAGGAACAGATGTAGCCCTTCACTAGCTTCTCAAAGCACTTCATGGCTATGGAGGTGAGGGCTACAGGGCGGTAGTCGTTGAGGCAAGCGGGCGTAGATTTTTTGGGTACAGGGATGATGGTGGACTTCTTCAGACAGGTGGGGATGACAGCCTGTTCCAAGGACAGGTTGAAGATGTCAGTGAATACCGGGGCCAGTTGGTCGGCACAGACTTTTAGGACGCGGCCGGGGATGCCGTCCGGTCCTGCTGCCTTCCTGATATCCACTTTTTTAAAGATCCGTCTCACCTCATGCTCTGTTACCCTGAACACTGAGTCTCCATCAGCAGACCCCCCCCCCCCCATTGCCGTGGTTTGTAGGCTGGTGTTGTTATTCACAGCCTCAAACCTCGCATAGAAGGAGTTGAGATCATTTGCTAAGGAGATGTCACTGTTCAGTTTGAGGGGGGTTCCTTTGTAGTCTGTCATTGTTCTGAGGCCCTGCCACATGCCTCTAGAGTCAGCCTGTTCAAACTGAAGTTCAACTTTATCCCTGTAACGCCGTTTTGCCTCTATTACTGCTCTCCTGACGTTGTATCTTGCCATCTTGTGTTCTTCCATGTTGCCTGTCACCAGCCCGGTGTTGTATGCTGATGTGCGCACTTTCAGAGCCTCACGGACGGATTTGTCTACCCAGGGCTTTTGATTTGGGTAGATATTAATTTTGGTGGAGGGGATTATTACTTCTACCTGAGTACAGACATAGTCAATCACCGTTTCGGTGTATTCGTTAATATTGGCTGTGTTATCACGGAATACACTCCATTCTGTGCTTCCCAGCACTGCTTGGAGTGACTCCACTGACGTCACGGCCCAACGCTTAACCTCTCGCGAGACCACCGGCGTTCGCTTGAGACTCTGTTTGTACTTTGGCAAAAGGAATATGGCGGCGTGATCGCTTTTACCGAATGGACTAAGAGCCTGTGACTTGTACCCATTCTTAAATTGCGAGTATACATGGTCTAATATGTTCTCGCCTCTGGTGGGACAGGTCACATGCTGATAGAAATTCGGCAGCACCTTTTTAAGACGCGCGCTGTTGAAATCCCCCAAGACCAAAATGGCAGCGTCAACATTAGCTGCCTGGAGTTTGTTTACCTCGTCGTGAAGTTTTGAAAGTGCGACCCCAGTGTTCGCGTGTGGTGGAATGTACACTCCGATGAGGATGATGGACGTTAACTCTCTTGGGAGGAAGAAGGGTCGACATTTTATCGTGATAAACTCCAGGTCTGGGGAGCAGTGGTTAGACAGTTCCTTTGTGTTGCCTAAATCGCACCACTCCTTGTTTATCATGAAGGCAATGCCGCCTCCTCTCGTCTTTAGTGACTCTTCTGCCGTCCGGTCTTTGCGGAGAACGAAGAAGTGGTCTGCCGGTTCTATTGCGTGATTCGGGACATCTGGACTCAGCCAAGTTTCTGTGAAACAGAGGACGTTACAATCCCGAATGTCCCTCTGGAATTGGATCCGTGCTCTGATGTCGTCCAATTTGTTTCCTATCGATTGCACATTGGCCAACAATATGCTGGGCAATGTGGTTCTGTGTCGTTTGGACCTCAGTCTGTTCCGGACCCCGGCTCTCTTTCCTCGTCTTCGCGGCGGCTTCTGGTCTTGGCCATGGCCGGCATAACAAAGGATCTCGGCGGGCCATTTCTGCTGTTCAGCGATCCGATCCAGAGAGCAATCCAAACGGTAAGTTTTTCTTAATCCAATGTCAATGATTGACTGACGGTCATACACATATAATGCACCAACAGTTGGTGCAAATAAAACTCCTAATACTATAAAAATTAACAAAATAAAGCACAGTCTCGTCGGAGCGATCAGAAAGGCAGCCATCAGAGCAGCCTAGAACGGGGTTCTATGGAGAAACCATGACACTCCCCTGACTAAAAGTTGTTTCAAACGAAAACGACTGGATGTTATTTAGCCAAATCAGCATGGCTGTGAGTGTGAGTTATTCACCTTTTACATATCTAGCTTTGGCATGGATTGATTGTTTAGATGCAAATATATTGTAGTCTATATTGTAGTCTGCCCCGTTCTTCTGACCAGGATTACGTTAATTTTGCCCCACTGATGCATGCGCACACTGAGTCTGAGTGGTCTATACTGTGTAGGCCTACTAGCAACATGGACTTGCATTGTTTTAAAGTGCACCTAATTACACATGCTCTTTCGCTGTTCCAACCCCCCCATCCCTAACCCCTGTGTGTGTCTGTGTATGTGTGTGTATATGTGTGTGTGTGTGTGTGTGTGTGTGTGTGCATGTGTGTGTTTTTGTGTGTGTGTGTGTGTGTGTGTGTGTGTGTGTGTGTGTGTGTGTGTGTGTGTGCATGTGTGTGCACGAGAGAGGAGAGTGAGAGAAGAGAGACAGACGGATGGAGAGAGAGAGAGAGAGAGAGAGAAAGAGAGAGAGAGAGAGAGAGAGAGAGAGAGAGAGAGAGAGAGAGAGAGAGAGAGAGAGAGAGAGAGAGAGAGAGACAGAGACAGAGGGAGATGTTAATTATTTTGGTGTGCAAATATAATTGCCCTACTTCCAAATAACATTTACATCGCTTTCCTAGATGACTGCATCAAACGTAAAAGTGGAGGGCTTATTTTTAGGGTGGGAACCATGTTTATATGTTTGTAAATGAGAGCTATGTCTAGTCTGAAAATCCCCCTAATTTGGTAAAGCGCAAATAAAAAGCTATTCATGCCTTTCGGTGGTACATTGGGTTTGTCACTAGTAGTGGGCCGAGCCTGTCACCAATTAACACTTTCAATCTCATTCAGAGTGACAGGAGGGCCTGTAACTTCCTAGCCACTAAACGTCATGTTAACCCAGTGAGTACAATTGTATAATCAGTACTTCTAAACAAGGTGGGAGGTAGTGAGAACGGGTATATGGATGTAAGTAAAAATATATATAAATAAATGACATACATACAGTAAGTACACCAGTGATGGGACTGCCCGGCGGCATTGCAGGACAGGGGTGAGATGCTTTGATGATGTGGTTAGCAGGGGTGTAAAGTACTTGAGTAATTGTACTTCGTTACAATACTTAAGTACTGTTTTGGGGGATTTGTACTTTACTCAAGTATTATTAGGTTTGTATACTTTGTACTTTTACTCCATTACATTTCAGAGGAAAAAAAACATACTTTTTACTCCTTACATTTAAAATGCAGACCTACAAAGTACAAAGTACAAATCTCACAGGTCCAACCATTTATTAGTATATTTTAATTGTTTATCTGGCCGAACTAACGTTAACGTTATTAATCCTGCAACCACAGGTAAACAGCCAATCAAATCCCCATCAATGGAAAATGAACCCGCCCATACCCATGCTGATTGGTCCTTGTGCAACACTAGAAAGCGGGGATCTTTGATTAAACACTTGCTATCAGAAGAATAGACAGTCAGATCCGCATTATGCTGTGGTTAATATTGTGATATTATTCAGGGTACACCATTCTGTTTTTAATATTGTGATATTATTCATACTGTGATGTGAATGCCATCCATGTTAGTGTACCGTCAATGGAGAAGTGCATTAAATAATTTTAATGCAAAAAAAATGTCCTCTGTTCTTTCATTTCAGCATTGTCTATCGCAGAACGCATTCCATTGTGGGCAGAGTGTCTGTTTGGTTTCATTCCAGCCTTGCCTAAACACCAGCTGATGATTTCACTAATTGGCTCACCTCTTCAACTAACTCACCTGGTGCAATGTATAGTTAAAATGAAAACTTGGCCCACGATGGAATGAGTTTGAGACCCCTGGTGTATCCCTTTAAAAAAAAATACTTTTACTTTTTAGTACTTAAGTACATTTAAAAGTAGGACTTTTTTACTTTTACTCAAGTGTGTTTTTAGCCAGATACTTAGATTTTTACTTGAGTCAGATTTTGAGACGATACCCATACTTTCACTTAACCTGTTAAGCTGTAGGAATATTTCGCCTAAAGGTACATGCCTAAGTAAATAGAAGATTGCTCTACTTCTGCAAGGTCAATTTGCATGTTCTTGGTATCTAGGAACATCTAGGGACCTGGGGGTATGTATTTCCAGTGTCATAAATATTGTGTCTGTTACTAGGCTGAGTAAATTGTAATGAAGAAAAGGAGAATATAAATTATGATTTATGATTTTTGCATATTTGATCATGTTAAATCTGCGGGGTACGAGAAAATGCTCACTGAGCTCATTCACCACCTTATTGAGATCATGTGTACAAAAAATCTAAGCAAATGAATAAAGGGAAGATGATTAAACAGAATGATTTGTAGATACAGTAATTAATGATAATCGATTTTAATTAAAAATTCATATTTGACCTTGAACTTGACCTTGACCTTATTATGGCCAAATCATACATCTATGGATAGGGAAAATGCTCCTCTTTCCAATGGCAGGGTTGAATCTGGATTTAGTCATTTCCTTGCGGTTTTTACGACAATTAGCATTTTTCGATAAATTGGTATTTCCGATAAATCGTATAAAACATCGGTAAAAATGAAAATATACACTTTGACTACTGTTTTTGATAGGGTTATGGTCTTTACTCTTGGCTACAATTTTTTTTTTAAACATTAACCTCTTAACACCCAAGGGCCCACATATGGACGATTCTTTGCTGACCTCTAGTGGCTCGGCTGTGCATTTCTTTTAATACAATATATAGAATTAAAGCCCTATTTGTTGCCTGTCGATTGCCCTTTCAGGTGACAAAATCCGTTCAGCGGTTCTCGAGTTACACGCCGATATGTGAGGCGTGCCCCAGAGTATGCAAACGTACACATTACCACCCCCGACTCCCGGGGCTCTAGCTCCATCAATCATTTGGCGATCTCGAAAATCTTTGCACAGGGTTGTAGCCAATGAGTGTGGCTTTCCAATGATACTCCATGATATGATAAGTGGGGATCTAATACGGTCTCTATTTATCGATTTATGATAAAGAAAAGCAGGGTCCCCCTATAGGGTGACCTTAAGGCTTGTAATTTCTGGGTACTTTTTACACCCCTGGTTAGTTCTGTGGGAGTTAGCTTGTAGGTTATATCATAACCACAGCTGTTTTCATAAGTGGAGCGCTGCCCCAGCTATCCCACACTATCCCAGCACCACAAACTCACTGTAATATTGATTTGTCTATCTATCAGTTATCACATGAAAGGTGGGATAGAACAAAGGCTGACCAATATGATATAATACTAATAATAATAATGATGATGATAATAATAATAATAATAATAATAATAATAATAATAATAATAATAATAATAATAATAATAATAATAATAATAATAATAATAATAATAATAATAATAATAATAATAATAATAATAATAATAATAATAATAATAATAATAATAATAATAATAATAATAATAATAATAATAATAATAATAATAATAATAATAATAATAATAATAATAATAATAATAATAATAATAATAATAATAATAATAATAATAATAATAATAATAATAATAATAATAATAATAATAATAATAATAATAATAATAATTGTTACGAAGGATCAGATTAAACCGAATATATATATTTATTTATTGATATATATTGAATAGTATTTGTATATCGTTTGATATCCCTTGTATATTCCTTGTACATATACACGGAATATCCCTTTAGCCTACTATAGCCTTGGCAGTTCTCCAATGTCCCTGGATGACCTCACCCGTCACAACCTCTACAGTGACGGACCAGAGTTTCTCAAGCTCCCCGAAGAAGAGTGGCCTACACCCACCCCACGGGAGGCGAGTAAAGAGGAGGCCGAAAACAAGAAACCTATGTTCTGTGGATTGAACACACTCGTCTCCACAGACCCCGACATAGACGATTGCCTCACCCTACAGAGTGCGCAGCTAAAGACATTCCTGTGGCACCACCCAGAGGTTCAGCCCACGACTGACATTTCAGCAGCTGACTACGAAGAAGCAGAACTTCTTCTACTACAACGAGCCCAGAGAGACTTGTTCCCCGATGAGCTAGCCTGTCTACAGGGAGCAAAGCCCGTCCCATCAGACAGCAGACTGCTCCACCTAGCCCCCGAGAGCGACGCCCATAGTCTCATCAGAGTGGGTGGTCGTCTGCGGAGAGCCCCAGACTTACCGGATGACGTCAAGTACGCGATAGTCTTGAACAGCCGACACAAGGTCACAGAGCTGATCATAAAGAAATACGACGAGGATGTGCACCACGCAGGGGCAGAGAGAGTCTTCGCGGAGATCAGACGTCGTTATTGGATACTGCAAGGGAGAGAAGCAGTGCGGCGCTTCCAGCGAACCTGTCTAGACTGTCGTAAGTGGCGAGCCCAGCCCAGTATACCCCGGATGGCTGACCTACCCCCCTGTCGCCTCCGACTCGGCGACAAGCCTTTTCACTCCACCGGTATGGACTGTTTCGGCCCGCTGTATATAAAGAAAGGAAGAGGAACCGAGAAGCGGTGGGGTATTGTATTCAAATGCATGACCACCAGAGCGATACATATCGAACTCCTTCCAACCATGAGCACAGACTCATTCCTTATGGCCTTCCGAAGATTCACATCACGGAAAGGAAAACCGTCTACATTATTGTCTGATCACGGGACAAACTTCAAAGGCGGAGAAAGAGAGCTGAGAGAGAGCTTCCAAGCTATGGGCCCAGAACTTAAGACCCACCTCGCTCCATCCCAGATTGACTTCCAGTTTAATCCCCCGAACGCACCTCACTTCGGTGGAACTTGGGAACGAGAAGTACGTTCTATAAAGACAGCCCTGTACGCCGTGCTTGGGGCCCAGACCGTGGCGGAAGAAGTCTTAATGACAGTCCTCACGGAGATCGAGGGAGTATTGAACTCAAAGCCCCTCGGTTACGTCTCAAGTGATGTAGCAGATGTCGACCCAGTCACCCCCAACACACTCTTGATGGGGCGGCTGGACCCCGCGCTACCCCAGACAATGTACAGGCCTGAAGAAGCGAACGGCCGAAGAATGTGGAGGTACAGTCAAGTATTGGCTGACAAGTTTTGGAACAGCTTCCTACTCCACTACCTACCGTCTCTACAGACCCGCCAGAAATGGGTAAAAGAGAGAGACAATTTGACAGAAGGAACAGTCGTCATGATTATCGACCAGTCACTACCCCGAGCTATGTGGCCGGCTGGCCGCGTAAGCAAAGTGATCACCGGTGCCGATGGAAAGGTCAGAGCAGCTGAAGTGCTCGTCCAAGGGCGGACCTACACCCGACCCGTGGCGAGGCTAATAGAACTGCCAAGGCTCCCCGATACTATCGATGACGACCATGACCCCATGACTTTGTGAACTGACTGACCCTCACAGCGGACATTGAGTAGTGGACAGTGCGGTTAATCTGTCTCTGCTTAGCTAATTAGGTGGGACTAATTAGGGGGCGGCTGTTACGAAGGATCAGATTAAACCGAATATATATATTTATTTATTGATATATATTGAATAGTATTTGTATATCGTTTGATATCCCTTGTATATTCCTTGTACATATACACAGAATATCCCTTTAGCCTACTATAGCCCATAATAGTTCATTCTCTTATTGGACAAAGGACCAGGCGCAAGGGGACTAGCCCCTGGCGTCAAGTTCAAAGGTACCGACGAGACATGTCCGTACTAGCCCCGGCTCCGCTCAGGGATACGGCTACCGAAATGAGAGTGGCACTATTTGTTCACCGTGCATATAAATATGGCGCAAGTAAATGTAGAAATCCCTTAGTCCCTTACCCTTATTCCCAACTTAGTAACAGAACGTGAAGCCTCACCCACGATACGACGTGCGGTGAAGTATGGCCTGTTTGGCCTTAGAATAGCATCGAGACTTCGTGCGAATTAATAGCTGAATTGCCAGAGTTTGGCACTGTACCGTCGAGTGCGACGTATTTCTATTAAGTAATAATAGTCTATCGTGTATGGTGCATCGTGCGGTTAGAGTTCTAAAGTGACCAGCATCTCCAACGCTTCCTCGTGTTATCTAGAGTCTTAACCAGGCTGGGCCGACCACATGGCGCTTTCATCCGAGGAGATCTAGACGAGGACCGAGGGACATGTACACTGGATTACCTACCCGACGACTGCTGAGCCCTATGCGGCTGGAATATATTTGCTTTGGTACTGTGATTTGTGGAGCGGATAATCGCCGACGCCTGTGAGTGTTGGATTTACCCCCGAGAGGAGTCAAGTTGAGTCGGCGCTCAGAGAGACTGAGGTCGCCTAGCTTCTTCTTCACTGTGGAGCTACAGCCTACAAGAGAACCAAGGTGTATTCATCTGCGGATCAAGAGTCTACTGCACTGTCTTCTGTACTTGAAGTCTCCCTAGATATCGTTGACCAGACGGTCTACTACCGACGGCTCTCCTACCCCCCCTACCGGCTTACAACCGGGAGGACCCCTTCCAGAATATCCCGCTATATCATTAAGTGACCATAGATATAATTCCCTAAGAGCCAGGTTGTATACTTGCTTCCTGCGTAACCAGAGATTGGACATTCAGTGTTGATTTGCCTACGAGTACTCATTTGCCTTACAAGTGCATTCAAATCATAAATGTAATAGTAAATATCATATGTACCTTTTGCTATATTAAATATTTGATTATTACTTTTGTCTGGACCCGATTTCATTGTGGAAAGTGTTCATCATATTTAGATATCGTGTACTGTATGGCCAGTAGTTAAAGTACATAAAGCGGTAGTGGTTTAATGATACCATACTTATCAATACAGTCAGGGAATTGTACCCCTCAGTTACAATAATAATAATAATAATAATAATAATAATAATAATAATAATAATAATAATAATAATAATAATAATAATAATAATAATAATAATAATAATAATAATAATAATAATAATAATAATAATAATAATAATAATAATAATAATAATAATAATAATAATAATAATAATAATTTATAGGCTACATGTTTTATGTCTAATTAAAATAATAGGCAAAATGAGAAGATGCAAAAACAAAAAGCGCATGGTAAAAAAAACTGGCTGCCCTCGAGAAGAAAACAGTAACACTGCATCATCTACTTCGGGATAAAGCCATTTTTGGGACATGTAGGTCTCAGATAGATCTCAGATTATTAAAGTGGCATTACACCCATTTTACCCATTTTTATGTCCTCACAACAGAATGATAGGATTCAGGTTCAGATAACATGATGCGATTGTGGCCAGAACGTGCAGCTCTTTGGAACCTGGTTTGAAACAACATGGACACGTTGCCACAGTTTCACCTCTTTCAATGGTTACTTGACCTAGGAGGCTTCCAGTTCTACACGTCCTGCTTTTCCTTTGTGGTCAGGTGCAAAGTCATTGTGAGACTGTGAGAAGCATGAATGCTCAAGCCTTATGGACTGCACACTCACAGACGGCACATCCGCAGTCATTATGGAGATTGCGCACATTGTGCCGTAGAAACCATGAACCAGGCTTTAGTTGCTAATAAGGTGGATGCGCTGATATCACCTTTTCACTGTTGATACCAATTCCAAGTATTTATCTTTCAAATTAGTTTAGCCCCCATGAAAAGATCTATTTAATTAAATTACACATAACAACATTTTAGACCCATTAGCAGAATTCTGCGGGTTCTAGTGTGCACATTTTATTTTAAGCTAGCACGAAGGTATTGGTATCATATGAAACTAGAACAACTAGTTTCAACCCAAACATATTGCTAGCTTGTTGGGAAGGGGGTTAAATAATGCTCCACAAAATATCTCAATGATAATGGGTTCTGTGGATAGACGATTGTCTCCCCCTTACAGACATGCCCGATTTATGCTAATCCCATGCAGTTTTGGGCCAAAACCATACAGTTTTTGTATGCAGTACATTTTCGCCTATTTGCCTAGTTCTGCATGTTCTGTGGTCTCTAAACAGTCCTGCATGAATTGGGTATGACTAGAAAGCTGAGACTCATGTGATCCAATGAGCCCAACTGTATTCATGTTTGATGATGATAGTCCCCATAGTAGCCAATTCAATGTAATGAGACCATTCTTTGAAAATTGACCTCATTGTATAAAACCTATTGTGATCTCTAAGATAATCACAGCCTCATGAAACTTTACAACCACAAACTAGGGACCTGGGCATTCAGAGGATGTATGGCATGTCTAGATATATTTAAAATAAAGGGTTTTATCTGAGAACAGAAGTGTTCACCATCGAATCGCTGAAAAATGCAATTCTTGCAGAAATCTCCAGAAGGCTTTTGATACCAAATCACAGCATACATTTTTCTAAGGTGTTCTTCAAGGTCTTGGTGTCTTAAATTTTAGTTTTCGTTTTTTGAGAACTGCATACTTTATACTCATAGCACATGCATGAGCCTGGTCTCTTTTGAAAGATGACATTCTGAAGTTTCTGATACAATAAAGATAATTCACTTTTAGTGCTAATGAAATAGTGTAACATAGGTCTGAACTTGAGTTGTAGAAGAACTTGTTACTCACGTTTTTCTGTAGTAGTTAGTAGTCCAGAAGTAGTATTTTCCCAGAAGTTGGTATGGCTGAAACGACCAAATTGCATAAAAATCCGTTCAGAAATGAGTGATTAGGAGCGATTTTGGTAAACTGTGAAGCGTTCCTGGTTTTTATTTCCTCATAGACTTCAATTCATTCTGCGGTTTTTCTCTTCCTGTTTTCGCTCATGACTTTTTCACCTAGATCCCTGATTCGTACATCCCCATGTGAGGTATCATTAGAAGGGCACACTCATTGGCTACAACCCTGTCAAATAATTTTCGAGATCGCCAAATGATTGACGGAGCTAGAGCCCCGGGAGTCGGTGTTGTATTTGTACAACACTGTACTTCGGCACACGCCTCACATATGGGCATGTAACTCGAGGACCGCTGAACGGATTTTGTCACCGAAAACGGCTATCGATTCGATATATATATTGTATTAACACTATCAGTGCCACTGGTTAACATGGTAAAACATGGTTGAATGCCAGCACCCACTTCAATGATAGCGTTGTGAACGCATAATCTATGTCTTAAATTATTATGTGTCTAATCTGCCCGTCGCTTATCAATGACTTGTTTGGAGTCAACATTGTCGAAACGGATTGTTTTTTAATCGGTTCATTTCCGTTTATACCATTTTGAAAAGCCCTCGTTTTCTTGAAAGTTTCAGGAAAATATAAAGATTCCATGATAAACGGCATTTACTGGAATATTCTGGAATACACAAAAAACTATGTCATTTTTCGGCCTATTTATGAATCGTTTTCAAATCAACGCTAGATTATCGATAGTATATGTGTACTTATGCACGCTAGAGAAGCAAGCTGAAAAATCTATTCTCTCATTTCCTGATCAGCGCGCACACACACACACACACTCTGTTTTCACATTACTATGTTTTCACAGAGATATCAGCATTTGCCCTATGTGTGTGTGACACACACATAGGGCAAATGCTGATATCTCTGTGAAAACATATCCGATTATCCTAAGACTGGTAAAATAGATTCCTTACCTCAGATCAGATGTTCTCCAAAAAGATTATTCCAATTCCTAATCGCCATTCCAAATATCGATCGTGTTTATTGATTCAGCGCTGGGTACTGTAAATACGTATTCCACACTGTTTTCCGGCTCGGCAATCACTTGGATCCTTCAGATGGCTTGGCGGAAAAGTAAAATGAGGAAACTGGCCCCCCCCCCCCCCCCCCACCAGTCTAATCCAATGGGGTGCAGTTACATAGGGAGAGACGATAGGGGGCGGTATTTTCCCAATGGAGCTCAGAGAGAGGTTGCTGCACTAGCGTGAGCCTAGATTGATGAAATATGAATTCAAATCGCTAATAAAAAAATAAATAAAAAAACGCTATATAGCGTTGCTGGCATTCAACAGTCGGCATGAACTAACGACATAAAGCGTCCGTGGCACTCAAAGTGTTAAGAAATATGCACACCCAAGCCGCTAGAGGTTGCCAAAGTGCAGGTGGGCAAATCTTCCTCAAGAGGCCCTCGCATGATAAGAGGTTGATATTTTGGAGGGATTTTATCATATTTATCAATTCTTGAGTGGTCAAATTTCTTTTACATTTAGCATAAAAGTTGTGTAACAAATGGTATCTACCCCAAAATGTATGAGCTTATGAGCATGGCATTGGCTATCATTAGCATAGATTTAATGTCCCAAGCCTCTATACACTCAGAAGTCTCGTCTCTCAAATGATTCCTTAGGGTCCCAATGGTTTTCAATGGTGAATGTCACTTGTATTTATTTGGCACCTGCTGCTGACTTTGACCTTGATCTTGTAACCACCTTGAAAAGGTCTTAGGTCTTATAAGTGGTTAATGACCCCTTCTGAGATTTTGTTATGAATCATTTTAGCAAAAGAGTTTTTCTAACTTGCAAATTCTCATACAACATAGACCAGTTGTTCTTCATTCAACTCCTTTCTCCTGGCTGCTCTCCTCAACACGAATTACCTGTATGTGGGGTCGTCTCACCATGAGGTTTCAACCCATATAGATGTTGGGATTCTGCTTCCATCCATGATCCATGTTGGCCACCATCATCATGTCACTACGTTTTTGGTCCTGTCACGCTATCTGTATTCCAGGGTGTTGTTAGACCCTCTCATTCTTCTCTCTCTTTGTTGATCTACCTTTGTTATCTCACACTTCAAACAAAAGTCACTCTCCCCCCCAAAACATTGTCCAACAAAGAGCAAGATGCTGCTGCAGCAGCGATGGCTTCTCCCTCCCTCTCACTCTCGCCGCACGGAATACAGATTATGGGCAGGGCGTCCCTTTGTTGTTGCACGGAGGGGATGAGGGTATTTGAGTTAGATCTCCTGGATAACATTGGCAGAACCCACACTCCATTTCACGCAAGGGTCCTTCATGGTGATAAGAGACTGATATGTTTATTATGATTTTGGAGGAAGTGTAATAAGGGAAAACCTGAGAAATCAGCCACTTCGCGGAATCACTTTAACATGTTGATATAGTAAGATCAGGCTTGCAGGTATTATGCTGAGCACATTTTAATTTTAATTAATATTATAACATGCATTGCAACAATGGAGATTCATGTTGTCTATCTCTCACTCTCTCTCTCTCTCTCTCTCTCTCTCTCTCTCTCTCTCTCTCTCTCTCTCTCTCTCTCTCTCTCTCTCTCTCGCAAAGGCTCCTATAGTCTCCTGAGACTCCTAGAAGATGAATCTGTGGGCAGACAGGCAGGCAGACGGCCAGCCGACTCCTGCAGACAGACAGACAGACAGACAGACAGGCGGGCAGACAGCTCAGGTGATGTGGCTGTTTGTGGCGTGATGGACTGGCCTTATCTGCTACCATTCTGGTAAAGCTGACAGAGTGACGGAGGGAGATCCTCATCTGTCAGGGTTTTGTTTTGATTACCCCAGACTGGTTATCTGTTGAGTTAGCAGAGGCTGGAGTCCAACCCCAGAGCTGCGGTCCAGAAGGAGAGACGACACGCTATGGCTACGGGTTATCTTCCCCCTCTGTCACGCGTGACCCGCCTTGGCACAGACATCTGGATGTGTCGCCGTGGTTACGGCTCCAGACTACAGCAACGCCTGTCGCAGCGCCTGAGGCAGGAGAAGAGCTTGTTATTCACCGGGAAATATAGTTCTCCTTTTTTTGTGTCTGTTTCATCTTCAACGCTATTTGATTAACTTATTTATTTGTATCACACGTGTGACGTTTTTTTGGAATGTAAATGGGTTACATTTATATAGTGCTTTTATCCAAAGCACTTTATAAACCTGCTCAGGAGAAACCTTCTGATTTACCGGATGACCCACTGTCACCCCATGTTGTTCTGGGAATCTTGAAATTCAGTCTAGAACTCAATAGGTTTCAATGACCATTGGCTCATTCATTCATTCATTAGAACGTTCCATTCTCAAAATACAAATCAGTTTGCTCGAACACTTGAAAGGGTTTACTGTTTAGTTTATTATAGTAATACAAGTTATTAGTCCACAAATCATCTATGTAATTGTTATAAAGATCATAGGATATATTAAATTACAGATGCAATTACCAACCACTAAATAGGAAATTCAGCTTGAGAAGGCAATGATAACAGCACTGGCTTCAGTAATTACAGAAGAACCCCATGAATATTGTACTTCTCCAAATATACATTTGTCATTTGGAATTAATTTAAACTGTGTTCATTGAGGTGCCGATAACAAATTCTGTCACACATGAACAGAGTGTTTACAAGAACAGAGTGTGCTCTTGGGAGCATTGTAAGTGTGAATGCAGTGGTCCTCAGGGTATTCTAAGATAAAAGTACTGTATGTGTAGATATGAATAAATCTAAGCATGTGGTGTAGCTGTATTTATCTGCCAAGATAACAGACCATAAGAGGACTGACCTAATAGATAATGAAGCAGCAGAAGACTGATCTCTCGCCAAACGAAACAACCAGCGCAGAATGAAGTCACATAGAGCGTTGTGGGGGAAGACGTGATTTATGAAATTCATAACCACGTCCCAGGACAGAGGACCAGGCCAAGATGTCAATAGAGCTATTCTTTTAGTTTTTGCAAACTAACCAACGAATACAGCATCATGGAGAACTCATACGCACCACGACAACAGTCAATAAAACAAATGTCCACTAAGATAGGTTAGATAGATTCTCTCTCCGGTGATGAATCGCTTTGTTCTGAGTTCCAGGTCTGTCATTTGGAAGGGATTGATGCGTATAGTGCTCCACATTGTACAGAGTCTCTACAGTGTTTTATTTTGGATTTATCTCACTTTAAAAAAAGCCCCTGTAAATAAAGAACTCAAGTGTTCCCCTCAAGGACCATGGATAGAGAGAGACTGCTCCTTCTCAGGTAACATCTCTCGTGCCACTGCGTCTTGGTGCCACCCGATGCGGGTTACAGGTCGATAACGAGCCAGAGTCAATGTAGGGTAGGGTGAGATATGTTTTTTTTTAAGAGGATCAGAAGTCAAGTGTTTAGTGTTATGCCATCTGCCATCTTCATCCAAACATGAAGACACATACTAGGTAATCAGGCGCAAAAACAATATGTTATCTTCCTCTTCTCAATCTGGACCGATAGCCCAGGGGACTGGCTCTGGGTCAAGAGAGAGAGAGAGAGAGAGAGAGAGAGAGAGAGAGAGAGAGAGAGAGAGAGAGAGAGAGAGAGAGAGAGAGAGAGAGAGAGAGAGAGAGAGATGGATAAGGGCGACTTGGGATGGGTAGTAAGATGAGGAGACACAAGTTCAGAGAGAGAGAGGGAGAGAGAGAGGGAGAGAGAGAGAGGGAGCGAGAGAGAGAGAGAGAGAGGGAGCAAGAGAGAGGGAGCGAGAGGGAGCAAGAGGGGGAGAGAAAGGGAAAGAGAGAGAGAGAGAGAGAGAGAGAGAGAGAGAGAGAGAGAGAGAGAGAGAGAGAGAGAGAGAGAGAGAGAGAGAGAGAGAGAGAGAGTTGACTCCGGTTGACTCCGGTGTTACAGATGGCAGACTGTGTTACAGGCTCACATGAGAGGAGGAGGAGAACAGAAGTGTTGGCGTCCCACTCTCTCTTCCTCTCTCTCACATTCCACACACACCGAAGGCCAAGGAGTGGCCCAACATCAGGAGATCCTCTTTCTGCTTCACACGCTGCCGGCGAGGCTGTCGTCAGTGGGCTTTACCGGCGGCATCTGTGAAACCCGAGAGCGGCTGAGCAGGCCTCATATTGGGGGCGCGGGTGTGAGGGGCGGGAGAGGGGTGTAACGCCTCCCCTTGGCAGCGGGGGAACCGTGGCTGGATGGCACGCCGCAGGGCCGCTTGAGCGCAAGGAGGGAAGGAGGCAACCCGCCATATTCCAACAGGATCGGATTACCTCACAACTTGTTGCCCGATGCTAAATAAACTCTGGCATGTGGTGTTGACACCTGATCTGGACTAAAAGGGCCGCGGGAGAGATTCTCTGTGTCCCCTGCTCTTTCAACCCCACAAACCCCACCCCCTCTCCCGCTCCCTCGACCCCCTCTTGTCCAACTCCCTGGTGGTATGGTCACCCACCCCCAGCCCCCAAGCAGACGAGCGGACCCCCACCATGGCTCCTTGTGGCCAGCCGTCATTGCTCCGCTAATGAGAGAGGGTCTAGCGCACCTCCAGGGGCATTGTGTGACTATAGGGACGTGCGGGAAATGGGAGTGAATCTCTCGCCTCCCACCCAGTGGGAGGGGCCGTGTGACAGCTGTCATTCTGGCCTATCAAACGCCCTGTCCGTCTAAACTCTGAACTGAGAGAATAAAGGCTTTTGTGTTGGACAATAAAAGAGAGATTGCATAGAACGATATAAAGTGGATGAGGTATTGATGAGGAAGGAGCTTGAGGGCGTTTTTACTTGATATTACAGGAACTATTAGATCACACCCTGCAGTATATTCTTTTTTATATTTCCTCTAATCACACCTGCCTTGTTTAGTTTGGTTGAATTGAAACCCTGGTTCGTTTATCCTCTCGGTGCGGTTCGTTTGGACAGGTGTGAACACGGCAATTGCCTCGGACTGCTTCCAGGTGAACTCTGGTACGGTTCATTTGTGGCGTGAAAGCAACCGCACCAAAAGTAGGAAAATACCCAAAGAATTGCATTTAATGAAGCTGATTTTAATTATTTCTTTTTATTTACACTTGTGTTTACTTTATACACAAATGTGTGATTTATCATCATCATGTTATTATTTTCCCAGCTGGCAAGTTCAAAATAGCCATAATGTTGTGATACTAAACAATAATTTTGCATGCATAATTCAGGTGACAGTACCCTAGAGACAGTGGTGCATAATTAATTACTGACAGTAAATTGGAAAACGTATAGTATTTCATAACATGTGTGCAACAAGCCAAGGTGGAGATCACTTGATTTTTTTGGTCCACATAATCTCCTGTTTACCCAAAAATATTTTAATTCAGTTGTATAGTGACATGACATGAATAAAATCAGACTTTGTATGGGGGATATGTGTTGCCAGATTAGATTGAGAAACGTTGAAAAAGACGTACACTACGCATATCCTGCACATCCTGGCAACCTAGATTAAACATACATCAAAACCAGAAACTCCAAGACAGCATGAATCTGTGGTCAGTGTGGTGTTGCCCCGCCCCCGTCATAGTTCTACGGGTGTTGCTCCATTATTTCTGAGACCAGGAAGTGTCAGCGAGTTTCACTTGGATATTCTGTCCAATAGACGAGCGACTGTTTTGACTGTGTGACAGTTGTTTACAGTGTTTAGTGCGCTTGACAAAGTGCAGTGTGAGAACACTGACTGAACCAAATGGAAAATACAACAATGTCGCAACTTCACTCCCCGAATCAAGCCAGGTCTATGGAACGCCCTAAGTAGCCAAAATCTAAATCCTCAATTGTTGACCAAAAAAATTCCAGAATCGAAACCACCCTACCATGTCTGTAGTATCTGTGTCATGATAATGAGGGCCCTGGTGATGATCCCTGTCTCTATCCATGTCGCTTCATAAATCTATCATTAACACTTGTGTGGTGTTCCTGTTTTTGTTATTCACCCAGTGTTCGTGGGTCTGGTGGACCCACAACATTTTTGGGATTCTAAAACAATAAAGCCATAACAATTCATATTATTCAAGTAACAAATACTTAACCTGTTAAGCTGTAGCCCTATTTTCAGAAATCTCGCCTAAAGGTACATGCCTAAGTAAATGGAAGATTGCTCCAATTCTACAAGGCCAATTTGCATGTTCTTGGTATCTAGGAACATCTAGGGACCTATTCCCAGTGTCAGAAATATTGTGTCTGTTACTAGGCTTGAGTAAATTGTAATGAAAAAAGGGAGAATATAAATTATGATTTATTTTTGCATCTGTGCCGGTGAATAACACTGTGTTAGAATTGTGAGCAAACCGAGCTCGCTCACTGAGCTCATTCAGCACCTTCTTGAGATCAAGTGTAAAAAATGAATAAAGGGAAGATGAGTAAACAGAAGGATTTGTAGATACAGTAATAAATGATAATCGATTTTAATTATAAATTCATATTTGACCTTGAACTTGACCTTGACCTTATTATGGCCAAATCATACATCTATGGGTAGGGAAAAGGCTCCTCTTTCCAATGGCAGGGTTAAATCTGGCTTGAGTCATTTCCTCACAGTTTTACGATAAAAGAGATATTAGCATTTTTCCGATAAATTCTTATTTTCGGTAAATCTTACAAAACATTGGTAAAAATGAAAATATACACTTTGACTGCTGTTTTGATAGGGTTATGGTCTTTACTCTTGGCTAAAAAAATTATTTAAAATAAAAACAAACCTCTTAACATCCAACGGCCTACATGTGGGCCCTCATGAGGATGATTCGCGACGCGCCACTTTGCTGACCTCTAGCGGCTCGGGTGTGCATTTCTTTTAATACAATATATATATAGGATTATAGCCATATTTGTTGCCTGTCAATTGCCCTTTCAGGTGACAAGATCCGTTCAGCGGTTCTCGAGTTACATGCCGATATGTGAGGCGTGCGCCAAAGTACACATTACCACCCCGACCTCCAGGGGCTCTAGCTCTGTCAATCATTTGGTGATCTCGAAAGTCTTTGGACAGGGTTGTAGGCAATGAGTGTGGCTTTCCAATGATACCCATGATATGATAATTGGGGATCAAATACGGTCTCTATTGATCGATTTATGATAAAGAAAAGCAGGGTCCCCCAATTGGGGGACCTACAGGCTTAACAGGTTTCAGATGTTAACTTTATCTCAGTTACAAGCACTCTAGACAGCATACTGTAATGGCTGCTTTTTTATATAGTGCTTTTATCCAAAGCTCTTTACAATTTGTTCCTCACATTTTACCCATTCACTCACACATTCACACACCGACGGTGGAGGCAACCATGCAAGGTGCCAACCTGCTCATCGGGAGCAATTAGGGGTTAAGTGTCTTGCTCAAGGACACATCGACACGCTGCCCGGGAAGAGCAGGAATCGAACCGGGAACCTCCGGATTGCCAGACGACTGCTCTACCTCCCGAGCCACTGTCGCCCTGCATATGCACTGTACCTGTATATGGTTAATATTTGCCATTTACCTCTGCTAGATCACATTTATCAATAAAAGTGCTATACTTTTTTTTTTTTGAAAAAATTAAAAGAACACATTATATCAAGACATGAATGGAATAAATCATGTTTATCTTGAAAAGGTGGAGGCAGTGAAGGTACACAGTGAACTGTTTTGTTGTGAATATTTACTTGTTTTCACCTAAAATGTTCACACTTTCAGATCTAGTGGACCTGAACATAAAATGATAAAAGGCCAATTTATTCATTGTATCATTTCTCTTTTAGTAAACATTGAAAGCGGGTCCCACAGGCCTGAACACCACACAAGGGTTAAGTGAAAACAAGCAACTGAATTAATCACATTTGACCACATTTAAACCATTAAAAGCACTTCAAGACAAAGCCCCATACACCAAGTGAAGACATGGCTTATAGGTGCTACTTTCTGCACTCAGATAAATTATTCAACGTTGTTGAATGGATGTTTATTCCGTTCCTCTTACAGCAGAAACCTGGGCTGCTGGGAGCCTGTGAGAGCTTGCCATAAATGTACCATCACACAGGAATAGTGATCGATACCACATCCCCCTGTGAAGATCAAGCTAATGCACTTGGGCTTGATTGTGGCTTGTTAGCTCAGACGGAGAGACGGACCCGGGGAGGGGTGGAGAGATCGCGAGCGAAGTGGAAAAATCAATCGCACCCATTCCGGGGCTCAATCCAGCCGCGTAAAACACAGATAATGACGCCTGGCCACTCCGACCGCTTGTCTCAACAGATACACAGGTCACTGAGTTGACCACAGAGAGGAGATAGGCCAAAAGATTTGTGGTATTGAGTCATGTAACTGTGGATCGATGCTGCTAGATAGAAGAGAAAGTCACAGCAAAAGTGTAAACTAATTAAAGTTAAAACTCCTTTTGTTACTAGAAGTATATGCAGACCAAGTTTGGGTGGAGTGTCAAAATAGACCATGGTAGCACATGTTCTCCTATTTTAATATGTTAAGCCTGGTCTCCAACCTACCAAAGTCAGCCCATGTTACCTCACTTCTTAGAGATCTGCACTGGCTTCCCATTGCCACATGAATCTGCTTCAAGGTCCTTCACCTGGCATACCGTGCAGTGAAGGAGAACGGCTCCCTCCTACCTCCGGTCAATGGTCTCTAACTACAGATCCAGCTCTTAAATATCGCTCCTCTACTGCAAGGGTGCAGTATCGTTAACACCTCGTTAACAGCACTGCCAGGTTAATGGTGCATGATTACTGCAGTAGCAGAGCAGAGCTCAGATACCTGAGAGCTGCATCTGTACACACCCTCAAGACCCCAACGCTCTGCATCTTCTGGCCGCCTTTAGTGGTCTATCCGAGCTCAGGGGGGGGGGGGTCATCAAAGAGAAGCAGGCTATTCTTGGTTCTCGTTCCAACTTCCCACCAGTCAGGACAGCCGAAACCTGTCCAATTTTCTGTTGTCTACTAAAAACACACTTCTTCAATCAATATCAGAAATTAAGGGGAAAAAACTAACAAAGAAAAACTACTAATCTTTGTACTGTCTTTTACTATTATGCACTCTGCTACTAAGGAATCTACCTTGGCTATATTACCTGCCTACAGTATATTACTACCTATATGCAGACTGTAGCACTCAAGTTCAACACTGTTTGACGAACAATGTTACTGAACCTTAGCTGCCAGAATTGTACCCTTCCTGCTAACTTGTAAGTCGCTTTGGATAAAAGCATCAGCTAAATGACTAAATGTAAATGTTTTTAGATATATTTCATACATTTCTTGTTTGTCGTGGGCATTTCGTTAAGAGTGACATGGAAATTGGGGGAGCTGGGGGGGATGACATGCAACCAAGTTGAAGGCCAAATTCAAACCCAGGTCGTTCTAATAATCAGCTTAGTGAGCCACGAGGACGTCCCACTGTTGTGTATTGAACGACGGGGCTGCATAAGAGGTCACTCTGTGGTTACAGTATCAAGGTCCTGTCGATTCTGCCCCGCGGTCCCTCACTCCGCCTTTAAAGTCCTAGGACTATAGGAGAGCCACTTCAGATGAGGATCAGGACAGATTAGGACCGGGTCCAGAGGGACTCTCAGCAACAAGAGACAAGCTCTTTTTGTTTCAGCGCAAAAGTGGAATGAAAATCGACACCGGGTTTCTCACAGGGAGCTGCAAAGACGTCGAGAGAGATAGAGAGAAAGAGAGCGAGGAGATTAAACCTGCCAAAGGGCCTCTCTTCTTCTCTTAGCCAAGGTTGTTGTTAAAGGTTGCTGTTGATGGGGAATTTCTCACCTCCTTCAGCTCATTCTGCGATGTCCCTCAGGGAGCGGACTCTTTGTTTCGGTGGTTCACTCCACATCCACTCTCCATTCAGTCCTTCTCCAGTCAAGTGGTTTGCATTATTAATGAGGAGCGAGGCCCCGTCGTGCCTCCCCTCTCGCCGAGTCCGTTGATACCCCATTGTGGAAGCGAAATAATGAGGGGAGACAATAAACCTGAGTGCTGTCAACAACTGCTTTAGAGGACAACACGTCCGCCTTCTCGCTCCGTCCCAGAAAGTGATGGATACAATATCCCTCTCTCTGTGTGTGATATGTTTTCTTTTGGACCGGGCCTGTGGGTTGACCTTGAGACCTATTTCACACTGGCTTAGTTTCAATTTCAAGCCTGGGTCTCTACTGAGAGCAGGGGACATGAGCTGAGGTAAAACTTCAGGGTGGCGTTTCCCTTTTTTCTTTTTTTTTTTACTTTATCGGCACAAGTGCAATATGACCGCAGGTCGTTTACTGAGCAGAGGTCATGGCATGTTGAGCCGAACGGGGTTGAGTTCAATCACCGACAATCGAAACTGTTCACAGAAGAGACCTGAGAAACTCTACCTGGTAAACTCAAAGAATAGATTGCTTTTTTTGTGGAAATGTCAAGAATTTAACAGCGAGGATATACCGTACTGTACATGTACTTTATACATGATGAATAAAAGCAAACTTGAAACTTGAAACTTGAGGGGTGCTCCAGTAGCACACCATGTTACCGCGCTGCGTCGCGGGACTCCGTGCTGCGTCACGGATCTGGTTGACTCCGAGTTCGATTCCCGGACTCGCCGTCATTTGCCGAATGTCTGCCCCTGCTCTCTCTCCCGTTTCACCCTACAACTGTCGGTCATGCTTGACCAGAAAAGCGATAAACGCTAAAAAATAAAGTTTAAAAAAAAAAAAAAAAATTTAAACTTGTACAATCTCATGCATATACAGTAGTCTCTCATGTCACAGACGCGCGCACAGACGTACAGACACAAGCTGGACATTTAAGAGGTAGTACTCATATGTCCACTGACATGCATTCCTCTCTTCTCTCTCTCTCTCTCTCTCTCTCATAAATACACACATGCTTTCACGTACATATGAACATGAGCACATTAATGCATTTTGCATACATGCATACACACCAGACATAAGTCATTCATTTGCACGGACCGTAAACACAGGCAAAACGCGTGCACGCACCTGGCCTATACCTTTGCAGCTGGTATCTCACTCTTTTCCCCCCACTGACCACTCCCAGGAGAGTGGGAAAGTGTCTTTATGCAGCCAGCTGTACATGCGGAAGCTGTCAGCCCCTCATCAGCATACGTGCAACTTCCAGATGTGAACACACAGACAAGTCAGTCTCCCTCACACCCCATCATCGACACGTACTATGCACAGAGGCACAGAGAGAAAACTGCGGCGTTTGAATCGGGGGTCGGGAGACTTAGCGGGGGAAGGTATTTAACTAATTTAAGTGAACCCAATCTCAAGGAAACGTTGGGGTTTATCTCAGGCAACTCATTAACAAACATACCGTAACACGTGGCACCTGTACATGACGACATGGAGGAATTGGGTGTTAGCAGTCATCTGACCGCAACATGACATTCCTGAGATCGATACCATGTTAAAATAAGTGGTCTACTGTACATGTTAGAATAATAGCTCTACATTCGGACAGCCATCACTGATAAAGAGTGTTTTGTCAGTAACATGGGTCTCCCTCCTGCTCTGCAGTAAACAGAAAATGAGGTAGTATGTATTTTGTGTTGGACTGGGAGATCCATGTTACTGACCAAACACTCTATATCAGTGATGGCTGTCAGAATGTAGAGCTATTTAACACTTATTTTAACAAAACAAATACCACTTACAGCAGCTTTAATAGCATGGGAACATCAGAGTGTTTTATCGGTCGTCGTCATCATCTGGGCCCTCCATCTTTATGCTGGTTGGTAGAAAACGCTCTCTCAGGTAATATCTCAGAACCTTCCGTCGGTGTTCTGTTGGTTCTGTTAGCTCCTTCTCCTCAATCACTATGGTTCAATTGGTTCTTCATCATCTCTAAACCACTGGGACAACTTGTGCTCCTTATTGAAAAGAGTGTTGCTCCCGGCGAGAAAGATAAGCATTGTGGGTTGAAGGTAAATCACTTATCACGTAGAAGGTCATGCCACCCTTTATATTGGTATTTCCTTCTCTCTCTCTCTCTCTCTCTCTCTCTCTCTCTCTCTCTCTCTCTCTCTCTCTCTCTCATTTCTTATTTTATTTCACCATACCGTTTATTTCAGCGCAACTACATTGCATTAAAGCCCATGGGAGCCTGTATATTTGTATTACCGTGAGAAAAAGATGATTCAACATAAAAAAAAAATGTACACTTGCCATCCTGCAACACTGCTTCAGTCTAGTTGTCCCTTGGTTAGGCTATAGGAAAGAAACAACAATCAGACATATTTTAAAACCTGGCCCTGTTCTGTTACCCATTATCTCCCTGTCCTGCTGCTGAATCAGTATTAACTCTTGTCCACTAACACCTCATCAGAACAACCTTCCAGTCACACTACATTAGCCGTTCCTCTCTGCTAAATCACTCCTGGGAATAACTCTACTTCCACTGTGAGCCTTCAGTCACCAGCCCATGCTGCCTCCTTGTCCTCTCTCTCTTTACATATCTAGATGAGGCCAAATCACTGATCTAAATGTAAACAAATGGTAGCCCCACCACCAAATATACTGTAAGAAATACGAACAGTGACATGTTTTTATTCTTTAGTTTTTGATTGATTGATTGAAAAGTTTATTAACAGATTGCAGAATGGGTACAGTACAGTACAGCTCAATACATACAATTGTTAAGAGGATGCAGACCTGAGAAAGACTTTCGTCTTGTTTCCATCAGGGTCCTCCATTTTCAATTCATCATATGACACACACGACATACAGATAGACAGTACTGCTACATCTATACATTTATGACATCCCAGATTTTCATACATTGGAATACTGACAAAGCCATGCTTGGTCTTTATTGTACAACTGGGTTATGACATTTGTAGGG
Organism: Notolepis coatsorum; assembly: GCF_963971535.1. Taxonomy (NCBI): domain Eukaryota; kingdom Metazoa; phylum Chordata; class Actinopteri; order Aulopiformes; family Paralepididae; genus Notolepis; species Notolepis coatsorum. The sequence goes on along the minus strand of NC_140170.1, from coordinate 85,623,711 downwards.
GCCAGTTTTGAATTGCAGTCTCCCGTAGGTGTTCTTTGAGAGTGTTTTTGAAGGTGGGTAGTGATTCACATTCCTTTACAGCTTTGGGTAGGGCGTTCCACATTGTTGTGGCATAATTGCGAAACGTGTTTAGTCCCTTGTTTGAGCCGAATCTGGGTTTTACATGATTTGTGGAGCTCCCTCTGGTGTTGTGATCGTGGTATTCACTGACCTTTGGGAAGTATTTTGACATGTACATGGGTACCTTGGTCGTGTAGTGTATTTTGTAGACCAGGCCCATTGCAAGTTGCTGTACTCTGTCGTCTACTCTAAGCCATCCTAGGTTGGCAAAGTGTGCAGGGGTGAGGTGGGTTCTAGGAGTCAGGTCAAGCAGTAGTCTGACTAGTTTGTTTTGAGATGTTTGTCATTTGGTTTTTAGTGCCTTTGAGGTGCTTTGGTACCATGAGGTGCAAGCATAGTCGTAGTACCCTTGAATGAGTGCTCCTGCCAGAGTCTTCAGGGTATTCTTGTTTACCAGGGAGGAGATCCGGTACAAGAATCGAGTTCGTTGATTGACTTTATTTATTACATTGGATGCCATTTTGTCACAGGAAAGATTAGCCTCTAGGATGGAACCCAGATAGGTAATTTCATCTTTCCTTGTGACAATAATGTCACCCACTGTAACTGAGAAGCCGTCGGTCTTGCTGAGTTTGTTATTTGAACCGAAGAGAATGGACTCTGTTTTGCCCATGTGTAATGATAGTTTGTTGTCGGCGAGCCATATGCAGATTTTGCCTAGTTCCGAGCTGAGGGTTTTTTCAACCTGTAACTTGTTCTTGTCAGAGACCAGCAGGGCTGAGTCGTCCGCAAACAGGAACAAGTTGCAGTCACAAGCTGACGACATGTCATTTGCATAAATTAGGAACAGTAGTGGTCCTAGTATGCGTCCTTGTGGAACACCACAGTTCACTGTGAGGGGGGGGGGGGGGTAGGGTACCGTTTACCTCCACCATCTGTTCTCTCCCCTCCAGGTAGGATTGTATCCAGCTCACTGATAAACTATCAAAACCAATTGCTTTTAGCTTGTCAATCAGAATGGTGTGATTGACAGTGTTGAAGGCCTTTTGTAGGTCTAGCATGACCATGCATGAACTCTTGACAACAGGTGAATAAGTTGTCGCTGCTACAAGGCCATGGAGCCAAGACATAAAGAATTTCACTAATTTGCTGTACAATATGGAAGATGTGACAAAAAAAAAAATTCTGAAGACTTTAGATTTCACGATTCACTCACACCTAGCCACGCGGCCCCTAGTGGTGGCTCACAGGCATAGCATGTTGTGTAAGACCAGTTCAATCTATGCGAGAATGCTTTGCATCTATGACACAGTGTGTACAAATTTTATTTGCTGTATTTTGTGGCTGAAAAAGGTTGATTTACATTGGTAATGTTTGAAAACAGATATATATCCTGATTCACAGTGAATTAGGAATGTTCCAGACAGCCTATATTCCATCTACAGATCAAAATCGAAGAATGAAAAATGTACGAGAATATGAATATATACCCCATATGGTCATTTACATGGTCAAAATTATAATAACGGTTTAATGCCAGTCTCAACTGAGGAGGATGGAAAGTGCTTCGCTAGATGCCCCTATATGAGTCACGTGTAGTCTTGGTCTGGTCTTCCCTCACCCAACGTGTTTTAGCGCCATGACCCCTGACCTCTGTGGAGGGTCTGGATTGGACACAGACCCAGGTGCAGCCACCGCAACGCGGCACACACTCCACACACCGTTTGAACTCTTTCCGATTGCAAAAATAATAAATTTTAGGGAACATTATGTGTGTGATTGACAGCGAGGCGAAATCATACATCATACGTTCCATGCGGATCACTTGCTGTTGTACCGTGTAAGTACGACCAGCCACGGATTTGGCAGAGAGGCCAGAAGGTGACAGAAAAACACTCATCTGCGAGACAGTATCCTGTTAAAAACACAACACGTGCGCAGGGGAACACCGGTGTGTGTGCGCGGAGAGATGGGCCAGATGTTTCTCACATCAGATGTGATCATTTCCCTCGTTACTGTCATCATCTTTGAAGTAATAAACCAAATGATATTACATTGGTTTGTGCCAGACCGTACAATGCATGGGTCAAATACAGGACAAATACAGTAAAGAGAAATTAAGCTATACTTCAGATCAAAGGTATGGATGCAAACAAAGAATAGTATGTAACACGGTTGTTGAATATTGCATGCAAAGGTTGGACCGTCTGACTGGGTCACCAGATGCTCCAGTCCACTGAGTGATCGACCCTTTCACCTTCGCTCTGCCAAATCTAACTCTTTCCAGTCAACCCCTATTCTGTACAATGGTGACCTCAATAGGAACTTCTCAAAGAGAAGCCCATTTTTGGCACACTGGAAAGTTGACTCATTATATAGACTCTAGTCCTCGTTTGAGACGTAGTACATCTGCCTTGTTCCTCGGGAGGTTTAAAACGCCGTCGTGGCTGATTTCTCATTAGCGGTCGTCACCCTGCTCCGCGGCTGTCTAGCGAGCTGCCTGCGGGGATTTGCTAACAAGCAGGATCGAAGGACCCCGCTCTCACTCCGGCTCTCTCACCGAGTGGGCACGTGAGCGGTTCCTGCCACAGAAAGATCACGGGGGGTCTCACTGGACTTGTCCAGGCGGGCTTCATTAGGAGCTTGAACCCCTTCTAGACGGACCACTCCTTGCCTGCAGGTCTGTTATGGCTGAGGGGAGGTTGGAACGAAACTCGTGTCAAACACTCCTGTCACGAGCGCTAAGCAGGAACAGCTTGGACACAGCCGAGTGGCAGACAGGAACCCCGCTGGGCAAGAGGGACGTTTGCTAAAGGACGACAGGAGGTGGACTAAGTGCCTTTCTGCCAAGTACAACTTCCTCTGGAGTACCTGTAAAAAAGCATTTTCGACTTGATTGCGATGATTAGGAAGGAAGAAACTCGTGTTATTGAGGAAATTGTAATAAGATGACTAACTGACAGAGGGCCCAATTCATCAGTAGGAACACTTTAACAGCCAAGCGATATAGGACAAAGCCAAAACAAACTTGACCGAGTGGAATGGTAAGGCCTTCAGCCCATGTCTGTAATATACCAACACCCTCTGATCCTGGTTTCACAATACAATTTCAGGATATAAGCAGCCATTGGACACAAGCCAGTATAATATCACACCATGCAAAAAAAACACAATATCTGTCCTATATGCCATCTGAGCTATGCTATAATCCAGATGCCCTCACTCCATCCTGCTCTGGTTTGCATATCCCTGAAGAGTAGAATTTCACTCTGTAATACGGGAAGTATTAGATGGCCTGAAACTAACTCAAAGAAGCTGTGGAATTTGTCAACATGGAGATGCATAGATGACAGGCAGCGGAGGGCTGCTCCGAATCACACGGCTTTCTGAGTCCTAATGCATTAAACACAAAGAGAAACAACCCTGCCTCAACGTCAACACTGCTAGAAAGAGTTCTATATTAAAACGATCTCACCACATCAAACCGTAGCTCCCAATTGCTCAAGATAACTGTGATTATTAGTTTACACAAGGTTGCTGCACAGCCACATGAGATGAGCCCTGTGCTCATCTGGACGAGGTTAAATGGAAGTATGGCGTGAGGCCTCCGGTGAAGCAGGCTCACTCACTCAGGTGTCACACCTATGTCTCTCTAATTTCCTTTGCAGAGCGCTCTCTTGCTCTGTGTCAGGCTGCTTCACCCCCCCCCCCCCCCCATCCCCCCTGCTGGCCAGAGGCCCAATGAGGTCCAGATGTCCTGCAGATGAGGCTCATTTCCGAGACAGGCCCCAGAGAAGAGCTGTAGTCTCCAGGAGGGCTCCATCAAACTGCCCTTGGCTCTGCTCATGTTGATTGTGACACAGGGTCCCATACTCATTAGAGACTGGAGATGTCTCTGAGTATTTAGACACTCCCTGTGCAGTATAGACAGAAGGTCTTTTTGAAAACTAAACTAATGTCACATTCAAAGCTGTTAAATTAATGACCGGGACTCGCTTGGTTTAACATGTCTACCCTATATGTAGAAGGGTGGATTATCCCTGCTTATGGGAGTAGTAGTACACAGCCACCTGGTAGCAGGATACTATAGAGTTGGATCTATATGTACCCCCGTCTTTGGCCCGGAACGTCGTTCTGGAGGGCATGCAGCAGGAGTGGATGGGGCCCAGGATTTACTAACCTGGGGGATGGTACTCTGGTCTCCCTCGCCTTCCAAGGCGGTCAGCAGTAGCTCCCCACACACTCTCACTTCCCCCAGTACCTCCGACAGCCCTCCCACACCCGATGACTGTCAGTTCAATAGTGTTATTGGGCTTCCCTTTAAGCAGTACCCTTCCTTGACCACCTGTATAGACCCTTTAATTAATATGCTGTGAATGGGGTGGAAGGGTTAAATAGTTATACCAGTCACAAGTATTTACTCAGGGGTTAGGTTAGCATATGTAGAAGAAACAGACACACACACAGTGCTCCCAATTACGTCTACTTTATGTAAAGCCTGGTCAGTTTATCAGTTACAAGTTGTACTTCAGATTATTCAATAAACGGCACCGGGTGTTCTCACGGGTAATGTAGGGGAACACTATTCCCATCATAGGCACCGCATGCTCAATACATTAGTAATAACCCAGCTTGGATTAGGGGAGACCCAGGCACAAAGTGGGTAGTTCATTGGGAATTCAAATAACAATACGCGTGGGGTATGTCTGGGAGTGCTTGCATTCTTAAATTTTTTATTGTTATTTTTATTTTTATTTTTTTTTGCATTCATCTAAACAATTTTGGACCTTATGGTGTTCTTGTTCTGTTCTTGACTTATTGTTATGTTTTCTTCTTGACTTGTTTAAAGAAGACCTGTACGGCCCATGGGGACATTAACGTGTGTTGTCGGGCCTTATAAATAAATTTGATTTGAATACAATAATACAAAATTACAAAAGAAACCAGTTAAATGTGGGCCCACGTTACCAAATAAAACCTACACTAAAGCCGGCTTATATTGTTTGGGGTACCCCTTAGACACTGGTCGTTAGCGTTCGCTTGAATGGACATTGCTGTGGGCATCAAAATCAATCAATCAATCAATCAAAAGCCCTGGGTAGATAAATCCGTCCGTGAGGCTCTGAAAGTGCGCACATCAGCATACAACACAGGGCTGGTGACAGGCAACATGGAAGAACACAAGACGGCAAGATACAACGTCAGGAGAGCAGTAATAGAGGCAAAACAGCCTTACAGGGATAAAGTTGAACTTCAGTTTGAACAGGCTGACTCTAGAGGCATGTGGCAGGGCCTCAGAACAATGACAGATTACAAAGGCACCCCCCTCAAACTGAACAGTGACATCTCCTTAGCAAATGATCTCAATTCCTTCTATGCAAGGTTTGAGGCTGTGAATAACAACACCAGCCTACAAACCACGGCAATGGGGGGGGGGGTCTGCTGATGGAGACTCAGTGTTCAGGGTAACAGAGCATGAGGTGAGACGGATCTTTAAAAAAGTGAATATCAGGAAGACAGCAGTACCGGACGGCATCCCCGGCCGCGTCCTAAAAGTCTGTGCCGACCAACTGGCCCCGGTATTCACTGACATATTCAACCTGTCCTTGGAACAGGCTGTCATCCCCACCTGTCTGAAGAAGTCCACCATCATCCCTGTACCCTGTAAAATCTACGCCCGCTTGCCTCAACGACTACCGCCCTGTAGCCCTCACCTCCATAGCCATGAAGTGCTTTGAGAAGCTAGTGAAGGGCTACATCTGTTCCTCCCTCCCCATCAACCTGGACCCCCTGCAATTTGCATATCGCCCCAACAGGTCCACGGAGGACGCCATAGCCCATGTGCTGCACACAGCAGCATCACACCTGGACAAGAGGCAGGGGAACTATGTGAGAATGCTGTTCATCGACTACAGCTCAGCATTCAATACCATAGTCCCCTCCAAACTCATAGCCAAGCTCAGGGACCTGGGCTTGAACTATGACCTCTGCCAGTGGGTCCTGGACTTCCTGACGGGCAGACCCCAGGTGGTAAGAGCAGGCAACTGCACCTCCTCATCCATCACGCTCAACATAGGGGCCCCCCAGGGCTGTGTTCTGAGCCCCCTCCTCTACTCCCTGTACACACATGACTGCGTGGCACAGCGGAACAACAACACAATCATCAAATTTGCTGATGACACAGTAGTGGTGGGCCTGATCTCTGCCAACGACGAGAGGGCCTACCTGGAAGAGGTAGAGAATCTGTCACAGTGGTGTCAGGAGAACTGCCTCTCCCTGAACGTCAGCAAAACAAAAGAGATGATTGTGGACTTCAGGAGGTCGGGGGTCAAGGACTACAGCCCCCTCAGCATCGACGGGGCACCGGTTGAGAGAGTGAACAGTTTCAAGTACCTCGGAGCCCACATATCCGAGGACTTGACATGGACCACACACATTGACAGTGTTGTGAAGAAGGCACGATAACGCCTCTACTTCCTCAGGCGCCTAAGGAAGTTCCAAGTCAGTCAGAAGATCCTTAGGAACTTCTACTCATGTACAATAGAGAGCATCCTGACTGGCAACATCACCTCCTGGTTTGGGAATAGCACTGCACAAGACCGTAGCAGACTACAAAGAGTGACACGTTCAGCCGAACGCACAATTGGAGGGGGTCTTCCCACCCTCCAGAACATTTACAACAAGCGGTGCAGGGGGAAGGCTAAGAGAATTATTAAGGACTCGAGCCACCAGAACAACTGCCTCTTTGAACTGCTGCGGTCAGGCAAGCGATACCGGAGTCTTAAGGCGAGCACAGAAAGACTCAGAAGAAGCTTCTATCCCCAGGCCATCAGGCTGCTAAACGAACAATAAACACTATGCAACAACCATCAAATGCACACAGCACACACACCCACACGCACACACTCACTTAAACCACACAAACACACTTTATATTTATTGATAAAGGATTTGCACTACAACTCGTACACCCACTGTAAATTGTACCTAAATTGCACCTCATCCCATTTCTGCCTTGCACTATATAGTATTGTATTAGTACACTGCACAGTATTGTATATTATATGGTAACTCAGTTACGTCTATTCTGCATCAAACATTGTACATATGTCTATACTGAACACTGTGACCTAATTTTTTTTTTTTTTTACTTCTAATTTACATGCTATACTATGTTATTTTATTTCATACTTATCTTGTCTTGCACAGTCTCTGGAGCGTAACAGTAAGAAGCATTTTGTATAAAAGTATTCTGTACTTCTGTATGACAACTATTAAAGAAACTTGAACTTGAAACTTGAAACACGAGGTACCGTTCGTACTTAGCCAAGATGGCGGACCCACTCTTATCACCTCTCGTCCAGGTGACAAGATGGCGTCGGGCAATCCCGCGAGCACAGCCAGCGGGCTGGGGTGAACAGCATGGGCAGTGGTGAACTGGAGGAGTGTGCTGTGGTGGCGACCTCTGCTGGTGGGAAGAGACGTCCACTGCTGGCTGCTGTTTGATGCTGGCGCGCGAGCTAATACTGTTTGGCTACCCTAAACACAGCTAAACTGCGGGTCTGAGTGCACCCTCCTGCTATCGGTTATACTACTAACGCAACGTGGCTGACTGTACCACCGGTCTTCAGCGCCGCGTGCCCGGTAGTCTACTGGAGTCAAATGGAGCCGTTAGCAGCATGCTAATACACCGCACACTTACTACTATAACTCGTTAACTATGGACGTTAGTCCTTCTTTCCGTATCACTTACTCACACACTATCGCTGGTACTTCTAGGATAACACGTCAACTAGCAAGTACTTCTTATCACCCGTCGCTCTCCAACGGGGCTCTTCAACATCACTCCTTCAACGGGGCTCGTTTGAGCACATGCCCGCTGCGACTGTTCATGGTCGAGTTCACTGCCGAAGAGAGCTTCCTGGTGCTCCGGCTCCCAGGTAATCCTCTCTTCCTCGTTGCTTCCCTCTCTCCTCCGCTCCACCTGCCACCACTGCCACCACTGCCCCCTGCTGGCCACCGCAACTGATCCCACTATAGGACCACTTCAGAACGGGAGAAAGATGCTTCAATGTTATGTTAGTGATCCATAATGAAGCCGGAGAAGAGTAGCACCTCACCTCGTTATTAGACCGGGCGAGATATCGAAAGGAACACTGTTTATCACACTTTATACACACACAGGGAAAGTAACAGTTAGTCAGCACTTCTGAATACTTAGCAGAATATTCAGGATGCTACATATAGTTCCTATAATCATCAAAGTAAGGTGTTCCTATATGACAAAGCTGGAGTTCCTAGAGAGTGGCAGGAGCGTGTGACTGTGTTTGTCCTCTTCTGAACTATAAGCCACTATGGCGAAGACCACAAACCAGAGTCGTAAACTCTATAATGTTGTTATGCTATGAGTTCTAAAGAAGTTAATCATTTGAGCTAACCACAAGTAATCATGCTTTAGTGAGTGAGAGTCTCTGTGGCCAAAGTGGGCAGCCACACTGAATCACTGTGCCCCTATATCTTTAGTTTCACAGGCACATAATGGCATGATGGTGGCAAGGGGAGTCATGGCTTATTATGATGGGTAACGATGTGAGTACTGTATGTGTAAACAGAGATTCAAGCTATGCAACCCAGGAAGGACTCATTCCTCAGAGGCCTCACCATGGCAACGGCTGCATGTTGTCAGTTGTTTGCCAGAGATTGGACTGATGTCTCTGAAGGGTGCTGGAGATTAGCCCAACCGGCAGTGGGCAGACAGGATCAGGAGCGTATAGCTAGATAGTGTAGCTTTGGAGGAAGATGCTTCATTTGATTTAATAGGGATGTATTAGGCTAAGCCTTTTGTGTTGCAACCTTTTATTTTTGCTTAAAATTTGCTTAAAAAATACTTAAAATTATCCAAGACGAAGTTTAATGGACATGAAACATCTTAACCTATTAAACCCGATGGGTCCGGTACCGGACCCACAATGACATCACGCCATAAATCCATCTCTACAGCCTGTATGAATTAATGTTTTTTTTCTTTTTTCAAATGTAGCCAAGAGTAAAGACCCTAACCCTGTCAAAACAGCAGTCAAATTGTATATTTTCAGCATTACGTTTGTTTACCAATGAGTTTAATTAACTGTTATTAGTGAAATATAAGATTATAGAAATATCAGGGCATTTGGTCGGAAACCGGCGCATATTGACGGGAGGAAGTGGCACAGCCAAAAGTGAGTACGTAGTCTTTTGAAGGAAGAGACAGAGGGCTTTCGATTGGCTTTCGAATTTCGAAAAACTACACTACCCAGCTCATGCCAGTCAATCATCTGACTTCTGGATTAACTTTTTAATTTCTGTTATTTTTCAGGATTATCTCCCACAAACCTGAACACTATTGCCATAAAACAGAACGCAGCTAGTTTCTCTACCTTTCTGTGAACGTCTAGCAAAAAACGGCATTGCAATCTGATTCTACGTTATAAAAAAGTAACTGTATGTTATGGTTTGTAACCGACCCCAATCGCACAACACAAGACAGGTATGAGAGTAAGCCAAGAACTGGGCATTTATTGAAAACACACAGAAAAACGGCACTGTCCCTTTAAGGGAGAACACAAAATACTGGATAACAAGAATGGGAAAGGTACAGTGCCTTTAAGAGGCGAGCTGGCTAAGGGGAAGGCTAAGGGAAGGCTAACGGAACAGGGCCGGGGCAAGGGACAAGGAAGGAAAAGGGAGGACTAGGAGGACTGGACAGGGAGGACTAGGAGGACTAGAGAGGGGAGACAGGGACAGAGGCCCGCGGAGGCGGGCTGGGGACAGGGAGGACCAGGAGGACTAGAGTGGGGAAAAAGGGACAGAGGCCCGCGGAGGCGGGCTGGGGACAGGGAGGACTAGGGAAAACAGGGTAGGGCCTTGGAACAGGGCGAGGGCTGGAGCTGCTTACAGGGACAGAGAAAACAGACCACGCCTGGGATAAGAGCATTAATGAATGTTGCTGCTCTGCAGCTTCTCCCGGGATGGTTAGTCTGGGGAAGCAGGTGGGTACGTCAGAGCCGCTCTGCAGACTTCTCTCGGCAGATCTCCGAGGTGGTAAGCGGGACCGAGAGGGAGAGAGGGAGCGGGATTAGCTCAGAGTACAGTAGGGAACAGAGCAGGTGAACAGGAGAAGTGACTTGTCCCAAAAACAGAGTAATCCAGGTGACAGAATCTTCGGTGTATATACACACTGTGAGTTAACGTCCCAAACACAAATCCACGTGATAGAATCTTCGGTGCAGATAAACACTGTGAGCGAAGTCCCAAATACAAATCCAAGTGATAAATCTTCGGTGTGTATACACACAGTGAGCGATGATAAGGCCAAAGATTATCCCAATAAACTATCCAAAAAGCTGACGCTGGGTGAGTGACAGTCTGACAAAAAGCAGGATATCTTCAGTGTCATTAAACACACGAAAAACGAATAGGATAAAAGACAGTCATAAAAACTCACCCAGGCGCTGTGCGTAAAGAGAGTTGGAACAAAACGGGGCGAGCGCGTCGCCACGGGGAAACGGGTTGTCCAAGCGGAGGTCTGAGTGGTGCGCGACTGCTTGGAGTACGCGCCGGTACGGAGGGCGCATCAGGCGCGGAGGTCTGAGTGGTGCGCGTCTGCTTGGAGTACGCGCCGGTACGGAGGACGCATCTGGAGTGCGTCTGAATGCGCGTCTGGAGTGAAGAGCGCGTCTGCGCGGAAGAGCGCGCCGGCTCGGAGAGACGCATCCTCCCGTAGAGTATTAGGAAGCGATGCGCGTCTGGAGTGAAGAGCGCGTCTGCTGCGCGGAGGTCTGGATGCGCGTCTGCGCGGAAGAGCGCGCCTGGCTCGGAGAGACGCATCCTCCCGTAGAGTATTAGGAAGCGATGCGCGTCTGGAGTGAAGAGCGCGTCTGCTGCGCGGAGGTCTGGATGCGCGTCTGCGCGGAAGAGCGCGCCTGGCTCGGAGAGACGCATCCTCCCGTAGAGTATTAGGAAGCGATGCGCGTCTGGAGTGAAGAGCGCGTCTGCTGCGCGGAGGTCTGGATGCGCGTCTGGGCGTCTGCTGCGCGGAGGTCTGAATGCGCGTCTGCTTCAGGCAAACGGAGACAGGAGGCGAAGGCTAGAGTGCATCTCACGCCGGAGATGAAAGCAGCATAACAGACAGAGAACCTCCCGAAGGAGTCCTGGTGATAGAGATATGATACGGAATGATACGGGACGACCCGACAAGGGACAGAGGGGAAGAGCCAGGTACTTAAAGCCCACAGGGGTGCTAATTAGAATACACATCAGGTGCGGGAGGTAATTGATAATCGAACTAGAAGTGTGAGTTCGGCACCAGACCAATCAAACACATAATGACAGGTAGTCCAAGGGTGTGGTTGCTGAAGAGCAAACGAACACGAGGGTGGGGGCTAGTGAGGTGAGGAGAATGCAATTGATAACAGAAAATTAAAGGAACAGAGCGAGTAGGCTTAAAGGAACAGAGCGAGAAGGCTTAAAGGAACAGAGCGAGTAGGTGAGCAATGGACAAAACCTCACACTGTACTTACAGTCGATTTCATTCACGTTTTTTGCTGCACGCCTGGTGATACTAAATCCAGATTGAATTCTACCATTGGAAAGGGGAGATTTGGCCCGATCCATAGATGTGCGACTTGGCCACAATAAGGTAATTTATAGGCCTGATATTCTATATCTATAATCATATTTCAAATAGCATGTGTCCGGATGGCAGAATTCAGTACTGTATCTACAAAACCTTCTGTTTAATCATCTTCCCTTTATTAATTTGCTTAGATTTTTTGTACACGTGATCAAGACAAGTTTTTCATGTCTGGCCATTTTTTTGCATGGTGTTATTCACTGTCAAAGATGGGAGAAAAAATAGAATTGATATTCTCCTTTGGTTCATTACAATTTACTCAAGCATAGTAACAGACTGACACTGGGAATACATTCCCTGAGATCCATAGATGTCCCTATACCAAGAACATGCAAATGGCCCTTATAGAAGTGGAGCAATCTTCCATTTACTTAGGTATGTATTTTAGGCAGATTATCAGAAAATAGGGCTAGGGCTCAAGAGGTTAAAATACATATTTAAATGGCATTACGTTGAACAGCTTTGACCAAAGTTTATTTTCTGTAAAATCTCAGAATGTTTATGTTGTCAAGTTGAAACCGTCTATAAAACCAATAGAAAGTTGTGGTTTTGTTTGTTGGGTAACTTTTGTCACTTCCCCTCACCTCTCACCTCAGTTCTCTACATCCTGTGGAGAACCAGAGGTGAACTAATCTGTACCTATAGCCCATTAGACTTGAGTTAATGTGTATATCTTAACTTTCTCATATGGGGCACACACTGACCCATATTCCTGAGCAGCTGCTACTCGTGTGAGGTTCTACTATAGGCGTGAGGCTCAATGTGGAAATAAGACCCTATTCATTGGTTCATACAGTGTGCGCTTCATTTCCCTGGAATTCAATAAGGAGAGTGCAGTATGTTTTGGACATGGTTGGATCTGCTTCATAACATCCCAGGAGGAAGTATTTCTCTTCCTCCGGCCCGTAGTGTTTATAAAACCTTACAGGAAATAATTGTGGATGTCATTTTCCTTTCATACGGGTCAGAGGTGGAGAAGTTTCGGAAATACTTGAAGTGCAACTGCAGGCCAGGAGAAATCCTGAGGCTCAGACCTCCGCACCTCTGGGGACCTCCAGACTAGAGCCGGCCTGTATAAAACCACAGAGTTGGATTATATAGCCCCCTGTGACAGGGATCAGACGGACACAGGCTACAATATGGCTTATTGTTCATTATTCCTGTGTGCTTGTCACATATGTCTGTAGCTATGTCAGTCGGTGCTATAAGAGAATCAAGTATATAAATGTATATATATATATAACTCAAAATATATATATATAAATGTTGAATTAGCTGGGGAGTTATGGCTACTACCTTCACCATATCTATGTTATTCAAGTTGTATGTATGTCTAATTACAAAGCAAAACATTTTAACATTTAACATGAAATGAAACATGATGAATCAATATGGCAGGAAACTGGACACAGATTCATCCATTAATATTTTGCTCTACATCCTGTAATGATTTTATATGGTTATGGTGATTTTATTTTATATAAGTAGCAAGAATATAGGAAAACTAAAAAACTAAAAACTAAAAACTAAAACTGTTTAGAGACGAGGGACTCCAGTGGTTTCTGATGCTTTTTGGTTGTTTTTGGTTTGGTAGGTTAGTATGTGATAGTAAAGTGTTATTTGTTAACCATTTGTGTGCAACATAGGGTGGCTACTGCCGTTTATGGCGTTTAATTGTCCCCCAAGTATTTTTGTGTATCTTTATTCCATTCCTCAAAGCCCATTATCATATTGTGCCTATCAATGTGTTTTTTAGGTGCGGACCAGAGATTTCCTCTTGCAATGTGAATTATGATACTGTATCAAGCCAAGATAAACAAAATGAGATGTACTGTAGTAGAATGGATCAGAACAAACATACCGTAAGGTTCTGGAAAAGCGAGGTTCATGTTGTTACATGTTATTGAGTTATCAGTCTTTATCACACAGTTCCAGCCTCCTTCCTTTTGGGCTTCTGACTTTGGTTTGACATATAGCCCCTTTCGTGATTGCTGATGATACAGCAGTCACTTGCTCGACCTAACTAGCCATGGGAACATTCACTCTGAAGCACTGGTTATTTACGAACTGTTTGTTCAAAATTTATCACAGAGAAATGTCAAAGGTACTCACAGTTGCACAAGGGTTTCACACACAAAACCGGGGTGGTTTGAAATGTTTGTTTGAATGTTGCTAATAAACATTTTAAATAATTTTTATAAACTGGTCAACACTGCATTATTTCCAGCGTTGGGTGCATGATGTGCATGCGCTGTGATCACAGCGCAGGCGCACCAGGCAGCCAAATACGGAAATAGAGCTGTACCCAACCCATACCTCATTACACCTTACTGTAAATTGTACCTAAATTGTACCTCATCCCATTTCTGCTTTGTACTGTATAGTAAATTGTATTGTAACTCAGTGATCACAGCGCAGGCGCACCAGGCAGCCAAATACAGAAATAGAGCCGTACCCAACCCATACCTCATTACACCTTACTGTAAATTGTACCTAAATTGTACCTCATCCCATTTCTGCTTTGTACTGTATAGTATATTGTATTGTAACTCAGGTACTTCTACTCTGCATTGTACATTGTATATATGTATATACTGAACACTTTTGTCTACGTACTTGATTTCTATACTTATTTTGTACTTGTCTATTTTGTCTAGCACAGTCTCTGGAGCGTAACAGAAAGAAGCATTTTGTATAAAAGTATTCTGTACTTCTGTATGACAACTAATAAAGAAACTTGAAACTTGAACTTGAACTTGTTTTGAGCAGTGTTGACCAGTTTATAAAAATTATTTAAAATGTTTATTAGCAACGCCGAGCTTTCAAACCACCCCGGTTTTGTGTGTGAAACCCTCGTGCAACTGTGAGTACCTTTGACATTTCTCTGTGATCAATTTAGAACGAACAGTTCGTAAATAACCAGTGCTTCATGTTCCCATTTAGTTAGGTCAAGCAAGTGACTGCTGTATCATCAGCAGTCACAAAAGGGGCTATAGACATATAGGTGTGACATTAGTGTGACACAGCTCTCTTCCACAAAGCAGGTGAGCTCAGCCCTCTGTACCAAGCCTCTGTCTCGTCAGTCATCAGGGCCAATGATGAATGTCTTCACCTCGACGCCCCCATACCCCCTCGCACCTGCGGGACTAAATGGGGCTTTAAATGAGAAAGCAATTACAGCGCTGAGGGAGCGGCCCTGCCCGCTGTGCCCTGGCACCAGGGTCCCTCCGCTCACAGCTCCAAATTGAATTCTGATGTTGGCCAAGAGGAATATTACTTACTACAAGTTGCCCAGTGAGCTTGACAGCCTGTACAGGATTTACAGTACGGAACCGAGCAGGCGGTTTACATGAGTCTTTTTTCTGTCAAGTCCTGGTCCACGATCTCAGTTTGTACAGTAGAAAATCAGATTACAGGTACTTTTAATCAAATAGGTGATTCAATCTCAGATTATTTAGAAGCTGATTTTTGATGTTGAGATCATAGATAAATCGGGCAGGTGGGCGGGCAGGCGGGCAGGCAGGCAGGCAGGCAGGCAGGCAGGCAGGCAGGCAGGCAGGCAGGCAGGCAGGCAGGCAGGCAGGCAGGCAGGCAGGCAGGCAGGCAGGCAGACATGACACTTGAAAGTAGAAAGGAGGGGACAGACAGAGGTAGATTCAGCTGCTGGGAATAGAGGTAGCCTTTGAGACAGAAATGTGTTTTCTTTTATGATTATCCCAATTAATGGAGAATTCCCCTCTGCCGTGGATGAAAGATGTGTGCTCTGATGGAAGTCTCTTTCCTCAGGAAGCGGCTCAGAGACGGTGCCATCAGAGCTCTGTACCTGGCTGTCTCAGGCGCTGGCTTGTTCCAAAAGGAATATAAAAAAACAAAAAGACGAATCTGCCACAATTCCATCTGCTGTCTTGTTTGTTTGTTTGAGGACACGAGAGTCCAGCTACACTCTTAAAAAGAAGATGTGTTGAAATTATGTGTTAGTCAATAGCAAATTTTCACCCTCCGGGTGCCATATCTGCATGTTTACTTAAAGGGGAACTTCAACCAAAAAAACAATGCTGATTTATTTTGCACAAAGCCTCATGTAGTTTGACAGTTATTGAGAGTAAATTAGTTTGAATATGGCCACCAGTGATGTCATCAGGGAAATTGGGTCTCATTCCCCAATATTTTCCAAAGACTTCTCTTAGGACAACCATCTTGGAACTGACTGAGACAGAATCTACGACAAGTTCACTCTGATGCCCCAACGCGTGGGGAAGATGTCTTAAGTGGCTCAAACGATCACAGCTGTGATGCCGGCATTGAGGAATCTCACCGTTCAGAAACATGAATGCGCGTTTCCGTCTAGGTCATTTGCATACAAAACAACGCCTCCAGAGCTCCTTATAAGGCAGGCTCTGTGACGTGTGCAAATGAAATCGAAAAAGGCAAGAGTTTTTTAGACACACCTGTCCAGCTCATTAAATGCAACTGATGCGGTGCAGCCGTGTGAAAATGGTGGCGGAAGCGCTTTGCGACCGATCAAAATGAGATTAGATTAATGTATTGTCATCATTATACAGAATACAGGCTACTACTCGTGACCACCTGCCGCAGCACGCGCGCACACACCCCTCCCCCCCACACACACACACCCACACGATCGCAGTACTGTATAGTCTACGTGCGTAATGAATGAACGCAGTAGGCTTATATTATTCTAATGACTTGTTTTATTAGGAGATCGCAGATACTGCACTGCATAGTACAGTCCACCAGTCCGCTGCCCGACTCTGACGTATAGGGCAGAGCATATATATAGTATCTACTAAATCCTAATTAAACAAGTAATTAGAATAATATAAGCCTACTGTTCATTCATTAGACATGTAGGCTACATAGTGTATTCCAATATCTGTTCTATTGATTAATGATATATTTGAAAGAATGCAGGTTATAGCTATATAAAACAAATGTCTGTCCCATTGTACCAATCATATATTGCATGTTGGCTATAACCTGCATTCTTTCAAATGTATAATTAATCAATAAAACAGATATCTAACAAATAAGAAATACAAATGCCACAGAAGGCATTAAATAATTATTATTTTCAATCATTTCACAATAATTGCATAATTGTGTCTGAATATCTGAGTAATTAAAGTTATATACATTTGTCCAAAATAGCTGGTTCAGATATGGTTAATCCAGCTGCCCTGTGATCAGATTAATCCATATTGTTTATTTTTCAAAAAAAAAATTATCGTACAAATATTGTCATATTGAAATTATGATTAATTAATTAATTCCAAGGAGGCCTTGGTCTCTGGTCTGCATCCCCTTAACAATTGTGTGTATTGAGCTGTACTGTACCCATTCTGCAATATGTTAATACAAATTTCAATCAATCAATCAATCAATAAATCATAAGTGTGCTCCTCAGCACTCTTAAATTCTGCTCTCAGCCACGGCCGAATCCAATCTTAGGGAAGTTTGGGGAATCTCTCTACCAGCCCTAATATGTCACAAATCAGCCTGAGATAAAATGTCTTGTCGTAAATCCGTTCGGGAATGAGACCCATTGAATCCTTGTGTTGTGTTACAATGAAATGATATATAGTCCCTATAAGACAAGGTATTGCAATTTTTTCATCTACAGCATTTCATGGTAATCAATATGTATCAGAGGAGGCATGTGGTAGTCTACACCCTCCCCAGACTGACAGAGGAGGCATGCGGTAGTCTACACCTTCCCCAGACTGACAGAGGAGTCATGCGGTAGTCTACACCTGTAACGCTTCCTCCGGTCCTGCGGGACCAGACGGCAACCCTCCTCCCGGTTCGGCTGGTCCAGGTTTCGGACCTTTTCAACTCCCCTTCCATACACCACTTCACACTTCAACATTGCCAATGAGATATCCTAGATGGGAAAAGAAAGGCTTACACACATTGGGGGATATCTTCGATGACCATGGTTTCCGCAGTTATCAAGATATATTCAACAAATTTTACCTCACCAGTTCCACTTATCTTTTCTATCTACAAATAAGAGCAGCTTTGATGGCTCACAGAGTCCCATTAAATATTCCACTTGAGCACCACAGATTTCACAAATTCTTTTATGACAAGGAGACATCGAGAGGCTTCGTCTCTGACTTTTATCGCCACTTACTTACATCCCTAGACTCGGTTTGGAGGAAGGATATCCCAAATTTGGAAGTAGATTTTGATTGGGATGCAGTTTGGGCAAACGTTCGGCTATCATCACGCAACCCAGATCACCAACAGATTAATCTTAATTTTGTTCATAGGATTTACCTGACTTTTAGACGTTTGCACCTAATGGGTCTCAGACAAGACTCTCGATGCTCCTTGTGTTCAACCGGTGCTATTGGTACATATATGCATATGTATTGGGAATGCCCTCCTGTTAAGATTTTCTGGGAAAAAGTAACCACTCAATTATCAGAATTTTTATCTCTGACCATACCTACACTGCCTTCTGTATTGTTGTTGAATGATGTTTCTCAGTTATCGACCTCTGTACATGTAAAGAGACTAATTTTGGCCGGTCTTACGGCTGCCAAAAAGTTTATAGCGTCACGCTGGATTCAACCGGATAAAATGTGCCGGAAGGTATGGGTTCTTACTAGGGATGTCCGATATTATCGGCCTACCGATATTATCGGCCGATATCGGCATTAAAATGTGATATCGTAAAATGTCGGTATCGGTTTTCAAATTCTTTTAATTATTATTTTTTTTTACATTTCTATAACCTTTATTTACCCAGGCAAGCAAGTAAGAACAAATTCTGATTTTATTTATTGTCAAAAGTATGCATAATGTTGTGTTAATTCCACAACAAGAGATATGTAATGTTAATTACCTGAAATTATTCCATTTTGGGGGGGGGGGATGGGGGACCCTGCATATATCGGTATCGGTTGATATCGGTATAGGAAATTAAGAGTTGGACAATATCGGTGTATCGGTATTGGTAAAAAAGCCAATATCGAGCATAGTTCTTACCTATCTCGATGTGATTTATCTAGAACAGTGGTTCTCAAACTGTGGTACGCGTACCACTAGTGGTACTTGGTGGTACTGCTGATGGTACTTGAAAACATTTACAAAAAAGCAAAAAAATAAATAATAATAATTAATTAAATAATTTTTTTCAGTCAGGCCACTGAACTTAGAAGCAGGCCAGGCCAGTGTTTCTGGTTGCGGCAGCGCGATAGTTAGATAACCCAAGTGGGGAACAACCAGGAGATCACTGTGACAGAGAGTAATGCAGTCATACATCTTTAATTCAACTTCAGCCCTGATCATAACCATTTATTTATTTAGATTTTTTGTAATGTCAGATAAAAAATGAAATACTCCCACTTTTCTGAAAAGAGTTGGTGTTAAATCTGACATTACAAAAAATCCATCAAAATCTGTGTTGCTGCTAATCATTGACACATGCCTATCCTGTAATAATCACCCCCAGAAAAATGTACTTTGCATTTGATATATTGAAAATATTTTACTTTTTGTGTTTTTTTTAACAATAATTTGTGATGCCATCACACAAACGGGCATTTAAAGGGTAAACATTCAAAAATGTATTGAATGTGTTTTCTTTTCTTTTTTACAATAATTTGTGATGCCCATCACAAACACTGGCATTTAAATGGTAAAAATTCAAAAATGCCTGCACTGTGTGTGTGTGTGTGTGTGTGTGTGTGTGTGTGTGTGTGTGTGTGTGTGTGTGTGTGTGTGTGTGTGTGTGTGTGTGTGTGTGTGTGTGTGTGTGTGTGTGTGTGTGTGTGTGTGTGTGTGTGTGTGTGTGTGTGTGTGTGTGTGTGTGTGTGTGTGTGTGTGTGTGTGTGTGTGTGTGTGTGTGTGTGTGTGTGTGTGTGTGTGTGTGTGAGTGAGAGAGAGAATGACGGACAATTGCTTGCTGTGTGAGAGAGAGAGATAGAGAGAGAATTAAGTACATTTGCTGAAATACAGTTGTTCTTAATTTTCTCACTTGCTATGTGAGAATGTTAGTTATTATGTTCTCAATGGTCCTTGCATTGTATGAGTTGTGTGGAAGCGTTTGCTAGTTCTAGTGCTATCCCTTTGTACATTGTGGCTGTGTCTGACAAAAGTTAACAATAAATAATGGTATTAGGAATACATTTGGCTCCTGCGTGAACTGTGCATAGCTGAATAGACTGTATTTTAACGCTGGTCATATGGTGGTACTTGGAGAGCCAGCTACGTTCTCAGGTGGTACTTGGTGTAAAAAGTTTGAGAACCACTGATCTAGAGATATCCACTGCACGAATTTTAGGTGTTTATGAAGCCAGCATAGCAGTCTGGGTAGCTGTGGAGTGTGGTGGAGAAGATAAAGGGAAGCTTATAAACTTGTAATTTTCTGATGTTAAATGAAATAGTCGATGTATAGTCCAAGTGGGGGTCCTGAGGGGGGGGGGGGGGAAGGGGAAGGGGAAGGAAAGAGCGAGGAATGCGAGCAAGAGCACATGTATTGTATTTATTATTTTTATGTCTTTTAATCTACATTCATTCTGATTTAATTACTGGACTGTCGTTAAATGAAATAGTCGATGTATAGTCCAAGTGGGGGTCCTGAGGGGGGGGGGGTGGGGGGGAGGGAAAGGGAAGGAAAGAGCGAGGAAGAGCGAGCAAGAGCACATGTATTGTATTTATTATTTTTATGTCTTTTAATCTACATTCAATTACTGGACTGTCATTATTGTTATTATTATTTCTGTTATTGTCCTGTGATTTATCATTGATTATTACTGTTACTGTATTGTTTGTCTAGTTTCATGTTAAAAAAGGGAAAATAAAAAACATTTGTTAAAAAAAAATAAACATTGCCAACCGGTGGGCTGATCCAGATGTGGCAGATCTGGCATCAGCTCACTCACCTGATTAACATTATTTGCTGTCATTTATGTTTGATTTATTCGTTGTCTATGTTGTCTTTATTAGTTCCACTGTGTTAGTCTTGTGTCCCTACTGTCTGTGTTTTGTAAATGTGTTTTAGTCTCGTATGTCTCAGTTTGTACTATTGTTATTGTTTTCCCCTGTGTGCTCTGTATTCTGTTAGTCCTGTCTACCACACCTGTGTCCTGTTAGTAATTACCCTCTGTCTCTAATTAGTGTTTGTATTTAAGTGTTCTGGGCCAGCATACACTTGCTGGTTCATTGTTTAATGTGACCTGTGTGTCAGTCGTGTTTCCTTGTTTTCTGTTTGAGTAAACCTTGTTATCGTCACAACGCCGTCTCCTGCTTCCTGTTTATCATCTCTCCGTTATCTGCTGCAACTGGGTTCCACACTCCACCATGCTATCGAAACACGGCAGTCGTAACAACACCCTCCCCAGACCAACAGAGGAGGCATGTGGTAGTCTACACCCTCCCCAGACCAACAGAGGAGGCATGTGGTAGTCTACACCCTCCCCAGACTGACAGAGGAGTCATGCGGTAGTCACCCTCCCCAGACCGACAGAGGAGGCATGTGGTAGTCTACACCCTCCCCAGACCGACAGAGGAGGCATGTGGTAGTCTACACCCTCCCCAGACCGACAGAGGAGGCATGTGGTAGTCTACACCCTCCCCAGACAGACAGAGGAGTAGCACAATGACCAGACGGGAATTGACATAACGCCTAAATTGGGGAGATAGGTAAAAAGCCTAAACAAAAACAACAACAACAACAACAACAACAACAACAACAACAACAACAACAACAACAACAACAACAACAACAACAACAACAACAAATAAATGCAAAACTGTTTTGGATGTGTGTGAGATTATGTGCACAATAAATCAGCATTGTTTTTTGGTGAAGTTCCACTTTAAACCTCCTGTGTTATTTCAGATATGTTCTACAAATGTTAGAAAAGAGGTTTCTGACCAGTAAGTGGCGGCTCGCCACTAGGGGCGCAAGGGCGCCGACCCACCTGCTGGCCAGCTGCTGTTAAATCAGAGAAGAAGAAAATAAAACTTTTTCGTTTTTGTGTTTTATAGCCCTATAAATAATATAAACATGTTTAAAATGAATAATATTTACTCATTTTAAGTATGTTTGTATTTCCAATGCACAATATAACGTTATTATCTAAATTAAAAAAACATCGTTTTCATGAGCAGGAAGTGACGTTTTTTTTAATTTTTTCGTATTTCTCGCCCGGGCTAGAAGCGATAGCGCTCTGAGTGCGCGTCACAGTTTGATCGCTGTCTCCGTCACAGCCAATCAGTGCATAACGCGTTGTGCGTTGAAATATGACTATTATGTTGGAATCCGAGCGCGATTTGAAGCGGTCTAGGCAGCAGCGTGAACTTCCGTGAAGAATTTCCATAGCCGCATTTTCGTGGAGACGCTCTCTGATTGGCCGACGCGATGCCAGTTTTTTTCCATAGCCGCATTTCTCGGGTTGGCTTAGAGAGAGAATGCGCCAGGAGGAGGTAGTTCTTATCACAGCAACAGCAGTTCAGTCGACTCGTCAACAACAACAGCAACTACACTGAGCTTAGGCACTCTTTCAAAGTTGGTTAAGGTTAGAGTTTGTCTTAGAGCATGGCGATAGAACGCCAGGTAGTTTGCAGGCTGTTCGAGGCGGAAATGGACAAAGACACAGCTCTTCACTCACACAGCTTGTTGGCTAACAACAAGCTATATGGATGCGGACAATGGATGGACATCAACACAGGCTGGATGGACAATGCCATGGAGTGGATATACTTTATCAACAAGCCAACAACAAGGTAGATTAGCGATCTTAACTCTAGTTTAATACATGATACGTTGTCTACTGATGCCGCATAACGTTGTAACGTTACAGCTACTGCTAGCTGTTAGCTCCGTCATCTTAGCTGGCCACTTTTATAATTACTTCATGGAAACGGAGTAACGTTAACGTTTAAACGTTATGTCGAGGTCATACAATACTACAGTCGACATAAGGTTAACGTTACCCCGTTTCCATGAAGTGTTTAAATAGCAGCAATCTTGTTGAAAATGTAACTTTACTAAAATGCTCTCTCTCTCTCTCTCGCTCTCGCTCTCTCTCTCTCTCTCTAATTTCGCCGCATGTGGGACATAACCACTCAGACAATGAATGGTAACTTGTTTAAAATAACGAGCTTTACAAATGTGTTTATTATTGAATGGATCTGACATCATCTGAGAGAGAGAGAGAGAGAGAGAGAGAGAGCGAGAGAGAGAGAGAGAGAGAGAGAGCGAGAGAGAGAGAGAGAGAGAGCTGTGCATGTTTGTGTTGGGCTTTTTTTACCAAACATTTGCAAAATGTTTGGTATAGCGCCCCTAGTGGCGAAGTACCCAGCGGCCGCCACTGTTTCTGACGCGCTTCCAGAAAGAGCAACAGGCACCGTGCTGGATGTCTTGTAGATTGAGATAGCCAGACAGAGCAGCTTAGTCACACATTATTTAATCAGGGCGTGTGTAAATCATTTTAAATATGGTTATACTTTACAAATCCTTTTTTCTTTTTTACACTGTGTCTGAAACGTTAAAGGACTCCATTCTCTCATGTATGCGTGAATGCAGGAGGGGCTTTCTGTGTGTGTATCCTGTGTCCAACATGCGTAAAGCCTCAGTTGTGATTTTTATGCACGGGACCAGTGAGTGCAGTGATTCTTCTAGGGCTCTGCAATGTTATGCTTGGCACCAGATACACGGAGCCAGGAGAAACCTAATCCTGGGCTGTTTTTATTTGGCATAGGGAACAGAAAATTACCTATTCCCTTCAGGGCAAACTCCTTGGAAACAGGTCCGCGCCATGAACTCCATTTGAGGCAATAATTCATTCAACTACAGCCACAAGTACATCCACATACCTTGTTAATAGCAACCTCTA
The DNA here is from genome assembly GCF_963971535.1 of Notolepis coatsorum. Classification (NCBI taxonomy): domain Eukaryota; kingdom Metazoa; phylum Chordata; class Actinopteri; order Aulopiformes; family Paralepididae; genus Notolepis; species Notolepis coatsorum. Next base: position 85,600,110 of record NC_140170.1, on the reverse strand, counting down.
AGGAAGGGCGGGGGGGGGGGGTGGTTGCATGTATTTTTTCACATGTTGTCAGTGTGAGCAGCTCTCAAATCGCATCAGGACACACAGTATAGGATAATCCGCCTTTATCAATACCATCTCCGTCCGATCAAAGGATGGTCACGACCACCCAGGGAATCCAGGTACTGTAGATATGTGAGACGGGTCGGGTTGGGAGTAGAAATAATAATGATAATTAATGCCTGTCACAGGGCACACAGAGTGGTTGCAGGACGATTACAGCTGACACATAAATTGCTGTGAAGTGAGGTGTAATTTCAGATGCTATAGGGCGGTCTCGAAGGAACAGGTCTCCTCTTGTAAGCGCCTGACAGATGAGATTCAAATTTAAGAATTAAAATTAAAAAGAAAAGCCAAGGCCGGGAGGATAGCACAGCTCAGTGTTGAACCCATTCGATACGCCAAGGACAGCGCAAGTGTCCAGCCACGAGCAACGACAGAACAGTCGAGGTGACACTATCTAGCCGGGAAAAAAAGCAATTATTCACAAAACAAGCTATAAAAAAGAAAAGAAAAACACTTTCACCATTGTACTCTGGGTTGGTGATATCCACAGTGTAATGTTAAGTCTTGTCTATATGTAAAACCATATATATTTTTCAGAAACAAGACAATGCTTTTCACTAACCTGCAGTACAATTATTTGCAGTACCAACGCAATTTGCACGAACATGAAAAGACACTGAGAACCATATGCTGCTATCCACCTGGCACTTTAACGTGCACTTTACTATTATGTGCAATATTGACATTTTATAATTTTTATACCCAGTTTTTTTCAACTATATGTTTACACTGCTGCAGTTTTCCTGTGTTTTTATAATGTATTTTATTTGTATTATATTATATATATTCTATTTTATACAGCACAAGCTTACTGTATGGAAGACACACAGGTGGAACTGAGTGAAGCCATTCGGTGAGTCCTGTACACAAAGAAAAACAACACAAGAAAATCCAGCCGGAAGGCCGTTCGTGGTCACTGATTGGTCAAACATGGGCCACGTGCTGCCCTTGAGAAGGTCTCATCAGGTTCCCGGGGTGTGTGATTTATATGGGAACAGCTGCAGAGGTGGCGCGCGGGCCAGCCAGGCCTCAACGAGAACGCTGCACAAAGGTGGGCGAGCGCACTCTCAGGCTTTGTCAATCTGTCATGTAACCCTCCCGAACACCGCAGATTATTATGATGCGGTGCGGACGGACACACAGAATGGCAACGGATAGAAGGGGTCTTTCCTGGAGTGTTATTGTACTGTAATGTACCTCAGCTCATAAAATGGCCGGATGTCATTCATAATGTTGTCATGAAAATGGGTATTGTTTTGTGTGCAGACATTTGGAATATAACCAGCTGCTGTTTATTTGAGTTGAATTAGGACTTTGTAACAGTACAGGGTACCTGGTTCAACTAAGTCGATCAAAAGTCCCATTAGCCAGATTCAATTAACCCGATGTTTGAATCTGCGCTTTCCCTGTTCCTCGAACGCTGATTCAGTCTCATTAATTCGAACCAGACTTGATACTCAGGATAATTGCGCGCGGCCGCCTCACCTGAAAAGACAGCAGATGTCGATTGCAGAAATCCTAATTTTCTAAAGGCATTGATTGATTGATTGATTTAAAACTTTATTAACAGATTGCAGAATGGGTACAATACAGTACGGCTCAATAGCCTCGCCGACAAGTTAAATGCATAATCTATAGGCAAATTTTAAGTCCCTCATTACCCCGATCAATCAGATTATATTTCTTTAAATGTGCCTGCTGGCAGGGCGGCTACGTGGTGCAGTGGGCAAGGCGCTCACCACGAATACTGGAGACTGGGCTCGAACAGGTTCGCCTCCCTGTTCGAGCCCAGTGCTCCACATTGCTTTCATTTTAGCTGGTCGTCCGCACTAATACACATTGGCAGTATTAGGGGGAGGGAAACTGATGGGTGGGGATCGGGCGTTGTGGACAGCGACTCCTACAGGTCGGTTAGTGCGCCTGCGCAGTAGAATCAGGAAGCGACAGGGGCGTGGCCCCTCCAAAGCCCAGACCCCTGACGCTGAAATATCGAGCCGCGCAGGTGGAAAGATGCGACTGTTGTTACCTCGAGTATCGGAGGGGACTCGTGCTATGTATGACAGGGGAGGGTTGAATTGGATGATACAAAAATTGGGATGGGAGAAAGATAGAAAATGGGAGGAAAAGTGGATCCAAAAAAAATTGCCTGCTGGCAGTAGGCTTAATGGAATGAATAATCGAATGAGATCTATTGCTAGCGAAAATAATTAGTTCAACTCTTTCAGAATAAGTAGATACAAACAAGCCCAAAGAGTATCTAATTGATACGAATTAATAGATACTTATGAGGATATCTGTACTGTATGCACTCGGCTTAGGTATCATGTACTTTATATATAAATACATGGTTCCCAAAGTTTTCAAGGCGCGACCCGAAATAACGTGTCATAGAGGCTTGGAGGGAGGCTATACAGTTTCACTATTAATCAGGTTTTAATCTGTTTTAATCATCCATACATGCATTTAATTGATTAACCTTTGGTTTATTGACTGGGTATACTGTATACTGTCTATCTGTATGTCATGTATGTTATGATGAATTGAAAATGGGGGACCCTGATGTAAACAAGATGAAAGTCTTTCTCTGGTCTGCATCCCCTTAAAGGAAAATTCCAACATTTTGGGAGATTGGCTTATTTGCCATCTACCCTGGAGTTAGACCAGAAGATACATACCTTTTTCTTCTCTGTGCATGCAGTAGGAGTAGGAAGACGTGCACCGTTAGCATAGCTTAGCGTCATCACTGGAAGTAGGTTCCTCCATTAGCCTAGTTCCCAACGTCTTCCTACTCCTACTGCAAAAAAAGGTGTATCTTCTTGTCTAACTCCAGGGTAGATGGCAAATAAGCTAATTTCCCAAATGTTGGAGTTTTCCTTTAACAATGGTTTGTATTGAGCTGTACTGTATTGTACCCATTCTGCAATCTGTTAATACAATTTTCAATCAATCAGACACCTCATGTTCATCATCAGATAACACTAACAGTGATTGAACAGATAAATGCATTTTCTCAAATTCATTAATGTCAATGGCTCATTCAATTTCTCAAATCCGTCAAACAGCGCATCTCATCAGACATTTTAATCCCAGTTATCACAATAACGTGTAAGTGATACAATTAAACAATCCACAGATTCAGATTCCTCGTAATTCATAATCCACAGTCCACGCATAAAGTCGCTTCAATTTATGATTGAATGAAACACAATCCGGGCGCTCCGTTAAGCAAATACATCCACACGAGAATATGAAACTAATCAGAGCCAAACGCCCGATAGGTTTCAGTCATTAAAAATATCCCCGCAGGGATTCACATTTGCAATGCTCCGCGTTATTAAAATAACCACTTGTGTGTCGCGACGCATGAGCGCCATATCCGTATAAATATGACGTGCATTATTTAGGACAAAGTAAATCTATAGGCTGAATATGATTTATTATCAGCATTTATTATTTTACATTTCAAAAGCCCCCTCTAGAAAAACGAAGCACAAAAACATAATTCAGAATGGTATAATGGGATCTAGACTGTGAGAATTATTTCAGGAAGCGAGCTGGCATTTCTTTGCGAGGGTGTGGCCATGCAGGTTATCGAGCTAACTGAACTAAACCCTGCTATGGAGCAGGTTCAAACTTTCTGATCTGTTGTCATAGTGATTTAGAAAATCCGACGTCGGGGAACGGAAAGGTCTGGCTTAAGTCGAGATGTCCTGAAAATTATCCGGCTAACTCAGTTAGCCAGGTACGAGGAACAGGGCCCAGGTGTCATTCATACTACTAGCAAGGACTGTAAGCTTCCTTTCCTATACTCGGTTTCAAACCACAAGTTTGCATATAAGGCAGCAGATTCAGATCAGATTCAGCTTCACACAATCTATACTAACACAAAATAGTGAGATTATTCTGTTTTGATCAATAAAACAGGATAAAATAACAACAATAAAATACAGCATAAAATAAAAATAGATACAAATATCTCTGAATTACAATACAATAGTTACAGTATGGATGTAGTGTGTGCAAAGTGGCAACGTAAACAATGATACAAAAAAAGCACTAGATTATACAATCACGGTATATAGTGTGTGCAAAGTAACAGCAAAAACAAGATAGAAGTAGCTCCAAATTATAATACAATAATCACAGTCCGGGTGTGGTGTGTGCAAAGTAGCTTCAGAAACATAAAGTGGCTCTACATTAATTGATACACAATTGCACAATACTGCACAATTGCACAGCTATGTTATTCTATTCCACTGTAATTTTATAAAAATGTAGTGTATATATTTATACAACAATCCTGCCCTGATATCAGTGTTGTACTCGAGTCCAAGTCCTGGACTGATTTTCAGGACTCGTGACTCGACTTGGACTTGAGCACTGATGACTCGGACTTGGATTTGGACTCAAGCATTGACTGCATTCGGACTCGGAAGGTGCAGACGAGGACTCTCAGACACGGACTTGTTAATTGATAAATACAGTTATTTATTTTGTAGTTTTTTTGTAATAGGCCCTAATAATTTGGCATAAGGTATTGATGGCTAGTGCATTTGTTTGGCTATTGTGTCACAAAGTAAATATCTCTCTTGGCCCGACAGAGGCGTCGACACCTTAGAGCATAGGTGTCAAACTCATGGCCCGCGGGCCAAATGTGGCCCGCCACGTCATTTGATGTGGCCCCCAAGAGCTCTGGTAAAAAAAAAAAAAAATTATTTAATTTTTTTTTTAAACATTGATCTTGGGTTAAAAAATAGCGGCGTTAAAATAATTGTGGGTTAATGCGTTAATAAAGCTTTAACTTTGACAGCCTTAGTTATTACACATTCTTACACATACATGTATGTTGAACATCTGAGGTATTGATGAAGTAACAAAGGAAAAAAGCCAAAAGCACTTACTCCTCAGACATTCTTTGACAATTTTACAGCCCAAAATACAAAAAAGATCCAGGTGGAATAGGTAACAAAGGGTTGAAGAAATATTGTCTGAACTGTCAGATGCAAACTGGCTGTGTGACATAACCAAGCATCTCGCTCAATTGAATAAGAAGCTGTAGGGACGCAAACAAGTCCCACCCAAAACTTGACCAATATAGTTGTGAACTGAGACAACCCTTATTTTGTTATTTTTTAGTACAGTTACAGTTGTGTGTTCATGCAGACACATAATAGCAATTTCCTTTACGAATTGAAAATGGGGGACCCTGATGTAAACAAGTCGAAAGTCTTTCTCTGGTCTGCATCCCCTTAACAATTGTGTGTATTGAGCTGTACTGTACTGTACCCATTCTGCAATCTGTTAATTAAAGTTAATTAAACTATCTTCCATTAGTTGGATGTATGGCCTCTGCAAGGTTGTGTGCAGCCATTTGTTTTTGTAACATCTGCTACATCTGTCCCACATGTTCTTTGCAGCTCACAGTTGTTAGTTCTGCCCCTCTTGACTGTGACAAAAAGGTTTTCTTCTTTGTTATTTAGTTGAATGGTTTGATCATTGATTGATGGAGTAATATGGGGTTCTGATAAACTAAAAGTATTTGTTAAAATAACATAAGTGTTACGAAGGATCAGATTAAACCGAATATATATATTTATTTATTGATATATATTGAATAGTATTTGTATATCGTTTGATATCCCTTGTATATTCCTTGTACATATACACGGAATATCCCTTTAGCCTACTATAGCCCATAATAGTTCATTCTCTTATTGGACGAAAGGACCAGGCGCCAGGGGACCAGCCCCTGGCGTCAAGTTCAAAGGTACCGACGAGACATGTCCGTACTAGCCCCGGCTCCGCTCAGGGATACGGCTACCGAAATGAGAGTGGCACTATTTGTTCACCGTGCATATAAATATGGCGCAAGTAAATGTAGAAGACCCTTAGTCCTTTACCCTTCTTCCAACTTAGTAACAGAACGTGAAGCCTCACCCACGATACCACGTGCGGTGTAGTATGGCCTGTTTGGCTTTAGAATAGCATCGAGACCTCGTGCGAATTAATAGCTGAATTGTCAGAGTTTGGCACTGTACCGTCGAGTGCGACGTATTTCTATTAAGTAATAATAGTCTATCGTGTATGGTGCATCGTGCGGTTAGAGTTCTAAAGTGACCAGCATCTCCAACGCTTCCTCGTGTTATCTAGAGTCTTAACCAGGCTGGGCCGACCACATGGCGCCTTCATCCGAGGAGATCTAGACGAGGACCGAGGGACATGTACACTGGATTACCTACCCGACGACTGCTGAGCCCTATGCGGCTGGAATATATTTGCTTTGGTACTGTGATTTGTGGAGCGGATAATCGCAGACGCCTGTGAGTGTTGGATTTACCCCCGAGAGGAGTCAAGTTGAGTCGGCGCTCAGAGAGACTGAGGTCGCCTAGCTTCTTCTTCACTGTGGAGCTACAGCCTACAAGAGAACCAAGGTGTATTCATCTGCGGATCAAGAGTCTACTGCACTGTCTTCTGTACTTGAAGTCTCCCTAGATATCGTTGACCAGACGGTCTACTACCGACGGCTCTCCTACCCCCCCTACCGGCTTACAACCGGGAGGACCCCTTCCAGAACATCCCGCTATATCATTAAGTATACCATAGATCTAATTCCCTAAGAGCCAGGTTGTATACTTGCTTCCTGCGTAACCAGAGATTGGACATTCAGTGTTGATTTGCCTACGAGTACTCATTTGCCTTACAAGTGCATTCAAATCATAAATGTAATAGTAAATATCATATGTACCTTTTGCTATATTAAATATTTGATTATTACCTTTGTCTGGAACCGATTCATTGTGGGAAAGTGTTCATCATATTTAGATATCGTGTACTGTATGGCCAGTAGTTAAAGTACATAAAGCGGTAGTGGTTTAATGATACCATACTTATCAATACAGTCAGGGAATTGTACCCCTCAGTTACAATTGGTCCTTCGAGCCGGAGGGTAATTAGTGTAATATTAATATAGTGGTATTAATATTGAAATGGCCTATGATGAACACTCCACGAAACGGTCCTCCTAAAGTAGAACGCCCGCAGCGTAGACGGCAGCCACCTCAGTACTTAGAGGATTACGCCGCCAGTATACTACCTAGCCTTCTACAAACGGTAAACGCGGTAAAAGTAGAAAGTAAAATTATGTCCGACCCTATCAACCAGGATACCCCGACCACAGAGGCCCTAGTGGGTTCTAATGTAACTGACCAAGCTCACGGTGGGGACCAGGAGGGAACTGACACGACTTTACCCCCCGCCAAGACCGAAGAAGTAGTCCCCCAAGAGCTCCGGGAGGAAGACAACCCTCCAGAGATGGAACTCTGTACGGAACAAGATGAGGAGAGCGCCGAGGAGATAGAGCTCCAGGACTCCCCGCAGGGGAACGCATCCCCAACGAGTACTGCCAGGAGCGGATCACCTCAACCAGCGTCTTCCCCCAGCGAGGCGGACAGGATGCTGGCACAGGCGTTCCTTGCCAGCCTAGCAGCCTCTACGGAGCGCGATCGACTCCAAGCACAGACGCTTAGCGAGCGCGAACAACTCCAAGCACAGATGCTTAGCGAGCGCGAACATTCTACCATTGAAAGAGAACGCCTCCAAGCGCAGCAACGGAGCGACGAAGAGCGCATACGTCTGGAGATGAGACGCCTTCAGGCGGAAGAGAATATGGCAAGAGACCGGGCCGACACCCAGCGTGCCGCTGCCGGTGCCCAAAGAGAAGCAGATCTCACCAAGCGCGAAGCCGAGCGCGACAGACTACAAGCGCAGCTAATGGAGCAGCTGATCGCCAGGGCAACACCCCCTCCCTCCACAAGGGGTTCCAGGGCCTCGTCAAGACACGGGTCAAGGGCACCCTCCCCTAACCGATTAAGCGACCCTGAGCCCGACCACCAGAGAGAGCCTATACCCCCCTCCGAACTCCTTCCCCGACTGGTCCCAGTGAGACCCAGCTACAAGGAAGGAACGGCGTACACCGCGGAGAGGCTAAATAGACGACTACAGGATCTAGATGACCTGACAGAGGAAGAAGAGGGAGAAGAGGAGAGTCAAGCCCGACAGCAGCACATTACTCCACAGGACCAGGAGGTCCAGTACAGCCCAGGCTATACCCCCGCGGCTCTGCGCTACAGACCCCCGACTCTATTCACGGGTGAGCATGACGCACGACCAGTCCCGAGGAATAGTACCTGGACCAGCGGGCCATGGTACCCTGCCGGTACCAGCCCACCGAGAGGCGTAAGAGGAGACTCGCCCAGGAGGCCTCTCTTCCAACGCTCACCGATGTGCTAGCCATCCACGGCGTCATACATTGGCACACCGACTTTTCCAGACTTCACCCATGAGAACCGAGCACAGTACACGGAGCTACGGATGTGCTTAGAGACAATGATGGTGGATGTAGCTGATGAACGCCACAAGTATGCTATCCTATTGAAGCACCTGAAAGTGCCCAGAGCGCACAACATAGCGCTGGCCTATGCCACCTCTACTACCCCATACACAGCGGCTCTAGCAGCACTAGACCAAAGATATGGACGTATATGGGATTACGTAATACAAGAGATAAGGCATATTGACCGCCTACCCCCAGCAACAGACAATCGCTCACTAGACGACCTGTCTATCAAAGTACAATCCCTGGTAGGGATGCTGGGGGCGCAACTAGAAAAGGGTATGCATGAACTATACGCAAACTCGAATGTCGAGAGGATTTTAGAGAAGCTGCCGCCCGCCCGACAGGAGCGCTTCAGGCGGCAAAGAGACCACCGTGATCCTAACGGTCCCGAGCCATCCCTCCTAGACCTAGCCGACTTCCTGGCGAGAGAAGTCAGCAGCCTACGGTTGGATACGTTCGTGCGGAGCACACCAAGCTCCAGAGAGGGACCTAGGAGAGCAAACGATGGCCGAAGATCGGTGACTGTCATGCACCAATCAGAATCAGTACCGAGCAGCAAGAACCACAGTACCCCCTCGATGAAAGAGAAGTGGAAGATGGTGTGCCCGTACTGCGAAAAGGAACACTGGTTGTCACAATGTGACCTGTTCAAGAAGATGACCGCTGAAGAAGTGAGTCAATGGATAAAGTCCAACAGGCGCTGTTACCGATGTGCGCGCAGTCACATGGCAGCCGAGTGCCGCCTCAAGAAGAGGTGTAGTCGGTGTGACGGAGCCCACCTAGATGTCCTACACGACAGTAACAGAAGAAAGCCTGCACCACCCAGCAGCACAAAGGCAAGTGTTATGTACATTGACCCCGCTAGCAGCAGCGGCGCCCAGGTGCTCTTAAAGGTGGTCCGCGTAACACTGAGTTACCAAGATAAGGTCATGGACACTTACGCCGTCCTTGATGACGGGTCAGAGAAGACCCTTCTCCTCGCGTCCGCTGCGGCCCAGCTGGGGCTGCGGGGGAGCGAGAACCAGATGACGATTCGGACAATAAGAAGAGATCTAAAGACGATAAAGGGCGAGAATGTCTCCTTCACTATCGCAGCAAGCGGGCAGCCAGAGAGACAGTATAGGATTACTAATGCTTTCACCAGCCAAGAAATAGGACTATCGCAGTACACCTACCCCATCGCCAAGCTGATGGATAAATATGTGCACCTGCGTCAACTACCTATCCCGCTCATAGACGGTGCCACCCCGACCCTGCTGATAGGCTCCGACCATGCAGACCTCATAGTCCCGATAGACCGGGTCCATACAGGAATCCACGTTAATCCAACGTGAACTCACCATCCCGGTGCAAAGAACAATCTTGTGGTCAGACTCCACGACAGTACTCACATGGATCCGGTCTGATTCGTGCAGATACAAGGTCTTCGTGGGAGTCAGAGTCACCGAGATTCAAGAGTTAACAGAAGTAGCGAGCTGGAGGTATGGGGACACCAAACACAACCCAGCTGACGTCATCACCCGGGGAATGTCCCTGGATGACCTCACCCGTCACAACCTCTACAGTGACGGACCAGAGTTTCTCAAGCTCCCCGAAGAAGAGTGGCCTACACCCACCCCACGGGAGGCGAGTAAAGAGGAGGCCGAAAACAAGAAACCTATGTTCTGTGGATTGAACACACTCGTCTCCACAGACCCCGACATAGACGATTGCCTCACCCTACAGAGTGCGCAGCTAAAGACATTTCTGTGGCACCACCCAGAGGTTCAGCCCACGACTGACATTTCAGCAGCTGACTACGAAGAAGCAGAACTTCTTCTACTACAACGAGCCCAGAGAGACTCGTTCCCCGATGAGCTAGCCTGTCTACAGGGAGCAAAGCCTGTCCCATCAGACAGCAGACTGCTCCACCTAGCCCCCGAGAGCGACGCCCATAGTCTCATTAGAGTGGGTGGTCGTCTGCGGAGAGCCCCAGACTTACCGGATGACGTCAAGTACCCGATAGTCTTGAACAGCCGACACAAGGTCACAGAGCTGATCATAAAGAAATACGACGAGGATGTGCACCACGCAGGGGCAGAGAGAGTCTTCGCGGAGATCAGACGTCGTTATTGGATACTGCAAGGGAGAGAAGCAGTGCGGCGCTTCCAGCGAACCTGTCTAGACTGTCGTAAGTGGCGAGCCCAACCCAGTATACCCCGGATGGCTGACCTACCTCCCTGTCGCCTCCGACTTGGCGACAAGCCTTTTCACTCCACCGGTATGGACTGTTTCGGCCCGCTGTATATAAAGAAAGGAAGAGGAACCGAGAAGCGGTGGGGTATTGTATTCAAATGCATGACCACCAGAGCGATACATATCGAACTCCTTCCAACCATGAGCACAGACTCATTCCTTATGGCCTTCCGAAGATTCACATCACGGAAAGGAAAACCGTCTACATTATTGTCTGATCACGGGACAAACTTCAAAGGCGGAGAAAGAGAGCTGAGAGAGAGCTTCCAAGCTATGGGCCCAGAACTTAAGACCCACCTCGCTCCATCCCAGATTGACTTCCAGTTTAATCCCCCGAACGCACCTCACTTCGGTGGAACTTGGGAACGAGAAGTACGTTCTATAAAGACAGCCCTGTACGCCGTGCTTGGGGCCCAGACCGTGGCGGAAGAAGTCTTAATGACAGTCCTCACGGAGATCGAGGGAGTATTGAACTCAAAGCCCCTCGGTTACGTCTCAAGTGATGTAGCAGATGTCGACCCAGTCACCCCCAACACACTCTTGATGGGGCGGCTGGACCCCGCGCTACCCCAGACAATGTACAGGCCTGAAGAAGCGAACGGCCGAAGAATGTGGAGGTACAGTCAAATACTGGCTGACAAGTTTTGGAACAGCTTCCTACTCCACTACCTACTGTCTCTACAGACCCGCCAGAAATGGGTAAAAGAGAGAGACAATTTGACAGAAGGAACAGTCGTCATGATTATCGACCAGTCACTACCCCGAGCTATGTGGCCGGCTGGCCGCGTAAGCAAAGTGATCACCGGTGCCGACGGAGAGGTCCGAGCAGCTGAAGTGCTCGTCCAAGGGCGGACCTACACCCGACCCGTGGCGAGGCTAATAGAACTGCCAAGGCTCCCCGATACTATCGATGACGACCATGACCCCATGACTTTGTGAATTGACTGACCCTCACAGCGGACATTGAGTAGTGGACAGTGCGTTAATCTGTCTCTGCTTAGCTAATTAGGTGGGACTAATTAGGGAGCGGCTGTTACGAAGGATCAGATTAAACCGGATATATATATTTATTTATTGATATATATTGAATAGTATTTGTATATCGTTTGATATCCCTTGTATATTCCTTGTACATATACACGGAATATCCCTTTAGCCTACTATAGCCCATAATAGTTCATTCTCTTATTGGACGAAAGGACCAGGCGCCAGGGGACCAGCCCCTGGCGTCAAGTTCAAAGGTACCGACGAGACATGTCCGTACTAGCCCCGGCTCCGCTCAGGGATACGGCTACCGAAATGAGAGTGGCACTATTTGTTCACCGTGCATATAAATATGGCGCAAGTAAATGTAGAAGACCCTTAGTCCTTTACCCTTCTTCCAACTTAGTAACAGAACGTGAAGCCTCACCCACGATACCACGTGCGGTGTAGTATGGCCTGTTTGGCTTTAGAATAGCATCGAGACCTCGTGCGAATTAATAGCTGAATTGTCAGAGTTTGGCACTGTACCGTCGAGTGCGACGTATTTCTATTAAGTAATAATAGTCTATCGTGTATGGTGCATCGTGCGGTTAGAGTTCTAAAGTGACCAGCATCTCCAACGCTTCCTCGTGTTATCTAGAGTCTTAACCAGGCTGGGCCGACCACATGGCGCCTTCATCCGAGGAGATCTAGACGAGGACCGAGGGACATGTACACTGGATTACCTACCCGACGACTGCTGAGCCCTATGCGGCTGGAATATATTTGCTTTGGTACTGTGATTTGTGGAGCGGATAATCGCCGATGCCTGTGAGTGTTGGATTTACCCCCGAGAGGAGTCAAGTTGAGTCGGCGCTCAGAGAGACTGAGGTCGCCTAGCTTCTTCTTCACTGTGGAGCTACAGCCTACAAGAGAACCAAGGTGTATTCATCTGCGGATCAAGAGTCTACTGCACTGTCTTCTGTACTTGAAGTCTCCCTAGATATCGTTGACCAGACGGTCTACTACCGACGGCTCTCCTACCCCCCCTACCGGCTTACAACCGGGAGGACCCCTTCCAGAACATCCCGCTATATCATTAAGTGTACCATAGATCTAATTCCCTAAGAGCCAGGTTGTATACTTGCTTCCTGCGTAACCAGAGATTGGACATTCAGTGTTGATTTGCCTACGAGTACTCATTTGCCTTACAAGTGCATTCAAATCATAAATGTAATAGTAAATATCATATGTACCTTTTGCTATATTAAATATTTGATTATTACCTTTGTCTGGAACCGATTTCATTGTGGGAAAGTGTTCATCATATTTAGATATCGTGTACTGTATGGCCAGTAGTTAAAGTACATAAAGCGGTAGTGGTTTAATGATACCATACTTATCAATACAGTCAGGGAATTGTACCCCTCAGTTACAATAAGCTAACATATATTTTTACATCTATGCAAAATGTATAACTTGAATAAGTAATAAATACAGAAACAACATGTTTAACAATATGTAAATGAGTAGCTACATTTATTTTACATTACATTAACATTTATACAGTTTTTGGCCCTTTGAGGGCAACCATAATGCTGATGTGGCCCTCTGTGAAAATGAGTTTGACACCCCTGCCTTAGAGGGTGCTGTTGTCATGCAGATTGGCCCCATTCGGCCGAGGGACTTTTACCATGTGCTTGACGGTGAGCACTACCCCTTTAATCGACGGGAGTACCATTCCGCAAGTCATCACAGGGACTATATAAGACCTCTCGGAACAACACCTGTGTCTTTTGCTGAAATCTTCAGAGCCAGCGGTCTTGAAACATACTTCTCCCCAGGAAATGAGCTCCTGTGTGCAGTTTAAAACAACGGTGTAAGTAGTGTTTATAGGCAGTTGTTGGGCATATTATAGCATTCGTTAAGTTTCCAACAGTCTAAAGCAGTGGTTCTCAAACTGTGGTACGCGTACCACTAGTGGTACTTGGTGGTACTGCTGGTGGTACTTGAAAACATTTACAAAAAAGCACAAAAAAAAATTATAATAATAATAATTTGTCAGGCCACTGAACTTAGAAGCAGGCCAGGCCAGTGTTTCTGGTTGCGGCGGCGCGATAGTTAGATAACCTAAGTGGGGAACAACCAGGAGATCACTGTGACAGAGAGTAATGCAGTCTAAACAGTCATACATCTTTAATTCAACTTCAGCCCTGATCATAACCATTTATTTTTTGATTTTTGATCATTGACACATGCCTAGCCTGTAATAATCCCCCCCAGAAAAATGTACTTTGCATTTGATATATTGAAAATATTTTACTTTTTTTGTGTGTTTTTTTACAATAATTTGTGATGCCATCACACAAACTGGCATTTAAAGGGTAAACATTCAAAAATGTATTGAATATGTGTTATCTTTTCTTTTTTTAAATAATTTGTGATGCCCATCACAAACACTGGCATTTAAAGGGTAAACAATTTAAAATTCCTGCATCAGAATGCAGGAAATTAAGTTTTTGTAACAAAATAATTGTGTGTGTGTGTGTGTGTGTGTGTGTGTGTGTGTGTGTGTGTGTGTGTGTGTGTGTGTGTGTGTGTGTGTGTGTGTGTGTGTGTGTGTGTGTGTGTGTGTGTGTGTGTGTGTGTGTGTGTGTGTGTGTGTGTGTGTGTGTGTGTGTGTGTGTGTGTGTGTGTGTGTGTGTGTGTGTGTGTGTGTGTGTGTGTGTGTGTGTGTGTGTGTGTGTGTGTGTGTGTGTGTGTGTGTGTGTGTGTGTGTGTGTGTGTGTGTGTGTGTGTGTGTGTGTGTGTGTGTGTGTGTGTGTGTGTGTGTGTGTGTGTGTGTGTGTGTGTGTGTGTGTGTGTGTGTGTGTGTGTGTGTGTGTGTGTGTGTGTGTGTGTGTGTGTGTGTGTGTGTGTGTGTGTGTGTGTGTGTGTGTGTGTGTGTGTGTGTGTGTGTGTGTGTGTGTGTGTGTGTGTGTGTGTGTGTGTGTGTGTGTGTGTGTGTGTGTGTGTGTGTGTGTGTGTGTGTGTGTGTGTGTGTGTGTGTGTGTGTGTGTGTGTGTGTGTGTGTGTGTGTGTGTGTGTGTGTGTGTGTGTGTGTGTGTGTGTGTGTGTGTGTGTGTGTGTGTGTGTGTGTGTGTGTGTGTGTGTGTGTGTGTGTGTGTGTGTGTGTGTGTGTGTGTGTGTGTGTGTGTGTGTGTGTGTGTGTGTGTGTGTGTGTGTGTGTGTGTGTGTGTGTGTGTGTGTGTGTGTGTGTGTGTGTGTGTGTGTGTGTGTGTGTGTGTGTGTGTGTGTGTGTGTGTGTGTGTGTGTGTGTGTGTGTGTGTGTGTGTGTGTGTGTGTGTGTGTGTGTGTGTGTGTGTGTGTGTGTGTGTGTGTGTGTGTGTGTGTGTGTGTGTGTGTGTGTGTGTGTGTGTGTGTGTGTGTGTGTGTGTGTGTGTGTGTGTGTGTGTGTGTGTGTGTGTGTGTGTGTGTGTGTGTGTGTGTGTGTGTGTGTGTGTGTGTGTGTGTGTGTGTGTGTGTGTGTGTGTGTGTGTGTGTGTGTGTGTGTGTGTGTGTGTGTGTGTGTGTGTGTGTGTGTGTGTGTGTGTGTGTGTGTGTGTGTGTGTGTGTGTGTGTGTGTGTGTGTGTGTGTGTGTGTGTGTGTGTGTGTGTGTGTGTGTGTGTGTGTGTGTGTGTGTGTGTGTGTGTGTGTGTGTGTGTGTGTGTGTGTGTGTGTGTGTGTGTGTGTGTGTGTGTGTGTGTGTGTGTGTGTGTGTGTGTGTGTGTGTGTGTGTGTGTGTGTGTGTGTGTGTGTGTGTGTGTGTGTGTGTGTGTGTGTGTGTGTGTGTGTGTGTGTGTGTGTGTGTGTGTGTGTGTGTGTGTGTGTGTGTGTGTGTGTGTGTGTGTGTGTGTGTGTGTGTGTGTGTGTGTGTGTGTGTGTGTGTGTGTGTGTGTGTGTGTGTGTGTGTGTGTGTGTGTGTGTGTGTGTGTGTGTGTGTGTGTGTGTGTGTGTGTGTGTGTGTGTGTGTGTGTGTGTGTGTGTGTGTGTGTGTGTGTGTGTGTGTGTGTGTGTGTGTGTGTGTGTGTGTGTGTGTGTGTGTGTGTGTGTGTGTTAGGGTGACCAGATGCAAAAAGTCCAAAAGTGGGACAACAGTAAGATTTTGGTGGGACAAAGTGGGACAACAGTAAGATTTTGGTGGGACAAAGTGGGACAAAGTGGGACAGATAGATAATGTAAATTTTTGTATTAGAATAACTGCCATGGTCTTCACTGAATAGATTTAAATCAAAGGTTAAAGGTTAAATCAAAATAAATACAAATTAAATACCACCTAACATCTGTTTTAAATATTCAAACGTCATCACTTGACAGGAATGTCTTGTGTTTGATATTCCCTGTTAACACAGAACTAGGGAAAACAGTGTAGTATAATACAAAAATAATAATACAAATAAATTGTGTTTCTATATTAGAATAACTGCCATGGTCTTCACCGAATAGATTTAAATCAAAGGTTAAAGGTTACCACAGTCGGCTGACCTGTATGAATGGGAGTGTTGTACTGTGTGATAGACACTTGTTATCTCAGCTGCAGTGACCTTGTCCGTCTGGCTATCATTGTTTGGTTTAAAAAGAAACGTATGTTTCTTTTTGGTGAGCCACTTTCAAGTGAGACTCACGTCCACTGTGGCGCTTCAAGTCGTATTCTCCTCCATGCGCAATTGAAAATGAACTATGACACAAAACACAGAAAGCCTGCTGCGGATTGCCTGCCATCTGCCTCACCCAGTCATGTGTCGTTTGCCAGTCTTGGTTGTAACTGCAGGTCCGTTTATTTTTTACTGCTTTCCATCTTGAACTAGTTTGCTTGTAATGTTGTTGTGTTTTTTTTGACCAATCAGATTTGCGATATGAGGTAGCGTCACGACTCAGTCTCAGTCACGTCACAAGCAGGCAAGCAGAGCGCTAAAGTACTATAACCAATCAGAGCAATGTGTGTGGACAAGAGGCGGGTTGCTACGTTTACTGTCTGTAGGGAGGGGCTTTTAGACGCATGTTTTTTTTTGCTTCGAAAAGAGGGACATCCTCTCAATATGAGGGACGCGGGACATTTGGTCAAATGGTGGGACAGTACAACCAAAAGGGGGACACCTGGTCACCCTAGTGTGTGTGTGTGTGTGTGTGTGTGTGTGTGTGTGTGTGTGTGTGTGTGTGTGTGTGTGTGTGTGTGTGTGTGTGTGTGTGTGTGTGTGTGTGTGTGTGTGTGTGTGTGTGTGTGTGTGTGTGTGTGTGTGTATGACAGACAATTGCTTGCTGTGTGTGAGAGAGAGAGAGAGAGAGAATTAAGTACATTTGCCGAAATACAGTTGTTCTTAATTTTCTCACTTGTTATGTGAGAATGTTAGTTATTATGTTCTCAATGCCCCTTGCATTGTATGAGTTGTGTGGAAGCGTTTGCTAGTTCTAGTGCTATCCCTTGTACATTGTGGCTGTGTCTGACAAAAGTTAACAATAAATAATGGTATTAGGAATACATTTGCCTCCTGCGTGAACTGTGCATAGCTGAATAGACTGTATTTTAACGCCGGTCATATGGTGGTACTTGGAGAGCCAGCTACGTTCTCAGGTGGTACTTGGTGTAAAAGGTTTGAGAACCACTGGTCTATAGTGTTTGTGAGATGTTTTTCCAGATATTTTGGTAATATTTTCCACTCCAAAAGCTTTTTTTCTTTTTTTTTTTTTTTATCTTTTTCCCCCTCCTTTTTCCTCCGATTTTTCTCCCATCCCAGTGTTAGTCGTTATGCCAATTCCCAATCCAAATCAAATCAAATCAAATTTATTTATAAGGCCCGACAACCAGTGATGCCGGTAACGTGTTACTAAGTAAGTATAGTTACAGTTGATATAATTGAATAGTTCAGCCTGCATTTGTTAGATGTGAATGGATATACACTGGTTTTGTAAAACCACTGGCTGGCTGCTCTAATGCTGTGAGCATCATAGACTGTTGCTTTACCATACTTGATGGTACAGAAGCTGAAGCACTAGTTTAACAATTTACGTTATGTGCAGAGAAACAAGTTAAAAACAATTTATGCACTTTCAATAAAGCGTTTAAAAAAAACGGTTGGGGGAACGACGACGACTTCGTATCGTAACCTAGTTACTTTCAAAGTAACTAAGTTACTCTGATAATCAAGTAATCAGTAAAGTAACTTGGATTACTTTTTAAAGGAGTAATCAATAATCAGTAATCGGATTACTTTTACAGAGTAATCAATAATCAGTAATCGGATTACTTTTACAAGTAATCTGTGGCATCACTGCCGACAACACACGTTAATGTCCCCATGGGCCGTACAGGTCTTCTTTAAACAAGTCAAGAAGAAAACATAACAATAAGTCAAGAACAGAACAAGAACACCGTAAGGTCCAAACATTTTTAGATGAATGCAAAAAAAAAAAAAAAAAATAAAGAATGCAAGCACTCCCAGACATACCCCACGCGAAGGTAAGGAAAAACTCACTAAAACCTAACAATAGGGAAAAAAGCTCCACAGGCAGTGTGGAGGAGAGAAACCTTAGAAGGGCCATTCAAGGGGGGATCTCCCTTCTTAGATGTTGGTGATAGTAGTGTTGCAGACGGACAGTTGGTAAGCATGCACTCATGTGTGTAGTGAAACACAGATGAGTGCATGCAATAGCAACTGAACATTTTGAAAGATTAAAGATAAAGCTAATAGCGATAGCAACTGAACATTTTGAAAGATTAAAGATAGAGCTGATAGCGGATCTATTTGAGGCACAGGGGCGGCGCAAAGAGGGTCACGTCCTCCCCGTCTTAGTCACGGGACATTCAACACTCCGGTCATTGCTCAGGGACAGCCGGAGACAGGGAGATAGGGGGCGGCGCAGAGAGGGTCGCAAACTCCCCGACATCATCGCGGGACGTCCGGCACTCCGAAGAGTTAGAGAGTTCCCATGTTTGTGGTGCTGCAAAAGAGCAGACATGTAGTACCCTGTAGTGCCATGTAGTACCCCGTAGTACCCTGTAGTACCCTGTAGTACCCTGTAGTGCCATGTAGTACCCCATAGTGCCCTGTAGTACCATGTAGTACCATGTAGTACCCTGTAGTGCCATGTAGTACCCTGTAGTGCCATGTAGTGCCATGTAGTGCCATGTAGTACCATGTAGAGCCATGTAGTACCCTGTAGTGCCATGTAGTACCATGCAGTACCCTGTAGTACCATGCAGCACACTGTACCCTAACTAAACTACCCTGTAGTAAACTACCCAGTGGTACCATGTAGTACCCTGTACCCTAACTAAACTAGACAGATTAATCTAAAGGTCAGTCCGCGACCAGGTGAGATCAGGGTAGGTTGAAGGAGAGAGAGAAAAGATGAGTCTTAAGCAGGGATTTAAAAGCTTCGACAGAGCAGGCGCACCTGATGACGGCAGGTAATTTGTTCCACAGGTAGGGAGCGCAGTAGACAAAGGCTCTGTGGCCGGCGGATTTCTTTTTAACCCTAGGGATCGATAGAAGCCCCGCATTTTGTGAGCGCAGAGCACGAGCGGGCGAGTATCGGGAGATGAGATCGGATAGATAGAGCGGTGCAAGCCCATTTAAAATTTTGTAGGTGAGGAGTAGCACTTTAAAGTCAGATCGGGCTTGGATAGGAAGCCAGTGTAGGGCGGACAAACTGGTGTGATGTGATCAAATTTTCTAGTTCTAGTTAGTATCCGTGCAGCCGCATTTTGCACGAGTTGAAGATTTTTGATGCTTGAATTAGGTAGGCCTGAAAAAAGTGCATTACAGTAGTCCAGACGTGATGAGACAAAAGCATGAATCAGGGTTTCAGCATCAGCCAGAGTTAAAATGGGGCGAATTTTTGCGATATTACGAAGATGGAAGAATGCAATTTTGGTGACATTTTTTATATGTACATTAAATGAGAGGGAGGAATCAAAAATGACTCTGAGGTTTTTTATGGTGGAGCTCTGGGATACATGACAGGTATCAAAGTTGAGGGAAATGACCTGAAACAGGCCTCTGTGGTTTGGGGGGCCAACAATTAACATCTCAGTTTTATCTGCATTAAGGAGTAGAAAGTTTTGCGACATCCATTTTTTGACGGCAAGCAAGCAGGCCTCAAGGTTTTGTAGTTGGTAGGAATCATTTGGCTTAATAGGTATATATAATTGGGTGTCATCAGCGTAAAAATTAAAGTTTATGCCAAATTTGCGTATGATATCACCGAGGGGTAGCATGTAAATTGAAAATAGCAAAGGGCCCAGGACAGAGCCTTGTGGGACACCACATTGCACTGGGAGGGTCTCAGATGTTAAATCATTATAGACCACGCAGTGTGTTCTATCAGTTAAATAGGATTTAAACCAAGCTAGTGCGAGACCCCGAATGCCAACATGATTCTCATGATTCCTGGTCGCTGCGCACTTACCCCCCACAGTCGGTCTGGGAGAGTGGAGGCTATCACGTGCTTCCTCCGACACACGTCCAGCCAATCAACCGCTTCTTTTCACCTGGCAGCGCGGATTCTCACTGAGAGGGCGTAGCGTGTGGAAGGATCACACTATCCCACTTAGATCCTATCCGCGCTTAGCAGGCGCCCCGACCGAACTGTAGGAGTCGCTGTTTACAACGACCCGGACCCACCCCGCCAGCTTCTCCCACCCTCTAATACTGCCAATTGTATTAGTGTGAACGGCCAGCCAAGCTGGTGACAACCCCGGAGCTGTGAGCTGGATTCGAACAGGCGAATCCTAGCGTCTCCGGGGTTGGTGACGAACACAATCTCCGCTACGCCACCTGACCTCCCCCAAAAGCTTGTTTCTAAAGTACCGATGTGAAGTGAGAAAACACCCAGGATACAGGGCTTTGTGTGTGTCTCATGCTGCGCCCCCACGCTCGTGCGTATTTATTAACGTATTTATTTAGCGAATGCAATGTTTTCAAATAGCCACATTGCTGTATTTAGTTTATTCATTACTGGGTCATATAATATATTTAATTGTATATCAACCCAGAACGGACGATGAGTGTGATGGGTCGGTGTGAATGCTTGCCAGCGGGAGCATTTTATTAGGAAGAGAACGGGGTAAGTTTGAATAAACATTTTAACACACACATTAAATTATTTTATGAATAATATGTAATATGTGAAAAATTCATACATTCCATACTCTTTATTTTTAATTTTTTATTGATCTTTTTCCCCCTCCATTTTCCTCCGATTTTCTCCCATCCCAATGTTAGTTGTTATGCCAATTCCCAATCCCCTTCCTGGTCGCTGCGCACTTACCCCCCACAGTCGGTCTGGGAGAGTGGAGGCTATCACGTGCTTCCTCCGACACACGTCCAGCCAATCAACCGCTACTTTTCACCTGGCAGCGCGGATTCTCATTGAGAGGGCGTAGCGTGTGGAAGGATCACACTATCCCACTCAAGTCCTATCCGCGCTTAGCAGGCGCCCCGACCGAACTGTAGGAGTCGCTGTTTACAACGACCCGGACCCACCCGCCAGCTTCTCCCACCCTCTAATACTGCCAATTGTATTAGTGTGAACGGCCAGCCAAGCTGGTGACAACCCCGGAGCTGTGAGCTGGACTCGAACAGGCGAATCTAGCCGCTCCGGGGTTTGGTGACGAACGCAATCTCCGCTACGCCACCTGACCGCCCATTCCATACTCTTTCTAATCCCAAGTAAGGAAAGTGCTTGAAAATTATTCAAGTTCAAATTCAAGTTCAACAATTTCAAGTTCAACTACATATGAAGAATAATAACAATAATAATGATGATAATCATACACATATTTTACATCATTGGAAATCCCTAGTTGTTAGCTTCAAAATGGTACCAAATATGAGGTACTTTGACATACCCAGTAACTAATAATCTACCACAAACCGATGTATGTTCAAGTTCATGGATTTTCTAACTGGGCCAGTGGTCTCAAGAGGGATAAACTCCCTTTGAAATGGTGACCGCTGTGTAATTTATGTTTAATGTAGACCTTTTTTTATTTATGCCAGCGCTTTGACTGCCAGAGTGGAGTGGACTCAACCTTGATGACTTGGACTCGGACTAGGGTAATGGGGACTCGACTCTGACTCAACTCTGGCTCTTCTTTGGTGACTCAGACTTGGACTCGGACTTAAACACTGGGGACTTGAGACTCTAGTCAGACTCGAGATTTAGTGACTCGACTACAACACTGCCTGATATATATTATATTCTATTGTATTTTTATTCTAATTTAGTTTATATATTATAGGAAGTAGAGGAAGTATAGAAAGTCACGCCTCACTGCTGACATCGACACATATCACAACCTCTTGTTAACATTCTCCAAAACCATTACTAATGCCAAAGCTTCTTTCTTTCACCATAGGATCGAGGCCTCTGCCAAGAATCTTCGCAAACTGCATGCTACCATGTCCTCCCTCTTCACTCCCCCCCACCCCCTCCTCCCTCATCTTTCTCTGCCGAAGACTTCGCGATCTTCTTTGAGGAAAAAGTGGAGAACATCCGCAGCTCCATCTCCCAACCCCCACCCATTCCAAATACTGAATCGAGAACCTCATCCTTCACTCTGTCATCTTTCTCTCCCATTACAGAAGCCGAGACCCTGACAATGGTAACGTCGAACCGTCCGACTACATGCCAGCTGGACCAGCTACCCTCCCCACTCCTCCAGACCATAGCACCAGACATCCTCCCATTCCTAACTGCAACCATCAACTCCTCACTCAACTCGGGGGTGGTCCCCACCTCCCTAAAACAAGCCAGAGTCACGCCGCTCATAAAAAAACCAACCCTGAACCCCACCGTCATAGGCAACTATCGTCCTGTCTCTCTTCTCTCCTTCCTTTCTAAAACACTTGAACATGCTGTATCCAACCAATTTAGTGCTTATCTCTTACAGAATGACCTCCTAGACCCTAATCAGTATGGCTTCCGGACTGGCCACTCCACAGAAACGGCCCTCATTAGACGCTGGGTTCGAGCCCAGCTCTCCACATTGTTTTCAGTTTGGCTGGTCGTCCGTACTAATACAATTGGCAGTATTAGGGGGAGGGAAAACTGATGGGTGGGGATCGGATGTTGTGGACAGCGACTCCTACAGGTCGGTTGGTGCGCCTGCGCATTAGAATAAAGAAGCGATGGGGGCGGCGCCCCTCCAAAGCGCAGACCCCTGACGCTGAAAGATTGCGCCGCGCAGGTGAAAAGATGCGACGGCTGCTACCTCGAGTATCGGAGGGGACTCGTGCTATGTATGGCTTCGTCCACATTGCAGCCGGCTTGTGGGAGGCAAGAAACAGCGTTCGAGACAGGGGAGGGTTGAATTGGACGATATGAAATTGGGATGTGAGAAAAATAGAAAATGGGAGAAAAAAGTTGATAAAAAAAAAGATACAGCCCTCATTGCGGTCACAGAGGCACTTCACTTAGCAAAAGTGAAAGGCCTCTCCTCTGTCCTGATTCTCCTAGATCTATCTGCAGCCTTCGACACAGTCAACCATCAGATCCTCCTTGCGGCCCTCGCAGGAATGGGAGTGGCTGGCTCTGCGCTGACATGGCTGACATCATACCTCAATGACCGCTTCTACCAAGTGTCATGGAGAGGGACCCTGTCGGCCACCTGCCCCCTGCGGACGGGGGTCCCCCAGGGCTTGGTCCTAGGACCCCTTCTCTTCTCCCTCTACACTAAATCACTGGGTAACATTATCACGTCTCATGGCTTCTCGTATCATTGTTATGCCGATGATACTCAACTCTTCCTCTCCTTCCCTCCCTCAGATATCCACGTCTCTGAGCGGATCTCGGCCTGTCTGTCCGACATCTCCACCTGGATGACGACCAACCACCTCAAACTGAACCTAAGCAAAACAGAATTGCTCCACCTGCCGGCCAAATCCTCCCCCCTGACCGACCTTTCCATCACAGTCGAGAATGCAGCTGTGACCGCGTCCCCGACCACCAAGAACCTTGGTGTTGTCCTCGACGACCGGTTGAACTTCTCTGCTCACATCGCAGCGACAACCAGAACCTGCAGATTCCTCCTGAGCAACGTCAGAAGGATCCGCCCCTTCCTGACAAAAGAAGCCACCCAACTCCTCGTCCAATCAACAGTCATCTCCCGCCTTGACTACTGCAACGCACTGCTCGCTGGCCTCCCGGCTACTGCCACCAAGCCTCTTCAACTCATTCAGAACGCAGCGGCCCGCCTGATCTCAAACCTACCGAAGTCGGCCCATGTCACCCCACTTCTTAGGGACCTGCACTGGCTCCCCATTGCTGCACGAATCCGCTTCAAGGCCCTCGACCTAGCATACCGTGTGGCAAAGGGAACCGCTCCCGCCTACCTCCGGTCAATGGTCTCTAACTACACACCCTCAAGACCCCTACGCTCTGCATCTTCTGGCCGCCTCAGACCTACTCCTATCCAAGCTCCGGGAGGGTCATCAAAGAGAAGTCACCTATTCTCAGTCCTTGCCCCACAATGGTGGAATGAACTACCCACCCCAGTTAGGACAGCCGAAACCCGTCCAATCTTTCGCCGTCGACTAAAGACACACTTATTCAACCATTATCTAAAAATAAATAATATTAAATAAATAAAAAAATTTAAATAAATCTAACCCTAACTAACCTTACTGTCATGCACTTGTCCTAATACACTAACCTACACTGTAGCATGCAACACTTTGATGAACATTGTTACTCAGCTGATAGAGTTGTGCCCTTCCTGATGACTTGTCGTACAGAACTTGTAAGTCGCTTTGGATAAAAGCGTCAGCTAAATGATTAAATGTAAATGTATATAATATATACATTTTATTCTACTTTAATAAAAATCTCATCTGTTAATGTTGAGGCACCAAATTACCAAGACAAATTGCTTGTATGTGTAATGGTTGCTGTGACATTGTCACCTTAAACTTCGATGCCCCGAGGGAGTTTCGAACCCGGGTCTCCCACGCCACGGGCAACAGCACAGACCGCTATACCAAGAAGTGAACTCACTGCTTTGTAACGTGTCTATGTGTCTTTTGAGGATGGGAGTGAGTTTAACCCATAGCACTGCTACTCACCCCAGTCACTTCACAACATCTGAAGTCCTTTGTGACTGCGCTTTGCAGTACCATCCGTTACACTCACCCTCCTTAACACATTCAGCGCCAATCACGAGTATACTCGTTTTTAGATCCTTTGATCTTTTTCCTCTGATCCCCGTTCTAAATCATCATCCGGATCATTCTAGCCGTCCCTGGCTCGTTTGTATATGTTGGAATTGCAATGCCGATTGAATATCACCAGGTGGCAGTATCGTCTGTGTCTGAACTGGAATGGCGTGGATACACGTTTTCCTTTTTTCTTTTTTTGTAAGGGCTCCTCCTCCTGCTTGAACAGAGATTCACATTGATCACCTTGAAATTCCGTTGCTAAAGCATATTTACCATCGAAACGTGTATAGACATATACACTGGTAATCGCGATGGCGATGCGATCACTTGGAATTATTATTATTAAGGTAAGGTATATTCTATGTCTACTTTACCAAACCTGAAACGTGTTTTTCTAACGATCACAGTTTTGTGTTTTACCGGACGTAAAACATGCTCGGCAAACACGATCACAGTTTTGAGTTAAAACGACCCCTTCCCTTGATGATTTTGTGAAGGTACATAATGTATATGTTATATACCTTTGATTTGGGAGTATTTGGGGTTTCAGGCAATCAACCGGAACGCTTCGGGCTTATTGCACATAACGCGTTTTATCTCGCAATCTATGGAAAAAGACTGGATTATCTTGGAAATGCGCGATGTTTAGCGTGTAATAAACTACAAACTACAGTGTGTAGAAACAAACTCTTTTTTCCATGTTGGACTACAAGTAGTGTCTGTCAAATGAGCCACACCATTATCTCCACAGCTATAATACAGAACACACACACAGCTCTGCAAACATCGTGAAACACAGCGGAAATTACCATTTTAAGCTGGCCTTGAAGCGGCAGAGATGGGGACAGTTTATGGTGCTGAATGTGTTAAACTCACTCCACTCCACCCAAGGCATCCGGGTCAGTCAGCACCATAGTAACGGTTGTGACATCGTCACCTTAAACTTCGATGCCCTGAGGGAGTTTCAAACCCTGATTCTGATTCTGATACAATAATCTATTGTGACTCAGTACAGTGTGAGTGAGTAGTGGGCAGACAGGCAGCTACCGATAGAGACAAATCAGAAACACACTCTTGATTTGGTTGATGGGCAGTATTCCTGAGGTTCCAGTTCCTTAGCTCTGTTAGCTCACCCCCCTGAACCATTTGAGGGCTGAACCATTTGAGGGAAAGATCACGTTACGATTAATTTCACTGAGGGAATTACAGACACACATTTGCAGACTCCTTCGATAAAAAAAAAAGATGTTTGATCTTTCCCCCCTCCTTTTTCCTCCGTTTTTCTCCCATCCCAATGTTAGTCGTTATGCCAATTCCCAATCCCCTTCCTTGTTGCTGCGCACCTACCCCCTACAGTCGGTCTGGGAGAGTGGAGGCTATCACATGCTTCCTCCGACACATGTGTAGCCAATCAACCGCTTCTTTTCACCTGGCAGCGCGGACTCTCACTGAGAGGGTGTAACATGTGGAAGGATCACACTACCCCCCTTAGATCCTTTCCTCGCTGAGCAGGCGCCCCGACCGAACTGTAGGAGTCGCTGTTTACAACGACCAGGAACCACCCACCGGCTATCCCACCCTCTAACACTGCCATTTGTGTTAGTACGATGGCCGGCCAAGCCGGAAGCAACGCAGAGAGCTGGGCTCGATACCAGTATCTCCTGCGTTGGTGGTGAGCGCCTTGCCCACTGTGCCACCCAGCCGCCCGACTCCTTCGATTTTAATATTGGGTAACACTTTATAATACAGCCCACGTTGTACAGTGTAATTACCCGGAACTAACAGTGTAATTATTAAATACATCAGTGATTTAGACCAACTACTGAGCTTAATAAGTGAGCTAAGAGCAAGGATGGGCAGTGTAACGTACACGTAGTAATTGATTGATTGATTGATTGATTGAAAACTTTATTAACAGATTGCAGAATGGGTACAATACAGTACAGCTCAATACACAATTGTTAAGGGGATGCAGACCAGAGAAAGACTTTTGTCTTGTTTACATCAGGGTCCCCCATTTTCAATTAATCAGGACATATATGACATACATGACATACAGATATCTATACATTTATGACATACCAGTACTGTTTGTGATACAAAAAGAGTCCAGAAAAGCGAGTATAACTGTACATTGGGGAGGTTGGGTAGGTGGGGTGGGGTTGGGTGGGTGGGGGGGGGGGGGAGCTGTACATTGGAGCTGGTTGGGTGGGTGGGGTGGGGGGGGGGTGGGTAGGAGGGGTGGGTGGGTGGGGAACACTGTACAACTGTACAAGCAAAACTGTACATTGGAATATTGACAAAACCATACTTGGTCATTTACTGTACATTGGAGGGGGTTGGGTTAGGACATTTACAGGAGCCAATTTCGAATTGCAGTCTCCCTTAGGTGTTCTTTGAGAGTGGTTTTGAAAGTGGGTAGTGATTCACATTCCTTTACAGCTTTGGGTAGGGCGTTCCACATTGATGTGGCATAATTGCGAAACGTGTTTAGTCCCTTGTTTGAGCCGAATCTGGGTTTAACATGATTTGTGGAGCTCCCTCTGGTGTTGTGATCGTGGTATTCACTGACCTTTGGGAAGTATTTTGACATGTACATGGGTACCTTGGTCGTGTAGTGTATCTTGTAGACCAGGCCCATTGCAAGTAATGCCCTGACAACAACAATGGAGTGAGTACTCACTCTTAACATGAGCCTGTCACAACATTATGGATTGTTTTTAGCATTTAGCAAGTTAAACATACTATGGCCCATCGAAAAAACAAACAAAGTACAAATATTGCTTTATGGAACTGAAACATGCTGCGTGAGGGAGCTAACGCCCTGCACTGCAACATCAGATAGTTTATTTTAGATTAGATTCAAATGTATTGCCATTATACAGCACAAGTACAGTACAAGGAAAATAAGTTTGGCATCCAACCAGTGCAAATGTAACAGTAAAGTGCAACAGCAATATACAATGTACAGGTGATTAAACTGTGTATAAGATATATAAATGAGTACTACTGAGTGTAGTGCTAATAGGATGTAAGTACAGAGTTGTAATATTATGTACAGTGATACAGGTATAAAGACAGTATGGTATTAGTTATACTGGCCAGCAGCGTAACTAGTAAGAGTAGGGAAGGGATATTACATCTTGTAATCTAGTGCAGTTCAATCATGTATATTACATCACAAAGTCCATTGTTGCAATTCAATATAGCTAGTAACTTGAAGTGTGATGTTTCATTTCCCCCCTGCTGTCATGAGCTGTGGATAGGTAACCCTCCACTGTAGTGGCGTGTGGCGCCGTGCATATGTGCATTGAGCAACATAAATTCATACTGTGGGCACGGTGTTACAGGGAAAGGCTTAGTATACCTTAATAAAACGGTATACTGTTACATCCCTGGCCAGTAGTGGCAGCTGGTGTTTGGGGAACTCTGTCTCAGACATGCAATATGCATGCGGTAAATGTGCTGGATAGAGCCGATTACATTGTACTTCTTCAAAACTGTTTATTAAAAATCCCTTTTGCATTTCGTTCGCAAGCTGCACAATATACACTATCAACATTTACTGTGCACAAATCATGCTGTGTAAAACACATATTGCGTGATCCACTGTGGGGTCTTTTTTACCAACATGCACCTTACAACAGCTTACATCATAATATTATGCACTCTTTATAACACATAATGTACTCACTTGTGCACAAGCTTGAGCCATACTGAAAGTTCCAAGTGTGAACCCTCATAAATGGAACCCCGTCACCATGACATTGTCTTCTACATCTCCTGTGGAGAAGAAAGTCTTAACTAACGTCATTGTATTGATAATTATAAAAGTAAAAAATACACTCTAAATCCTGTACGATTTCGGTCGATCGTTATTGTAATATCTTAGATATTAACGGACAACGGAACAGTTGGTTGGTAAACAAGACGCTTTATTACTCCCTCAGGTGGTTCCTCAATCCCAACAATCCCTGCCTCTCTCGCCACTCCCACTTACTGTAACTGTCGTAAACATGTCGTAACGTATACTCCTCTTGTAGTCAGTTAACAATACTATGACATCTCCCTTTTTCCTTTTAACAATATCAACACATATCAATAACTTTGATATCTTCTCTTTAACAGTATCAACACATATCAATAACCATGACATCTCCCTTTTTTCTTTTTTTTTATATCAACACCCTTCAAAAAAAATTATTATTGAACTCTCCCCTCACAGGTCAAGTCTCTGGACAGGTTTAACAGGTCTACCAGACCTGGTTTGGATCAGTCCATCAGTGTTCCTTGTTGGACCAGGCGAGCCATGGTTTGGGCTCATCTGAATGTCAGGTGTGTCATTCCCGGGATTTGTGTCATCATTCGCTGGAGGCCCCGCTACGGGCACCGCTTGGAGATGTCGACGGTTACGCCTGTACAGAGCACCCTGCTCTGTCTCGATGAGATAAGACCTCTGTGTAACGCTCTCACCTGCCACTACTGCAGGTGTGGACCAGGTCTTTTGATTGTCCAGTCTGGTGAGAACATGGTCTCCTCGCTGCAGTGGTGTGAGCTCTCTCACGCCATGGCGTTTGTTATAGTAGAAGGCCTGTTTGCTCTTCTCCGCAGCATCTCGAGCTCTGACGTGATGTTTGTTCGGCCACCTTGGTTGCAGGTTCTTGGCCAGAGTGGGCAGTGTCGTCCTGATTTTCCTGCCCATTAGGAGCTCTGCCGGACTGACACCCGTACTGCTGTGTGGAGAAGAACGGTAAACCATTAAAGCAAGTAGGGGGTCCTTTTGTCTCAGAATCCCCTTGGCCGTTTGGACTGCACGTTCAGCATAACCGTTTCCTTGTGGGTTGTGGGGACTAGAGGTTGTGTGCTTAAAGTCCATGTCACAGGCAAAGCCTCTGAAGACATCACTGCTGAACTGCGGTCCGTTGTCACTGACAACCTCCTCCGGTATTCCGTGCCGGGCAAACGTGGCTCTCAGCTTCAAGATCACATGTGCACTAGTCGTGGTAGGCATGTGGAGTATCTCCAGGTATCTAGAGTAGTAGTCAGCTATGACTAGGTAACTCTCTCTCTCATGTTCACATAAATCTATGCCAATTCTCTTCCACGGCCTGTCTGGGAGAGGTGTTGACAGGAGAGGCTCCCTGTTCTGTGCTCTCCTCTGCTCACGACAGTACATGCAGTTCTCAACTTTGTGTGTGATCTGTGTGGCTATGCCAGGCCACCACACCGAAGTGTTGGCCCTGTCTCTGCACTTGTTAAGACCTTGATGGCCCTCATGTATGCGTTCTAGTATATCCGACCTCAATCTCCCTGGTATCACTATTCTACTCCCTCTGGTCACTACCCCATCGTGCATAGACAGTTCGTTCCTAACGGGAAAGTACTCCCTAACACAGGTGTTTATATGTGCTAGGTGTTCAGGCCACCCCTCTTGTATGTACCTGATCACTTCTTGGAGCTGCTCGTCCGCCGCCGTCTCCGCGCGGATGCTGTCTATCTTTTTCGGCGATGCTGGAATGTTGCTCATCACAGCTGCTACGTAACACTCCACGTCTGTGTCCCTACTGAGCCCCTTGTCTGCCTGTGGGCTCCTGGACAGTGTGTCTGCCACCACCAGCGTTTTCCCCGGTGCATACTCAGCCTCCGGGTTGAGTCGCTGGCAGCGGAGTGGCACATTGTCGAGATCCCTGGAGTTCATCAGTGGGATGAGGGGTTTGTGATCCGTAATCAGTTTGAATGCTGGCAGGCCATAGAGATACATCTGAAACCTCTCACACGCCCACACGCTCGCCAGGCACTCTCTCTATCTGAGCGTACCTGGTTTCAGCGTCGCTCAGTCGCCTTGAGCAGTATGCTACTGGTCTCCAGTCCTCGCCATGGAGCTGCAGCAGGACACCGCCTATCCCATAACTGCTTGCGTCTGCTGAGACCACTGTGCTCCTGTTAACATCATAGTACACCAGGGTAGGTGACGTTGTGAGGAGCTCTTTAACTCGCTCAAAGGCTGCTTGTTGCGCCGGACCCCACATCCACACTGAGTCTGCTTTTAACAGTGCATATAGTGGCTGGCCCACTGTGGCGAGGTCTGGAATATATTTCCCCAGGTAATTGATCATGCCGAGTGCTCTCTTTAGTTCCTGCACGTTTTCTGGTGGTTCCAGTTTGCTGACTGCAGACACTTTGGCTGGGTCGGGTCGTACACCATCTTTGTTGATCACCTGACCCAGGAAGTGCAGCTCCTCCTTTCTCAGCACACACTTCTCATCGTTCAGCTTCAGGCCTGCAGACTCTAGCCGATCCAGAACCTTCTGCAGCCGCTCATCATGTTCGCTGGTGTTGCTGCCATGGATGATGATGTCGTCCATGTAGACGGCAACGCCGTCCAGCCCTTCCAGCGTCTCCACCATCTTCCTCTGAAATATCTCAGGTGCACTGCTTATCCCAAAGGGAAGACGTTTGAAACAGTACCTTCCGTACGGTGTGATGAAGGTGGTTAACCTCTGGCTGTCTTTGTCCAGTGGGATCTGCCAGAACCCTGATGCTGCGTCAAGTGATGAGAAGACTGTGGAGCCGCTGAGCTGAGCTACCATCCCCTCTGATGTCGGCAAGATGAATCTCTCCCTTTTGACAGCCTTATTAAGCTTCTTTAAGTCCACACAGATGCGTGCTCTTCCAGACTTTTTCGGGACTGGCACCATTGGTGCGCACCACTCTGTTGGGTCAGTCACGGCTTCAATGATGTCGTTGGCTTCCATCCTCTCCAACTCCTCTTTCACTGCACTCAGGAGCGGTATGGGGACCCGGCGTGCTGTGCATACTGCATAGGGCTGGGCATTGTCCTTTAGAGCTATCTTCACAGGCTGTGTTTTCAGTAGGCCAAACTCCTGTTCACTGGTGTTGACCTCGCCCACTCGCTTTACTAACCCCATAGCTACAGCTACTGGCCTGCTGAGTAGGTTATTCACACTCTGCCCCCTAATGACATAGAGCCTGCATGTGTATGTTATCCCCTTGTAGCTGGTCTGAGTCATAAACTGCCCTAAACAGTTCAATCCACCCCCTGGACCACTCAGCACCTTCTTTGGCCTCTGTAGGACCCGTTTTGGCTCCAGTGTTTTGTACACAGTTTCACTTATGATACAACAATCGGCTCCAGTATCTATTTTAAATTCTACAGGTGAGCTGCCTATCTCTAATGTGACTGTCCATTCATTATCATTTTGAGGTATGCTATTAACTGAGCCCAGATAATAATACTGTCCATCTTCTGATCCCTCACCCTCAGTCACTTCCCTCACCTGCTTGCTTTTGCACACTTTTCCCCAGTGTCCACTCTTCCCACAATTATTGCAGTTAGACCTCCTTGCTGGGCAGTCATCCTGCTGACTGTGTGGCATTTTGCCGCACCGCCAGCACTTCCTGTGGTCATTCTCACTCTCTCTCTCCTGGCGCCTCTCTCTCTGTGGGTGTCGCCACTTCTGTGTTGCACCTCTGTTATGCCGTTGTGCTACTTCTTGCACAGCGTAAGCCTGCTCCCCCTGCTGGTTAACTTGAGCTTTTACCTCCTCTGATTGACGCGTCTCTTGTACAGTCATCTCCAGAGTGAGGTTAGGGATCAGCTGTAGCCTCTGAGACAGACCCTTATCTAGAATCCCCACCACGATTCTGTCTCTTATGTTTTCCTCACGAGCCGTTCCGAAGTTGCAATGTTCCGACAGCTCATATAGTGCGCGGATGAATGTCTCTGCGCGCTCTCCCGCACGCTGCACTCTCTGGTTGAAACACGCCCGTTCATGTATAACGTTGCGTCTCGGGATGAAATATGCATCAAATTTCGCCAGTATAACATCATACTGCGAGTCATCTTCCTCTTCCCCGTAGGTAAAAGAGCTGAGAATGTTCTCTGCTTCCTTCCCGAGCGCATACACCAGCGTGCTTACTTGAACTGGACCTTCTTCTTTGTCCAACTTAGTAGCTGTCCTGTACCGTGTAAACCGTTTCTTCCAGTCTGACCATTCGGCGGGTTTCTCGAAACAAAAACTCTCTGGTGGTTGAAACTTTGCCATCCTCGACCACTTCTGACACCATGTAATATCTTAGATATTAACGGACAACGGAACAGTTGGTTGGTAAACAAGACGCTTTATTACTCCCTCAGGTGGTTCCTCAATCCCAACAATCCCTGCCTCTCTCGCCACTCCCACTTACTGTAACTGTCGTAAACATGTCGTAACGTATACTCCTCTTGTAGTCAGTTAACAATACTATGACAGTTATCATCCTTCATTGCCTCCGTCTGGTGTTATCTCTCGATCTTCTGTGTTGTGTTTGTTGTGGTTCATGGAGGCAATAGTTCGGTGGAATTCTCACTTCCACGTGCCTGCTGGCTGAAACCCTATCTCTTCTCCCTATGCATTCGGAATAACGTACGTTGAAAGTCCAGGTTGTATCAAAAAAGGATGTTTATTTACCCTAAACAAAGGTTCTCATACAGAATAAAAACAAATTGAAAGTCTTTAAAAGGTTAACCTCTTAAGCTTACCCCACATTTAGCATAAAACGCTTGACGATTGCATACCGTATGCAAAAATCACTTTGAGTGCTAATGTATTATTAGAGAAACAGAGATTTGAACACACTGAAATAAAATATTTGCTCCTTACTTTTGTGTTGACTTGTTGCCAGTTGCCACTTTTTTGAGGTAGGAGCTGGAAAACATAATGGTTCCATAGCCTGAAGTCTTATGTAGTACAGGTCCAATGTTTATAAAAAAATCCCACTGAAAATTTGTGTTTAACAAAGGTTTTTGTAATGTGTGTACCGCAATAATTCAACGTGATTATCCAAAATGGCCGTCCACTTCCATTCATTCAGATGTGCGAGTCAAAACAAATAACTTGTTTGTCTTCTTCTGCCCCCTTCTTGTTACAATCAGCGCTCGTCTGGGATCGCTTTCGGAGCAGACGCTCCTTGGCTACAACGGTGGTCAATCATTTTCGCCATCACCGGTGACTGGTCAGTTCAGGACCATTTACAACCGGACATGGTAACTCGTCGGAACGGTTTGTCAAATGACACTCGCCGGATATTTCGTCTTGTAACTCGAGACCTGAAGCATGCAATAGGTTGAGTGTGGTGACAATCGAAAGGCGGCAAATTAAACTTTCCAACAATGTATTGGAACAAATTACCTGCCGTCGTCAGGGGCGCCTGCTCTGTCGAAGCTTTTAAATCCCTGCTTAAGACCTATCTTTTCTCTCTCTCCTTCAACCTACCCTGATCTCACCTGGTCGGGGACTGACCTTTAGATTAATCTGTCTAGTTTAGTTAGGATGTCTATTTTCTCCCATCTCTGCTTTTCCGCAGCACTACAAACATGGGAACTCTCTAACCCCTGCCCCCCCCCCCCATCTCTCTGAGTGCCTGCTGTCTCGTAGTGCTGACAAAGGTGATGGATGTCTCGGGGTCTTGGCCAAGATTGCAGAGACTGCTCTACATGCACCACCGAGGCCACGGATCAGCTCCTTACCGTCTTCTGTCCGTGGTCTGTCAACATGGTCTGTGGTCTGTCAACGTGGTTTCATTGCTGGGTTAAGTACTTCTATTCTATTCACATAATATGCTTACTTCATATATCTACTCTATTCACATATATGCTTACCAATTGTATCTATTGCTATGTCCGCCCACTACAATCACGCGAGCTGTCTAACGCCTGTCCCGTCTCCCTGTCTCCCTGTGAGTTGCTGTCCCGGAGTGCTGACCGGAGTGTCGGACGTCCCGTGATGAAGACCGGGAGGATGCGACCCTCTCTGCGTGCCCTCCTGTCTCCCTGTTTCCGGCGGTCTCGTAGTGGTGACCGGAGTGCTGGACGTCCCGCGATGATGTCGGGGAGGTTGCGACCCTCTCTGCGCTGCCCCCTATCTCCCTGTCTCCGGCTGTCTCGGAGCGATGACCGGAGTGTTGAACGTCCCGTGATTAAGACGGGGAGGATGCGACCCTCTTTGCGCCGCCCCTGTGCCTCAAATAGATTTGCTATCAGCTCTATCTTTAATCTTTCAAAATGTTCAGTTGCTATCGCTATCAGCTCTATCTTTAATCTTTTTAATGTTCAGTTGCTATTGCATGCACTCATCTGTGTTTCACTACACACATGAGTGCATTCTTACCAACTGTTAGTCTGCAGGGCGGCTAGGTGGTGTAGTGGGCAAGGCGCTCGCCATCAACGCTGGAGACGCTGGGTTCGAATCCAGCTATCGGCGTTGCTATCAGCTTGGCTGGTCGTTCATAC
This sequence comes from Notolepis coatsorum, assembly GCF_963971535.1. Lineage (NCBI taxonomy): Eukaryota > Metazoa > Chordata > Actinopteri > Aulopiformes > Paralepididae > Notolepis > Notolepis coatsorum. The sequence goes on along the minus strand of NC_140170.1, from coordinate 85,564,924 downwards.
TAACACAATTGGCAGTGTTAGGGGTGGGAAAGCTGATGGGTGGGTCCTGGGCGTTGTGGACAGCGACCCCTACAGTTTGGTCGGGGCGCCTGCACAGCGAGGGTAGGATATGGAGGGAGGTAGTGTGACCTTCCACACGTTACACTCTCCCGTGAGAATCTGCGCTGCCAGGCTGGCTGCCGGCTGGCTGCACATGCGTCGGAGGAAAGCATGTGACAGTCTCCGGCCTCTCGGACCAACAGTAGGGGGGAGTGCGCAACAACCAGGAAGGGAGTTGGGAATTGGCATAACGACTAACAGTGGGATGGGAGAAAAATCGAAAAAAAGGAGCGAAAAAAAAAAAAAGATAAATGTTAGTCTGCAACACTACTATCACCGACATCTAAGAAGGGATATCCCCCCTTGAATGGCCCTTCTAAAGTTTCTCTCCTCCACACTGCCGGTGGTGCATTTTTCCCTATTGTTAGGTTTTAGTGAGTTTTTCCTTACCTTCGCGTGGGGTATGTCTGGGAGTGCTTGCATTCATTCATTTATTTGCATTTATTTTTAATTTGTTGGACCTTATGGTGTTCTTGTTTTATTCTTGACTTATTGTTATGTTTCTTCTTGACTTGTTTAAAGAAGACGTGTCCGGCCCATGGGGACATTAACGTGTGTTGTCGGGCCTTACAAATAAATTTGATTTGATTTGATCGGTGGAAAATGCAGGCCGGAGCCGGCAGACGAGGGCTGTATACGGTATGCTGAACGTTAAGAGGTTAATAAGCTAAATTAATAAGTTCTATCTCTTTTGGTTGTACGGCCTGTCCTATCCTAGTGGTTTGCAAATAGGAGGCGGGTTGGCTCTGCTCTTCCTCTCTCTACCACTCTACCACTGCCTTTCTGTCATTTGTTGTCTACCCATCTCGTTACCTAGGCAACAGCTGTCTCTCTGTATGTTCGGCCTCGCCCCTCCCCCGTTCAGGCCGCTGTCTGTCTGTAGAACGTAGTTTTATCTCTAAAAGAATGTTGGCCTTCAGCTTTGTGCAACTCTCTCCTCACAGGCACAGCTGTCAACATGTGAAATAAATGTGTCTAAACACAAGACCACTTTGCCTGTTATAATCATAATGAAAATCAGTCATATCTTTCAATTGTTCCTCGTTGTTTTGTTTTCGTCAGCTGCACCTGCATTTAAGTACCAGTATAATAATAATGCAGGACCTCTTTAGGGGGTCTTTAATCGGCATGCAACGAACTGGACATGCAATTGGAGCGGCACACACACACACCGGGATACACACACACACACACATGCATTGTCTTTCCTCAGTCGCCGATGCGATAGAGTCTCTGTGCCTAACCCATCCCGTCGTCCTTCCCCCTATGGTAAATGGTAAATGGCTGCTTTTTTTATATAGCGCTTTTATCCAAAGCGCTTTACAATTTGTTACTCACATTTTTACCCATTCACTCACACATTCACACACCGACGGCGGAGGCAACCATGCAAGGTGCCAACCTGCTCATCGGGAGCAATTAGGGGTTAAGTGTCTTGCTCAAGGACACATCGACACGCTGTCCGGGAGGAGCGGGAATCGGAGCGGGAATCGAACCGGGAACCTCCGGATTGCCAGACGACTGCTCTACCCCCCGAGCTACTGTCGCCCCTATGGGCAGCCGGGAGCAGATATGGCGTCAACGTGAGCCGCGCCCCGGAGACCAATCCAAGTGCTCCTGTCCGTCTTCGTCAAGGACGCCACAGCGTTAGCGATCTATTGTTGTGCATGTTTTTCCATTGGGTTTATCTTATCGGGGGGGGGGGGAACCCTTGCGAGCACGGGGAGAACATGCAAACTCCACACAGAAAGGAGATACCCCACCTGGGTACCTGGCATCATGGAAACCTGGTCCCCAAGCAGGAATCGAACCCTGGACCTTGCTGTGAGGCGACAGTAGGTTTCGGGTAATTATGCCGTACAACGCGGTATTATAAAGTGTTACCGAAAATTGCACTGAGCCATATCACTATACTGAACTCACTCCACACATTGCAACAGCAACTTTTTTATGTTTTTTCTTTTTTCTTTTTTTGCTATGATTGTTTGGTTCGACGGAACAAGATATCGTGAGTTGTTTGGAGAAATATGGAGAATAACATGTCCAAAAATAAACTTTTTCATTCATTCATTCATTCATTCATTCATTCATTCATTCATTCAACTCCAACTGGAAAGCAGGTTTCACCATGTGATCTGGATCAAATGGCACCGATGTTACAGGTGTCATTCATGCTACTGTAGTAAGAACTTGTGTTTCCTCTCCTTGGGTGAGACTTCTACCTAGTTTCAAACCACAAATCCTGTGCTCAGCGGTGTACCAAGAAATTATCGGGTCTGTGCACACAATGTGTCTCTGCCCCCCCCCCCCTCAGCAGCACAACTGAACAAGCCAAAAGTGCGCTCCTGATTTGGTTGGAAGGCAGTAATTCTGAGGAATGACTTTAGCGGACTTCTCCAACTCTGTTACAGCTATGTTAAGCAATAATGTGTAATTGTGGTGTCCGCAAGTGGCACTGTCTCGTTGTTTTTGATACATTTCCCATGAGCTTTTTGGCTCTGTTTTAACTGTGTGCTCTCTTTTTATGCATGCAGACTTTCCACAGAGCAAATTCTAGGTCTAGGTGGTTGCATATTTGTTTTCCATTGTTGCAAATTACCATGTGATCTGTGCATGAAGATCACTTTCTGTCCATTCTAGGCATGGTATCGTGAGAAGGCTTGACCAAGCTGGTCACAACAGACCATTTGAGGCTAGAGCAGCGAAAGAGAGGGATGTGTTGAAGTGCTAGCAGTCTCAATTTGTTCTGTACACCAGAACTTAAATAACAAATAGAAAAAAGACACATTGTCGCTTTAAAGGTGTGCGGAAAAAAAGGAATATAGGCTGAAGCACATGCTTATTTACTTATCCTTTACAAATTCTTAACCTGTTAAGCTGTAGCCCTATTTTCAGAAATTTCGCCTAAAGGTACATGCCTAAGTAAATGGCAGATTGCTCCACTTCTACAGGGCCAATTTGCATGTTCTTGGTATCTAGGAACATCTAGGGACCTGGGGGTATGCATTTACAATACAGAAATATTGTGTCTGTTACTAGGCTTGAGTAAATTGTAATGAAAAAAAAGGAGAATATAAATTATGATTTATTTTTGCATCTGTGCCGGTGAATAACACCATGTTACAATTGTGCTGGAACCGAGCTTGCTCACTGAGCTCATTCAGCACCTTCTTGAGATCAAGTGTAAAAGAAATCTAAGCAAATGAATAAAGGGAAGATGATTAAACAGAAGGATTTGTAGATACAGTAATAATGATAATCGATTTTAATTATAAATTCATATTTGACCTTGAACTTGACCTTGACCTTATTATGGCCAAATCATACATCTATGGATAGGGAAAAGGCTCCTCTTTCCAATGGCAGGGTTAAATCTAGATTTAGTCATTTCCTTGCGTTTGTACGATAAAAGAGATATAATTAGCATTTTTTTGATAAATTCTTATTTTCGGTAAATCGTATTAAACATCTGTAGAAATGTAAATATACACTTTGACTGCTGTTTTGATAGGGTTATGGTCTTTACTCTTGGCAATTATTTCTATATTTTTTTAATTAACATCCAAGGGCCCACATGAGGACAATTCGCGATGCCACTTTGCCGACCTCTAGGAATATATAGATAGAATTAAAGCCCTATTTGTTGCCTGTCGATTGCCCTTTCAGGTGACTAAATCCGTTCAGCGAGTTAGGGCCCTTTCTCACTCACCATTCGGGGTCAAATCAGCGCCGGGTCGCACCAGAAAAGGGTGTGTCCGTCTGAGTGAGAACACTCCCCCCGTCCCCCGCTGATTCGTCGCCGGGGGCGCTGAACCTGGACCGGTGAAATAGGTGGTCTCGGGTGCGCGCTAGTGGAAGCGGAGGGCGTGACACACACAACGTCGTTACTGTAATGCTTTCATGCTTGCTTGAATTTTGGGCAGATAAAACCACACAGCAACAACTGGACAATACCCACAAAAACGATATTTATGGGCAATTTGCGAGTTCAGACCTCAACCAAAACAAGCATGTGGAGCCTCACAGCTCAGTGGATGAAAACATGAAGCCACGTTACACAAAGCACACTTCCCTGGCTCGCATTAGGCCTGGCAATTTTGTTTGCCATTGCTATATCTATACATTGGTTTCTTGTTCGAATGCATTTATTTCTATTAGACCAGTGGTGCCCAACCAGTCGGCCGTGACATGCAATATAATTGCCACGAGCGATGGGATAATGTTAGCTGCTGAACAGGCTAAGCTAACTAACGTTAGCCGTTAGCTTAGCGTTAGCATTTGCCATTGCTATGTCTACACAGAGTACAGCAACTTGCAATGGGCCTGGTCTACAAGATACACTATACGACCGGGGTGCCCATGTACATGTCAAAATACTTCCCAAAGGTCAGTGAATACCACAACCACTACACCAGAGGAAGCTCAACAAATCATGTTAAACCCAGATTCGGCTCAAACAAGGGACTAAACACGTTTCGCAATTATGCCACAACAATGTGGAACGCCCTACCCAAAGCTGTAAAGGAATGTGAATCCCTGCCCACATTCAAAACCGCTCTTAAAGAGCACCTACGGGAGGCTGCAATTCGAAACTGTCCACGGAGGAGAGACGTGAAGCGACCTCGTCTTGCAGAGCGTCTCCTCACCTTGCGTCCTCTCCAGGGGGGGGGTTCCAATACACGGCAGTGTCGGGGGTCTTTATCCATGGAATAATCAAAGTATACAAAGCATAATCCGTGCCTGGGAAGGCGGGCTGTCGTCGGTAGAATAATCCGGTATACAGGTCCACTCGCTCGTCGGCTCTGGGGCTCCTCGGGTGCAGCTTCACGTGGGGTCAACCACCCTGGAGAAGCAGCCAGTTCTCTGCCCGAAACGATGGGGTACTGACTACGGTAGTATTCTCACCGCACGAAGCACTATATATTAACAGACTATTATTAGCTTAATAGACTACGTCCAACTCGACGATATAGTGCCAAATATGACTATTCAAATATTAATATACACAATGTCTCAATACCGATGGTAGGCGAACTTGGCCTTACTCCCACACGTGGCGTCGCGGGGAGGCTTTACGTCTGTGACTCTATTGGAGGGTAAGAAACTGGACTGAAAAAGGAAGTCCTACTTTAGTAGCGCAGTATATATACGCACTATGAACAAATAGTCCCATTAGTGGTGCGGTAGTCAGATTCCTACGAGGAACTAGGACTTGTTCGTACATGTGGAGCGGTACGTTTGAACTGGGTCTGAGGGGTATGGCAGCCTGGCACCAAGGTCTCGACCAATAGTAGAATGGAGACTATTATGGGATGTTCAGTAGGCTAGAATGGATATTCAATGCATATTGTACAAGGAATATACAAGGGATATCAGGGAATATTAGAGAATATACAAATACAATTAAATATATATATATAAATAAATATATATATTCGGTTTAATCTGGCCCTTCACAACAAGTACTGTATATTTGAATACCGCTTATGTCACAAATGTATCAGTACTAAATACCTATATGTCCCTATGCCATAAATGTCATGTATGTTGTGTATGTCATAAATGTCTATATGAATTGAAAATGGGGGACCCTGATGGAAACAAGACAAACGTCTTTCTCAGGTCTGCATCCCCTTAACAATTGTATGTATTGAGCCGTACTGTATTGTACCCATTCTGCAATCTGTTAAATAAAGTTTTCATTCATTCATTCATTCATACTATACTTTCTTGTTCGAATGCATTTATTTCTATAGACCAGTGGTGCCCAACCAGTCGGCCGTGATCGATCGACCGACTTGAACACAACAACATCCATGACAAATTCCAATCTGGCTTTAAACCACGACACAGCACTGAAACTGCTCTCCTCCGTGTCTTAAATGACCTGATTACAGCTGCTGATGCAGGAAACTCATCCCTACTATTACTCCTTGACCTCTCAGCCGCCTTTGACACGGTAGACCACCACATCCTTATAGCTCGCCTCGAGCATTACGTAGGCCTTAGGGGCCCCGTCTTAGACTGGTTCCGGTCCTACCTGAGTAATAGGACCTTCTCTGTCCAACTCGGTGATCTCACTTCCTCTGTGGCCCCCCTCACCTGCGGGGTGCCCCAAGGCTCGATATTGGGTCCCACTCTCTTCCTCCTATACATACTCCCCCTAGGCCAGATCTTGGCAAAACACAAGATCTCATTCCACGGCTTCGCCGATGACGTGCAGGTTTACCTCCCCTTAAAGCCCACCCAAGGGAAGACATCAATAGAACCACTGCTTGACTGCCTGGCAGAAATCAAGTGCTGGATGTCCGAAAACTCCCTGACATTGAATGAAGGGAAAACCGAGGTCATTGTTTTTAATAGTGCCCCCCCGCCCTCCCTCATTGACGCACTTGGTCCCCTGGGCCCAAACCTCTCCACCTCTGTCAGGAACCTCGGGGTCATCTTCGACAGTAATTTTAAATTCGATAGACAGGTCTTATCACCTTAGACTCCTGGCGAAGACAAAGACATACCTCTCCCAAAGTAACCTAGAGACGGTGATACATGCCTTTGTCACCACCCGCCTCGACTACTGCAATGCTCTGTACACTGGCATTGACAAGTCCCTCCTCCGCCGCCTACAACTGGTGCAGAACGCAGCCGCGCGCCTCCTCACCAAAACAAGAAAATACGAACACATCAGCCCAGTTTTGGCCTCGCTCCACTGGCTGCCTATTAGCCTCAGGATCGATTTTAAATTAGCACTAAATGTTTTTAAATCATTAAATGGCACGGCTCCCTCCTATCTGTCCGAGCTCCTGCACCGCCACACCCCCCACCGATCCCTCAGATCAGCTGACCAGATGCTATTGGTGGTACCCAGAACCAGGCTCAAAACTAGGGGAGACAGAGCTTTCTCCACCGCAGCGCCTAGACTGTGGAACAGCCTCCCCCTCAGCGTACGGACTGCCCAGACCGTACAGGCTTTTAAATCACTCTTGAAAACCTACCTGTTCTCCTTGGCCTTCCCCCCTACTTAACTACCACTAGACCCCTGACCCTTCTATCCTCTTTGTTTTACTGTGTCCTACCAGTTTTTATTACTTTCATTGCTTTATTATGTTTTTAATCTTATATCTTGCACCATATTGTTTGTTTTGTTGCTTTCATTGCTTTGCCATGTTTTTTTTTTTTATTTCTTTCTTTTAATCTTATACCTTGCCTCACACTAATTTGTTTTTATCAACCTGCTTGTGAAGCACTTTGGTGTCAGCTACCGCTGCCTGGAAATGTGCTATACAAATAAAACTGACTTGACTTGACTTGACCGGTAGATCAATGACATTCAATATAATTGCCACGAGCGATGGGATAATGTTAGCTGCTGAACAGGCTAAGCTAACTAGCGTTAACCATTAGCTTAGCATTAGCGTTTGCCATTGCTATGTCTACTATACTTTCTTGTTTGAATGCATTTATTTCTATAGACCAGTGGTGCCCAACCAGTCGGCCGTGATCGACCGGTAGATCAATGACATTCAATATGATTGATGCAAGCAATGTTACTAGTAATAGGCTAAGCTAACTAGCGTTAGCCATTAGCTTTAGCGTTAGCCCTGGAAAACGCTCAAAAGCGGACTCTACAACACCAGTTCCATTTGTGAGAAAATGGGGTGGGTTATATTGACAAGGCTTGACAACAGAGGTTCAAATATAACTTCATATTTATTGGTTATTTGTTTATTTTATATCAGCATCCAGTCTCCACCGCCGTGTTAACACTTCCTGTGTTTACATTTTCGAGCGTGACATCATCGCCTACGGCAAGCGTACACGCTCAAAACGCAAACCGTAAACAGAACCCGGAGCGAACCAAGACTGAAGTGTGTACACAAACTAGAGGGGGGAGAGGGGGAGGGGTGGAGTTCGCACCCAAAGACGGAACGAGACGGTACAGAAAGCACCCTTACATGCCGATATGTGAGGCGTGCGTCAAAGTACATTACCACCCCCGACTCCTGGGGCTCTCGCTCCGTCAATCATTTGGCGATCTCGAAGATCTTTGGACAGGGTTGTAGCCAATGAGTGTGGCTTTCCAATGATACCCCAAATGGGGATCTAATACGGTCTCCATTGATCAATTTATGATAAAGAAAAGAAGGGTCCCCTTATAAGGGGACCTTAAACTAAATATATTTTAATATAAGAAAGAAAAACTTAAAATATGCTGCAAGATGGTCAGACTGGTCTGTTTTTAAATGTGAGGACCTTGACCAGGCCCGGACTGACATCGGGAGCACCGGGAGTTTTCCCGGTGGCCTGGCCTGCACATAAAAAAAAAAAAGTATATAAAAAAAAATAATACTACTTTTTTTTATTATAATAATTTTTTTTTTTTTAGGCCATTGTTTCTAGTTGTGGCGGCGGCGCGGCGCAATAGTTAGATTACCTAGGTGGGTGGGGAACAACCAGGATTTCACTGTCTGCGACGCGTGAATACTTTCCCTAAGCCAGTTGTACTTGCCGTCCCACGATTGGCGCACATGTCACATGACCAGAAACGTCAGTGGCCAATCAGATCGCGCAAAAGTGCACTGGCTTAGGGAAAGTATTCACGCGTCTGCGACAGAGTTGGAGAACTATCTGACTCTCTCTCCCTCACACGGATCATACACACACAATGGAGCCGTGCTGCCGCTTGTGATTGGTGGAGGCGGGACCAGGCGATACAACTGATTGAATGGAATCGCAGATGGCACTCAGATGCAGAATAACAGCCAGGCAATGAGCCAGGTAGTGAGGGACTCGGGAGAGATACAGTAGAGCGAAAGTCAATTAACGTTGATGTCAAGATGGACAGTGGAAGAAAGAGAAAGGGTGGAGGAGAGAGGGATAAAACAAAGAAAAAGAAAGGCCCTTACAGGAGATGCTGCTAAATCCGGCAACATTTATCAAATGTTTTCTTGCACCAAGGTCAAGGAACCAGCAGGTTAGTCAGTGATAAAAATAAACATGTGGATGTTAGCTAGCTAACGTTACCATGCAATGCATCATCTCCCCTGTCAAAAGCCCAATGTTAAATCTGCCAAGAAACAAATAAATTATTTAACCCTTGTGTCTGAAAACTAAAGTGTTATACTCTTACCATTAGGGGACTAAATTGAAAAATGCCACAAAAAGATTATATGTGAAATAAAATAATTTCCCACTTTCTTTTCCATAAATATTTTATTCAACTTCAGATTAAAAATGAAATACTCCCACTTTTCTGAAAGGAGTTGTTAAATCTGACATTACAAAAAACAATATGTGGTGGTTATGATTGGAGCTGAAGTTGAATAAACAATTTATGAAAGAGAAAGTCAAAATAATTCAAAGATAATTCAAAGATTACACACCTTTGCCACATATATTGGCTACAAACATAATCACTGCAAAGTTATCAAAAAATAAGAATCTGATCAGACACAAGGGTTAAGTTGTTGTTCCCTTCCTAATTTCCTCAAAAACATCTAGTCTAGTTAATGTGATCAATATTATTTGACAATTGATGCTTTTTGTTGGAAATTTCAGTCAGTGAGCTCATACTTTGAGCTCATTTTATAGTTAAAATGATTGAGACAACGCAATCTTCTGTCTTCGTTGTGCATGCATGCGTGTGCTCACCACACGCGATACATGTGTCACTATTCTGGCAGTGGCTACTGTTATTATAGTATTGTAATGAAAGGTCTGTTATTTAATGTTTGTGTAAAGGGCTATTTTAACTGTTGATGGGTAGTGCATCAGTAAAGTGAATATGGTATTGTGCTCTTGCTCTGTTTGAATAGGTGGAGAGAGTGGTTAACTGTATTGTAATAGTAAATAGAAAAATATGTTGTGCTCTTTTTGAAGGTGGAGAGAGTAGCATTGCTAGTGCCACAACAGTTTTATTTGAGGTTCATAACAGTACATTACTAAGCAATTGTTGGCTCATTAGTTTGTGATTCACATGCACTAAAATTCACCAGAATGCAGGAAATTAAGTCTTTGTAACAAAAAAAAAATCCTGGTGGGGGACCCCCAGACCCCCACTTAAAAAGTGGCCTGATTGGGGCTATATTTCACGCTATATCTCCCGGTATGAATTATTTCCCCAGTCCGGCCCTGACCTTGACCAATACTGTGACGCTGTCATTGGATATATCAACTTTTGTATTGACTTGTGCATTCCCCGCAAGGTGGTTAAGCAATACTCAAACCAAAAACCATGGCTTAACTCTGATGTTAGACTCAAACTTACTGAACGAGGTACTGCTTTTAAATCTGGGGATGCAACCAGTTATAAATTGGCTAGATACTCGCTGGAGCGGTCAATAAGAGCCGCCAAGCGCTCCTATGGAGAACGTATTGAAGGAAATTTTTCTGGCAGTGACCCCCGTCGGATGTGGCAGGGACTAAACACTATCACTTCCTACAAGCCCAGGGGCCTCGCCTCCGCTGAAGGTGATCACTCGCTTCCCGGTAGACTGAATAACTTTTACTCCAGATTTGATGAAAGTAACAGAGTGTAACTGAGGGGTACAATTCCCTGACTGTATTAATCAAGTATGGTATCACTAAACCACTACCGTCTTATGTACATTACTGGCCATACCGTACACAAGTATATTAGATGAGAACTCCTCCACAATGATACGGTTTCCACACAAATACTCGTTTAGAATATTTATTACATCAAAGGATATTATATTACATTACTTTGGTCACTTTGGATGCGCTTATAAGGCAAAGAATGTGCAGGCAAATCAATAATGAATATTAGGAATTATATCTCTGGTACTCTGGGGAGATAGCTGGAGATACTGGAAGGGGGGTACTACCGGTTGTAAGCCAGCAGGGGGAGGCAATGCTCTATGCAAAGTCAATGGGTTCCACAGGGACTTCAACAAGCCCTGCTCGGGGGGCGATCTTACTCCCTGGAGCAGCGGATGAAAACGGCAGCTGTAATCCCAGGGTGCGCGCCGCACAGGTGAAGCCGTGGAGTCTCTCCTTGAGACGGGCTCGAATGATGTCCTCACGGGCATGTGTAGATCCCACAGCAGTGGGTGTAGACGGTTCTCTGCTCCAGCAGCCACAGTCAAAGCAATGAAGAATAATAATAATCCTGCCGGAAAAGGCTCTGCTGGCGCCGGGGAGATCCTCCGGTGCGCGGTGATTCACAGTTGAACTTGACGTTACTATCCTATTAGCACGCGGCAATAAGTGCTCTATGTAGACGCACAATTACTCACTTCACGTGGTCTTTGACTCGTAATGAAGGCTTTTACTAGTAAGTAGCGAACGATACGTTGAACAAACGTATTAGGATAACACGACTCTATTTTGGGGCAATACGAGCCCTACTGCACCGCACGTTGCATAGTGGGTGAGGCTTCACGTTCTGTTACTAAGTTGGGAAGAAGGGTAAGGGACTTCTACATTTACTTGCCCCATATTTATATGCACGGGGAACAAATAGTGCCTATCTCATTTCTGTCGCCGTATCCCTGGGCAGAGCTGGGCATGTTGAGACAAGCCCTGACAGTCGCTTTCAAGTCGGCTCTAGGGGCACGGCACTGGCGCTGGTGGCACGCCATCCAATAGGAGAATGAAATATTATGGGCTATAGTAGGCTAAAGGGATATTCCGTGTATATGTACAAGGAATATACAAGGGATATCAAACGATATACAAATATTATGCAATATACATCAATCAATAAATATATATATTCGGTTTAATCTGATCCTTCGTAACAGCCGCCCCCTAATTAGTCCCACCTAATTAGCTAAGCAGAGACAGATTAACCGCACTGTCCACTACTCAATGTCTGTTGTGAGGGTAGGCAGGTCACAAAGTCAGGGGTCATGGTCGTCATTAAGCGAGTCGGGGAGCCTTGGCGACTCTATCAGCCTCGCCACGGGTCGGTTGTATGTCCGCCCTTGGCCGAGCACTTCTGCCACTCTGACCTTTCCCTCGGCACCAGTGGTCACTTTGCTTACGCGGCCGGCCGGCCACGCAGCTCGGGGTAGTGACTGGTCTATGGTCATGACGACTGGACGGGATGAAGGGGGGCTTAGGAGGAAGCGGGCCTGAGACTGCTTTGATCTGTGCTTGGCTGTGCTTTCTCCTCCTCCGTCTGTTTCTCTTGTTTGCTCTGTACCCCGTCTGAGGAGGGGCCGGTCCCGGCCGCCCCGTCAAGGAGTCGCTTGGGGTGCTGGGTTCGAGGTCAGCTACGTCTGAAGCGCAGCTGAGGGGGGTGGAGTTCCGAACTCCCTCTGGTGCCCACGGTTCTCTCACGGGCCTCTCACACAATGTCAATAGCCTCTGCTGTACGGGGGAGAGGCCGGTGTCGCTCGCCTCTGTGTGTAGGCAGCGTGTAGACGTGGGTTGACTGTCAAGTCCGTAGAGGGGGCCCTGGAGCGTCCATCCCAGTCGGGTCTGAACCGCGACTGGGCATCCTTTGGGTCCGACGTGGGCCGCCTCAATTGGGAGAATAAGGTCCGCGTGGTCGGAGCCGATGAGCAGGGTCGGTGTGGCGCCGTCGATAAGCGGTATAGGTAGTTGACGTAGGTGCACATACTTAGCCATCAGCTGTGGGATGGGGTAGGTGTACTGAGACAGGCCTATGTCGTGGCTAGTGAAGACGTTAGTTATACTATACTGCTTCTCGGGCTGGTCCACCGCTGCTATCTCGAAGGAGACCCTTTCACCCTTTATGGTCTTCTGGTCCCTTCTGATGGTGCGTATGGTCATTATATCTTTGACACCTTGCAGGCCCAACTGGGCTGCTGCGGAAGCGAGGAGGAGAGTCTTTTCAGACCCATCGTCCAGGACGGCGTAAGTGTCCAGGACCTTGTCCTCGTAGCTCAGGAGCACTCTGACCACTTTGAGGAGCACACGGGGGGTCCCGCTATGCTGGTCAATGTGGAGCACTCCTGTTGGTTGGTTGCCTTGGACCTTCTGGTGGGCTCCGCACCGTGCTGCGCGGTAAGCGGCGCCCGCCTGGGCCGCCCCTGCGTGGTAAGCGGCGCCCGCCTGGGCCGCCTCACGCCACTGGTCCACTTGGACGGGGTTCAGTGTCTTATATTCGGCGCACTGTGCCAGCCAGTGTCCGCCATCGCAGTAGGTACAGTAGGGAGCGGTCTGGTGGCTCTTCGGTACTGGTGCCACCGCCTCGGCATGGTACATTACCGCGACGGGCCCACTCTGTTGTCCTGGCTGACGCCTGTTGATGTCATGCAGGACCTCCAGGTGGGTGCCACCGCACCTGCTGCACTTCTTCTTCAAGCGGCACTCAGCTGCTAGGTGGCTGCGCGCGCAGCGGAAGCAGCGGCGGTGGTCCTTGGTCCACTGACTCACCTCGTCCGTGGTCAGCTTCCCGAAGGTGTCGCATTGGTACAGCCGATGTTCTCCCTCACAATACTGGCACTCAATCTTCCACTGGTCCTCTTTCGTCGAGGGGGTGTTGTGGTTCTTGTGCTGCGGTACTGATTTGGCTTGGTGCATAACGGTCACCAACCGGCGGTTATCCGTTTGTCCCCGAGGTCCGAGTCTTGGGCTTGGTCCACTCCATACGAACGTGTCGAGTCGTAGGCTACGGACCTCCCTGGCGAGGAACTCAGATAGGTCTAGGAGGGATGCCTCTGGACCGTTGGGGTCGCGGTAGTCTCTCTGCCGCCTGAAGCGCTCTTGTCGGGCGGGAGGGAGCTTCTCTAATATCCTCTCTACATTAGAGTTAGCGTACAGTTCATAGATACCCTTTTCCTTTTGGGACCCCAGCATCCCTACCAGGGACTGTACCTTGATAGACAGGTCATCTAATGCTCTGTTGTCTCTGGCTGGGGGGAGACGGTCAATGTCTCTTAGCAACCGTACTGACCTTAACCATGACGAGATTGAAACTGTATGGATTGAAATCTTATTTGAAAGGGCAAAATCAGTACTAATAGGCACAATCTATAGACCACCAGAACAGACTGGTTTTTATGATACTCTGGATGTGTGCTTAGCTGGAGCTGAGGATGCGGAAAAAATTCTTATTGGGGATTGGAACACGGATATGCAACAAAAAAATGCACCCGTCTTCAAATCCTTCAATAGGTTTTGTGATCTGCACGGCCTCAGCCAACTAATCACCCAACCCACAAGGATATGTGAATCAACTCAGACTACCATTGACCTCATACTGACCTCTGACAAGTCCAAGATCTCCAGTAAAGGGGTTATAGCATGCGGGTTAAGTGATCATTACATGATATTCTGTACCCGCAAAAAGCTAAAACTAAAGGCTGGCTGTCACAAAACAGTCACATCTAGAGACCTCAAAACCTACTCTAGCGAGGCCTTTAACCTTGAACTGGAGAGTCTGGACTGGTCAGATGAACTCAATGGTACACTGGTTGAAGAAACTTGGCTTGGCTTCAAAACCAAATTTTCATCAATACTAAACAAAATGGCCCCCCTAAGAACCACCAGGGTAAAAAATCGCGCTGAGCCATGGATGCACACTGAAATACTGACCGCTATGAAAGCCAGAGACAAAAAATGCTCTGAGTTTCGTAAAAGTCAGTCAAAGCTTACCAAAAGCACGAGCAGTGAACTCCAAGACCACGTGACTGAACTCAAACTAGAAAGAAACAGACTAAGAAATGACGTAAACTCCATGATCAAAACTGCAAAAAAAAATTTCATCAATGACAAAACCGAGGAAAACAAAAATAAACCACGTGAACTTTGGAAATTACTCAACAATCAACTAGGCTGCAGTAAAAAACTCAAAACCAGGTTCTCAAACATAAACATAAAGACGGACAACACGCTCATCACAGACAAGCTGGATGTAGCCAATTACTTAAACACTTTCTTCACAAACATAGCCACAACACTGGTAAACAAACTACCCTCCCACTCAGGGCAGTATGGGGTAGAACACATAGTAGCATACTACAGGAACCTAGGCGTCCACAAAGACGACTTCAAACTGGAAATAGTAACTACAGATGAGGTACTCAAAAAACTGAGCGCCCTCCAACCAAACAAGGCCACTGGCCATGACAACATCCCCTCCAAATTCCTCAGAGACTCAGCAGCAGCCATCACCCCAGTCATCACACACATAATAAACCTCTCCATAAAACAGGGACACGTCCCCAAGGACTTCAAAATTGCGAGAGTAACACCCCTGCACAAAAAGGGCAGCAAATTAGACCCGGGTAACTACCGCCCTGTTTCTATCCTTACATCCATCTCGAAAGTCATGGAAAAAATAGTATACGAACAGATCGAAAAATACCTCGCGGAAAAAAATCTAATCTACGAATTCCAATCTGGCTTCAGAACATCCCACTCCACTGACACATGCCTTCTCTACTTGAACGACCACATCAAACAAGAGGTGGACGCGGGCAAATACTGCGGCATGGTCATGCTGGACCTACAAAAGGCCTTCGACACTGTCAATCACACCATTCTGATTGACAAGCTAAAAGCAATTGGTTTTGATAGTTTATCAGTGAGCTGGATACAATCCTACCTGGAGGGGAGGGAACAGATGGTGGAAGTAAACGGTACCCTATCCCCCCCCCTCACAGTGAGCTGTGGTGTTCCACAAGGAAGCATACTAGGACCGCTACTATTCCTAATTTATGCAAATGACATGTCGTCAGCTTGTGACTGCAACTTGTTCCTGTTTGCGGACGACTCAGCCCTGCTGGTCTCTGACAAGAACAAGTTACAGGTTGAAAAAGCCCTCAGCTCGGAACTAGGCAAAATCTGCATATGGCTCGCCGACAACAAACTATCATTACACATGGGCAAAACAGAGTCCATTCTCTTCGGTTCAAATAACAAACTCAGCAAGACTGACGACTTCTCGGTTACAGTGGGTGACAATATTGTCACAAGGAAAGATGAAATTACCTACCTGGGTTCCATCCTAGAGGCTAATCTTTCCTGTGACAAAATGGCATCCAATGTAATAAAAAAAGTCAACCAACGAACGCGATTCTTGTACCGGATCTCCTCTCTGGTAAACAAGAATACCCTGAAGACTCTAGCAGGAGCACTCATTCAAGGGTACTACGACTATGCTTGCACCTCATGGTACCAAAGCACCTCAAAGGCACTAAAAAACAAATTACAAACATCTCAAAACAAGCTAGTCAGACTACTACTTGACCTGACTCCTAGAACCCACCTCACCCCTGCCCACTTTGACAACCTAGGATGGCTTAGAGTAGACGACAGAGTACAGCAACTTGCAATGGGCCTGGTCTACAAGATACACTACGCGACCAAGGTACCCATGTACATGTCAAAATACTTCCCAAAGGTCAGTGAATACCACGATCACAACACCAGAGGGAGCTCCACAAATCATGTAAAACCCAGATTCGGCTCAAACAAGGGACTAAACACGTTTCGCAATTATGCCACATCAATGTGGAACGCCCTGCCTAAAGCTGTAAAGGAATGTGAATCACTACCCACCTTCAAAAACACTCTCAAAAAACACCTACGTGAGACTGCAATTCGAAACTGGCCCCTACAAATGTCCTAACCTAGTTGTACAGTAAATGACCAAGTAAGGCTTTGTCAACATTCCAATGTACAGTGTAAAATGTGTGTGTGTCCCCTACCCAACCCCCCCCCCCCCCCCCCCCCCCACCTCCAATGTACAGCCCTCACCCAACCCACCCAACCCCACCCCACCAACCTCCTCCAATGTACAGTTTCTACGCCAAATGTATATACACTCCTTTTCTGGACACTTTTGTATCACAAACAGTACTGTATTTGCAAATCTGATATGTCATAAATGTATAGATGTAGCAGTACTGTCTATCTGTATGTCATGTATGTCATATATGTTATGATGAATTGAAAATGGGGGACCCTGGTGGAAACAAGACGAAAGTCTTTCTCTGGTCTGCATCCCCTTAACAATTGTATGTATTGAGATGTACTGTACTGTACCCATTCTGCAATCTGTTAATAAACTTTTCAATCAATCAATCAATTCAATCTCCTGTATCACATAGTCCCATACGCGTCCATAACGTTGGTCGAGTGCTGCTAGAGCCGCTGTGTATGGGGTAGTAGAGTTGGCATAGGCCAGCGCTATATTGTGCGCTCGGGGCACCTTGAGGTGCTTCAATAGGGTAGCATACTTGTGGCGTTCATCAGCTACATCAACCATCATTGTCTCTAAGCACATCCGTAGCTCCGTGTACTGTGCTCGGTTCTCATGGGTGAAGTCTGGAAACGTCGGTGTGCCAAGGTACGATGCCATGGATGACTGGCACATCGGTGAGCGTTGGGGAAGAGGCCTCCTAGGCGAGTCTCCCCGTGCGTGTCGTCTTGGGCTGGTACTTGGTGGGTACCGAAGGTCGGGTACCCAGGTGCTGTTCCTCGGGGCTGACGGTGCGTCAAACTCACCCGTGAGTGGAGTCGGGGTTTGTAGCGCAGGGCCTCGGGGCTAACTTCTGGGCTGTACTGGACCTCCTGGTCCAGAGTACGTTGCTGCTGGTCGGGGCTGTACTGGGCCTCCTGGGCCAGAGTACGTTGCTGCTGGTCGGCTTGACATTTCTCCTCTTCCTCCTCCTCTCCCTCTGCTAGGACCTGAAGTCTTCTGTTCAGTCTCTCGGCGTGGTCCGGTTCTTCCCGGTTGCTGGGTCTCGTATGGACCGGCCGGGAAGGGGGTTCGGAGACGTGGACAGGATCCTCCTGTTGGCGGGGTCCCGGGTCGCTTCGTCGGGTAGGGGAATGTGTCCTAGACCCATGTCTTGACGATCTCTGAGAGCTCCGTGCGGAGTGAGGGGGTGTCGCCATGGCAACCAGTTTGTCCATCAGCTCCGCCTGCAGCCGGTCGCGCTCTGCCTCGCGCTGGGCATGGGCTGCGTCGCGCGCTGCTTCGCGCTGGGCATTGGCGGCGTCGCGCTGCGCATTGGCGCTGGCCTGGGCGGCGTCGCGCTGTGCGTTGGCGGCGTCGCGCTGGGCATTAGCGCTGGCATGGGCGGCGTGGAGTTGTGCATTTGCGACGTCGCGCTGTGCATTGGCGGCGGCATGCTGTGCATCGGCGCGGCTTCTCTCAATGTTCTCTTCTGTCTGGAGGCGTCTGGTCTCCAGTCTTATGCGGTCGTCTTCACTCCTTTGTTGCGCCTGGAAGCGCTCTCGCTCGCCTGCAAAATGTTCGCGCTCGCGCGTCTGTTGCGCTTGAAGTCGATCGCGTTCGGTGGAGGCTGCCAGGGTGGCGATGAGTGCTTGCGCCAGCATCTTGTCCGCCTCGCTGGGGGAAGACGCCGTTCGGGGCGATCGGCTCCCGGCAGTACTTGTTGGAGATCCGTTCTCCTGTTGCGTACCGAGGAGATCCGTCTCCTGGGTGCGCGTCTCTTCTTGTGGTGGGTCGGGTTCCATCCCGGGAGGGCTTTCTTTATCCTGGAGCTCTCCGGGGACTACCTCGTCGACGTTGTCTGGGGATAAAGTCGTGTCAGTTCCCTCCTGGTCCCCACCGTGAGCTTGGTCAGTTACATTAGAACCCACTAGGGCCTCTGTTGGCGGGGTAGCCTGGTTGATAGGGTCGGACATAATTTTACTATCCGCTTTAGTTATTTTATCCGTATTTAATTTCCCTTTAAAGCTAGGTATTGGACTGACAGCGTATGCCTCTAGATAGGGAGGTGGCTGCCGTCTGCGCTGCGGGCGATCTAGCTTAGGAGAACCGTTTGTGGAGTGTTCGTCATCGGCCATGTCAATATTAATATTATATTAATATTACGCTAATTATTATCTCCGGCTCGAAGGACCAATTGTAACTGAGGGGTACAATTCCCTGACTGTATTAATCAAGTATGGTATCACTAAACCACTACCGTCTTATGTACATTACTGGCCATACCGTACACAAGTATATCAGATGAGAACTCCTCCACAATGATACGGTTTCCACACAAATACTCGTTTAGAATATTTATTACATCAAAGGATATTATATTACATTACTTTGGTCACTTTGGATGCGCTTATAAGGCAAAGAATGTGCAGGCAAATCAATAATGAATATTAGGAATTATATCTCTGGTACTCTGGGGAGATAGCTGGAGATACTGGAAGGGGGGTACTACCGGTTGTAAGCCAGCAGGGGGAGGCAATGCTCTATGCAAAGTCAATGGGTTCCACAGGGACTTCAACAAGCCCTGCTCGGGGGGCGATCTTACTCCCTGGAGCAGCGGATGAAAACGGCAGCTGTAATCCCAGGGTGCGCGCCGCACAGGTGAAGCCATGGAGTCTCTCCTTGAGACGGGCTCGAATGATGTCCTCACGGGCATGTGTAGATCCCACAGCAGTGGGTGTAGACGGTTCTCTGCTCCAGCAGCCACAGTCAAAGCAATGAAGAATAATAATAATCCTGCCGGAAAAGGCTCTGCTGGCGCCGGGGAGATCCTCCGGTGCGCGGTGATTCACAGTTGAACTTGACGTTACTATCCTATTAGCACGCGGCAATAAGTGCTCTATGTAGACGCACAATTACTCACTTCACGTGGTCTTTGACTCGTAATGAAGGCTTTTACTAGTAAGTAGCGAACGATACGTTGAACAAACGTATTAGGATAACACGACTCTATTTTGGGGCAATACGAGCCCTACTGCACCGCACGTTGCATAGTGGGTGAGGCTTCACGTTCTGTTACTAAGTTGGGAAGAAGGGTAAGGGACTTCTACATTTACTTGCGCCATATTTATATGCACGGGGAACAAATAGTGCCTATCTCATTTCTGTCGCCGTATCCCTGGGCAGAGCTGGGCATGTTGAGACAAGCCCTGACGGTCGCTTTCAAGTCGGCTCTAGGGGCACGGCACTGGCGCTGGTGGCACGCCATCCAATAGGAGAATGAAATATTATGGGCTATAGTAGGCTAAAGGGATATTCCGTGTATATGTACAAGGAATATACAAGGGATATCAAACGATATACAAATATTATGCAATATACATCAATCAATAAATATATATATTCGGTTTAATCTGATCCTTCGTAACACAGAGCGTCCTGTTTTTATTCCTTCCAACTCCAGTGACTGTCACAGAACATGTGGTGCGCAAGGTCCTGTCCAGTACTAAGGCTAGGAAAGCCACTGGCCCGGACGGCATTCCTCCCAGGGCCGTCAGACTCTGCTCTGAGCAGCTTGCTCCTGTGCTCACAGACCTTTTTAATATGTCACTGGAGCGCCGCCTTGTTCCAAGGAGCTTCAAGGAATCTACTATCATTCCGGTTTCAAGAAATCACCTGTGACTTGTCTTAATGATTACAGACCTATTGCTCTAACCTCAGTTTTAATGAAATGTTTAGAGCGGCTAGTGCTGAATTATATAAAAGGTCAAATTCCTACCTGTCTTGATCCCTGGCAGTTCGCCTACAAGAAATGATGCTATTTCCTTAGCTCTTAATCCTGTGTATGAACACTTAGATAAGAAAAACTCCTATGTTAGAATGCTTTTTATCGATTATAGCTCTGCTTTTAATACGCTTATTCCATCTAATCTGATCCACAAACTTCAGTGTCTGGGTCTATCTGTGAATGGATTCTTAGCTTTTTAATTTTGAGACCTCAAAGAGTCAGGATTGGAAACAATATGTCTGATGAACTTGTTTTAAGTACTGGTTCTCCACAAGGCTGCATTCTAAGCCCTTTACTGTTCTCTCTCTGCATTCATGACTGTACTGATTCCTATGATAACAATCTGATAGTAAAGTATGCTGATGATACCACGGTCATTGGGCATATAAACTCAAATGATGAGTCATTTGACAGATCAGAGGTGCAGAGCCTAGTTAGGTGGAGTGAGACCAATAACCTCACCCTGAATGCTTCCAAAACGAAGGAGCTAGTCATCGATTTTAGACGTAGCAAGGTATCCCATCTTCCCATTACCATGGAGGTGGAGATGGTGAGCAGTTTTAAATTTCTTGGGGTCACTATTTCAAATGACCTGAGCTGGCACTCCAATACCAGAACCATTGTTAAAAAGTCCCAGCAACGTATTTTCTTTCTCAGGAAACTGAAAGAGTTCACAAATAACAGGGTGATTCTACACAACTTCTATCGCTGTGTGATCGAGAGCGTTCTTACTTCCTCCTGTACTATATGGTTTGGTAACATCACAGACCAGGAGAAGAAATCTCTGAATAGAATTGTGCGTCTTGCACGCAAGAAATCGGGTCTAGCCTGCCAGCTCTAGAAGAGATCTATGGTACCAGGCTGCTTTCTCGTGCCTCTGGCATTATCAACGATCCCTCTGGTCACCCAGCCGCAGGCCTCTCTGTCCCCTCCCCTCGGGCAGACGTTACCGCTCTATCACATGCTCTACCTCTCGGTTTACTAAGAGCTTTTTCCCCAGTGCTGTGCGGAGCCTGAATGACTCCAAAGGCTAGTTTTGTATTTTATCCTATTTTGTTTCTGTGTTTTTATTAGTGTTATTAGTCAGGTTTGTGGAAGTGCTGTTTTTTGTGTGTCTGTGCATCATGCACTTTGATTATATGCACTTTTACTGTAATTTGTGCCACTATGCACTTAACTATGATATGCACTTTTAGGGGATGTTGATTTAGCATTTGTCCTTTTATACTGTCTGTGTTTTTACATATTTTTCCTGTACTGTTTCTACTCTGCTCCTGTATTGGATTAGTTGTAGACACACAGTGTTTGCTCTGTACCTGTATTCCAATGTGGATTCGTCCATACATGGCAAATAAAATCTTTGACTTTGACTGAAGATATCATTTTTTGAAAGAAAAAACAAATGTTTGATGTTTTACTCAAAACTGTACTCCTGAATAATTTTATCCTTTAAGGCTTTTTTAAATCTCCCCTGAGAAGTACACAACTTCAACCCGTCACTAAGGCTATCCCATAATTTAACTCCCAAAATTGAAACACATCTAGCTTTTACATTAGTTCTTAATACATAACCCTCTTAAATTATACTTTCCTTCTCTTGGTTGAAAGAGACATTGAATACAAACTGGTAGGCTTTTACTCTTAGCACGAAAAAAATATTTCCAAGGTTTTTATGTACACCATATCTACAAATTTTAATGTGCAGGACTTTATGAATAATGGATTTGTCGATTCAAGGTAATTCTAATAGCTATTTTCTGTAGTTTAATAATAGGATCTATATTTGTTTTATAAACATTCCCCCAGACCTCAACACAATATGACATGTATGGCACAACAAGTGAAAAATACAATATATGCAAACATTTCTGATTTAACAGCTCCCTTGTTTTGTACAGAATGCCAACAGATTTGGCTAATTTACCCTTGATATATTGCATTATGTGGCTTCCAACAGAGTTTGTGATCTATAATCACACCTACGAATTTTGTTCCATATACTCTTTCAATCTCAGTTCCATTTGAATTCAGTTTAATTTCACAGTCAGTAGGAACACCATACCATACACTTTGTTTTGTTTTCATTAAGAGACAACTTATTCCTATCAAACCATTTCTTTAACTTTATCAATTTCCTTTCTACTGTTTTCAATAATTATTTTATGTCCTCCCCTGAACAAAGTAAATTAGTATCATCAGCAAATGTAACAATTTTCAAAATATCCAATACTCTAAAAATGTCATTTAAATAAAGTATAAATAACTTGGGTCCCAATACAGAGAGAGAATATTATAGTGAAAAATGTACAGGAATTAATGTATAGCCCTGTCTCATGGATGTAATAAGTACCATCTTTTGAGGATGTACTGTACATTGTGCCATTTCCCCTCTAGTTAATTTCCTCTATATTAATAATTGCATTTAATACGCATTATATTACTTATATTGACCGTTATCAGATGAAAACCTCTCTTTTCAGGTTTTCTTTTCAGGAATAATAGTTTATGTTTTTTGTTGTTTTTGTTTTCTCAGTTCAATTACAAAATACAAATAAAAGTATAAGTGATAACTTAATGGTAACTTAATATTAATGTTGTGTGAAATAATGGATACATCCCCATAATGTGCCTTCCATCTTTGCATGTGCATGAACACCTTAACACAATCATGTAGTGTAATTATAGCATTCAGTACATTCATTACAGATCATCACAGACCAGACCCCCCAGCTCTGGCCAACCACAGCCAGTGCCCCGTTCACCATCTACAGAGCAGGCCCAGATTTCACATCCAGGTGACGTCATGCGTTCAAGACTCCTCTCTGATGTCTAGCTCCAAGAGTGTTGTGAGTGGTCGCATGGCATCCCCTATACTAGAATAACACATGTGAATCTTTAAAATGGGTGTCATTCCCCCTTCGACTTTCACTGTCGCCCCGCGGGTGCTGATCCGGTTACAGTTGCCAGACAGACGTGGACAGCATTACTACAGGTCCCATCATGGTCGTCATTACCCCCCGCTGACCTCTTCGCCTTGCCTCTCTGCACCCTGAAGCCATTACTCAGGCACCTTTGACAGCACCCATTCACCGTGTAGGGCAGTCAAGGCTGCGTGGCCAGGTGGGGAGGGAGAGAGAGAGAGAGAGAGAGAGAGAGAGAGAGAGAGAGAGAGAGAGAGAGAGAGAGAGAGAGAGAGAGAGAGAGAGAGAGAGAGAGAGAGAGAGAGAGAGAGAGAGGGTGCCCCCCCTCCATAGGACCCCCCACTCTGACTTGAACTGGGATTCATGGTGGGCTGTGTTTCAGGGGACACGTGGTGGAGGCCTCGCCCTCTTGTTTGAGCTGAAGTGGAGAGAGGACTCGGCCCCAGCAGCAGCTCACCCACGCGCTATATTGATATTCTTTCTTTGTGAGGTTTCAAAGTGAAAATATTGACTATGCGGAGCGGCGCGCTGAAAAGACTATACGTTAAAAGATACGAGAGAGGGGAGAGAGGGGAGAGACTCACAGCGGTGACACCAATTAGGGAGGAGGAGGCTCGGGGAGCTGAAATAGACGAGACTGGAACAGACAGGGATTTTCAAAGGTAAACTTCTGATAACAGATGCAAAAAAGGGTGTGGGGGGGGGGGGGGGGGGGGGGCAGCTGAGAGGAAGCTCCCAGAGATTCACGTCCACTTCTGCCTCACAGAGATTCAGGGGAAGGAAGGAGGTGCTCCGTGATGGACAGGAGGGTTAAACGGCGGTGACAGATAGGCCTGAGAGAGCTTCTTAGCTCAGCGGATTCCTCTCTTCCTCTCTAGCCCACCACCACTGCTGCTTTTTAACCCCTGGAGCTATGAGGGTCTCTTTGATATGGCCGTTTAACAGGAGGAAAGTAGCATGCAAGATTGGGCTACGTGTAAGAAGAGACATTATTCCTTTATTGTATAATGACACAAATGTACCCTGTATTGTACCACCTGTTATGAGAAAATTACTACAAGAACAATAACTGCCCCCCCACACCCCATGGGCTACCTTTTGGCTATTGTTAATATATATATAAAATATATTCTATATTACTGAATACACTACATTACAATACATTATGAATTGAAAATGGGGGACCCTGATGTAAACAAGACGAAAGTCTTTCTCTGGTCTGCATCCCCTTAACAATTGTGTGTATTGAGTACTGTATTGTACTCATTCTGCAATCTGTTAATAACATTTTCAATCAATCAAACACATGGGGTCAGTGTTTTCACTAATGGGTCGTTTGCCAAGATCCATATACACAAAAAGTCAAACCTAGCTTCACAATCAGTCCTATTTGCCAAATGTATTTATTTTACATTAGTAGCAAAAAACGAAATACATGCTTTACATTGTCTGTCCAAATAATATTTTGGTATTCATAAAGCACTGCATAACTTTGATACAAATATTTGTATCTAAAATAAGCAAACATACTTTAGAATAGGTTATCTTGTGTGATTTGACAGTAATGTTTACCTC
Source organism: Notolepis coatsorum (assembly GCF_963971535.1). NCBI lineage: Eukaryota > Metazoa > Chordata > Actinopteri > Aulopiformes > Paralepididae > Notolepis > Notolepis coatsorum. The sequence continues at coordinate 85,539,927 of NC_140170.1, read as the reverse complement.
TCTATTACAGCAAATGGTCTTGTTTATAGGGCACATCTCTCTACGCAAGATAAGACTCTCCTTGTCAGCAAGCTGGAATTTTCCCACAACCCCCCCCCCCTCCCCATTCACTGTCAGAGACAGGCTCATCCATTTCGCTTCTTTCCAGGTAATATTTTACAGTCCTGTGATTGATTTCTATCTTGCTCTCTTTGAAAGTTGGTTTTGATGCCCATGCCATGACAAACGTGGTTCTCCTCAGCATTGGTCAGTGCTCACAGTCAAACGCCTGTCGGAGAAACACATATAGACGGTATAGAATGCACAGAGGGTACATGATATAATGACTTGCCTCAGCGGTGGCGCCGTTGCGGTGGTGGGGATTAGGGCACATGATGGCAAACTTCCACTCATTACCTAGAGGACAAGATAAAGACTGAATTACTTTGAACGATCATTAGGGGCCTATACCAGTGTTATGACTTAATGACAATCAACTATCATGCTCCGCACGCCATTGTGGTTACCAATCGTGCCTCATTGAAAGAGACGTTGTCGTCCTTGATAACTCTGCTTCCATCAAATAATAAATGCACCATGTGGTATGAAATAATCCAAGAACTGAATAACCATATAATAACTATAGTAATAAGAAAGGCACCCCCACAGCAGTAGAGAGAACCCGGCGACCCTCACGGAACCACCAACCGGGGCCAACTATGGAGGGATTTACTTTTTTATTTTGATCATAAAAGTCTGCATGAAGACAGGTGTCTGAGCCAAAGCCTGGAGCAGTTGGAGTTTGATAACACATTTATAGCTGCTCTGCTCGGCTCAGCTCAACTTTACTCAGTAAGATGAGCGGGCTTGTATGGACAAGCGCTGTGGGTGGGAATGGGTTCGCAAGGATGTGAGATGGTCATTTCAGGCAATGTAAAAACAATATGAAGGTGTTTCACAACAAAAAAAAACATTTTGGGAACGGTGTGGGGGTTCCATGTTCATTATACAGTAGCCTAGCAAGAGTGATAACAATGTCATAAAGCTTCATTTGATGTATTGTTTTGCTTAATTCTTGGTCATTTCATCCATTTACCGTTGGTAAATCATTTGAATTGAAACATAAGTTATTTTCTCTCTGCTTAGCAGGGAGTTACACAGGTGACGGATATATCAAACCTGAAAGCCCCAGAGTAAATGTTTATTGCTCAATATTTTAAGATATATAGATAAATGATTATAAGTTAACATTTCATTGTGAGTTTTACTTTCATGCCAGTAATAATTTTGTAAAAGTCACATTTTCCAGTGGACAACACATTTCAGAAACAAACTCTTATTGGTGTTGATGTATCTCGTGGTGATAGCCAAGGTGGTGCGATCTTCTCTACGTCGCCCATGACTCCTTACCTACTGTATATATCCAACACATGAGAAAACAACCACCTGACTCCTTACCGACTGTATATATCAAACACATGAGAAAACAACCTACACCTGACTCCTGACCTACTGTGTATATCAAACACATGAGAAAACAACCTACACCTGACTCCTGCCCTACTGTATATATCAAACACATGAGAAAACAACCTACACCTGACTCCTGACCTACTGTGTATATCAAACACATGCGAAAACAATCTACACCTGACTCCTGACCTACTGTGTATATCAAACACATGCGAAAACAACCTACACCTGACTCCTGACCTACTGTGTATATCAAACACATGCGAAAACAACCTACACCTGACTCCTGACCTACTGTGTATATCAAACACATGCGAAAACAACCCACACCTGACTCCTGACCTACTGTGTATATCAAACACATGCGAAAACAATCAATGGCTTATTGTACTGAAACAAATACTATTTTCCTATGCTTAGCAGAAGGAGGGTCGTTGAAGCAATTTAGTCTGTTTTGGATTATGGAGATTTAGTTTATAGATATGCTGCTGCTTCCACTCTAAAGCCTCTGGACCCTGTATATCATTCTGCCCTTTGATTGATCACTGGTGACAGTTATGGTGCCCATCATTGTATCCTATATGATATGGTTGGGTGGTCCTCTCTGAAGACGTGCCTTGCATTGGGGTCTGTTTCTGTATGAAGCCATTATTGATGATCTTCCACCCTACATCACTTCATTACTGGACTGGAACTCTGGACTCTATCATACTCGCTCTGCTGATTGGCTTACGCCACAGTTTGCACTGAATTAGGAAAGTAATTAGCTTTTGTGCCCCTGACATGTGGAATGTTAAATTAAAACTTAAAACTCAATACTTTAATATCCATTGATCAGTTTAAATCTAAAATGGCCAACCATTTCACCTCAGTCTGTAAATGTTTTGATTGATTTGAATTGTTTAATTGATTAACTTTTATGTTTTTATATTGTTTTTGTATCATGTATTATTCCTCTCAACGTCATTGTAAATGAGAGCCTAAGATTGAATCAAAATCGGGGAAAAAAACAAAGGGCAGCCCACTCCTACGGCTCCCAAAGAAACATTTAAAAGTTAATCCAAAACAAAACAGGAATTGAAACAAAGAGGTCGGGTTTGAAAGTGCAAGTGGAGGTTGCTTTCAAAGCAGTGGCTATATATGGTCATAGAAGTGATGACCGAGCCAGTCAGTGGCAGCCACCTGGCACAGCGATTACTCAATATGGATCAGCCAGTTATCCTATGAGAAACATATACACACACACACACACACACACACACACACACACACACACACACACACACACACACACACACACACACACACACACACACACACACACACACACACACACACACACACACAGGAAGGCAAGTAAACTGGTGAGTAACAGAACAGAATATACTAAAGTACACAATAAACAATATCTCAAACCCTTTTGATCCAGGGTCGTAACACCCCCTTTCCCAAGTATCAAGCATCCCTTTAATGCCTGATACTTAAGATTAACCAAATTACATAGCTGGTCTGCCAAAGAGTTATCCACCCCCTCTTGTGGTGGAGCAGCAGAAACCAATGCATGAGCCTTTGATTGGAATTTTGCATCTGTGATATAAAAACTAGCGGATTGTGGTCTGTAAAAACTTTAGCGGGCAACGAACTGGATCCTAGGTAAACCTTGAAATGTTGCAATGTAAGCAACAAGGCAAGGGCCTCTTTCTCAATAATGCTGTAATTGAGTTGATGTTTATTGAACTTTTTGGGAAAGTAACCGATGGGATGATCAATACCCTGCTCATCTTCTTTTAGGAGCACAGCACCCGCTCCATAGCCACTCACGTCAAACTCTTAACTCTCTAACTTAAACGGTCGTGAGAAGGTGAGGGCAGTGAGTACAGTTGCATTGCAGAGCAGAGATTCAAAGGCTTATTGACAGGATAGTGACCAGATTAATATTTTAGAGGGGCTTACTAGACTTGCAACCAATCATTCCTAGGAAACGATGGAGTGAGCGTCTTGTTTGGGGCACAGGGTAATCTAAAACAGCCTGCACTTTGGCTGCAATTGGGCGCACTTGACCCTGACCAATGTGCTCACTCAAGTAACTGACCGTGGCTTTCCCAAATTCACACTTGGCCAGGTTCAAAGTAAGCGAGGTGGCACTCAACCTACTAAACACCTCAGATAGGACTGGTCTGGTGGTCAGACCATGTAGTGGAGTAGACAAACCACGTCATCTGAGTAGGCGTCACACTTTTTAACACCAGCCAGTACTTCACTCATAAGCCGCTGAAAGGTGGCAGGAGCCTTTCTTAGACCGGTTTCTTAGAACAGGCATTAATTAGTACATTGTATTGGCAAGAATGGTCTGGAGTAACAAAAGTGATATTTCAGACGTGTGCTGTGTTAATGGCACCTGCCAGTAACCTTTTAACAGCTCAAGCTTGTTTAAAATATTTGGTTGGATAGGTTTTTTTGATACCCAAATGATCTGAAAGGTTATGATCATGCGCTGGGCTCAACACTTGGGCGATACTCAGTGGGAACCAGTGTTGTAGTCGAGTCACTAAATATGGAGTCCGAGTCGAGTCTCGAGTCCCCAGTGTTCGAGTCTGAGTCCAAGTCCGGGTCACCGAAGAAGAGCCTGAGTCGAGTCCCCATTACCCTAGTCCGAGTCCAAGTCATCAAGGTTGAGTCCACTCCACTTTGGCAGTCAAAGAGCTGACATACAAATAAAAAAAGGTCTACAAATGACACAGCGGTCACCATTTCAAAGGAGTCTATTTACTTTGTGACACAATATCAATAGCCATACAAATGCACTAGCCATCAATATCTTATGCCAAATGATTAGGGCCTATTACAAAAAGAATATATCAATTAGCAAGTCAGAGTCCGAATGCAGTCAATGCTCGAGTCCAAGTTCAAGTCCGAGTCATCAGTGCTCAAGTCCAAGTCGAGTCATGAGTCCTGAAAATCAGTCCAGGACTCGGACTCGAGTACTACAACATTGGGCTTAACACTTGCGGGCGATACTCAGTGGGAACCACTACTTGGTTAAATGGATTCCATCCCAAGTGCTCAGGGTTGGGAGGGATCCATTTACGCATCAGTATACTATCGGTAACAACATAGGTAGCAGGTTGATCAGAAAATAGGGGCGACAGACAGTGGCTCAGGAGGTAGAGCGGTCATCTGGTAAACTGAAGGTTCCCGGTTCAATTCCGGCTCCTCCTGGCGGCAAGTAGGGGTAGAACACATAGTAGCTTACTACAAAAACCTAGGGGTCCGCAAGGACGAATTCAAGCTGGAAATGGTAACAACAGATGAGGTACTCAATAAACTGAGCGCCCTCCAACCTAACAAGGCCACTGGCCATGACAACATCCCAAATTCCTCAGAGACTCAGCAGCCGCCATCACCCCAGTCATAATAAACCTCTCCATAAAACAGGGACACGTCCCCAAGGACTTCAAAATTGCGAGGGTGACCCCTCTGCACAAAAAGGGCAGCAAATTAGACCCAGGCAACTACCGCCCTGTTTCTATTCTCACCTCCATCTCGAAAGTCATGGAAAAAATTGTCTACAAACAGGTCGAAAAGTACCTAGCAGAAAAAAATCTAATCTACGAATTCCAATCTGGCTTCAGAACATCCCACTCCACTGACACATGCCTTCTCTATTTGAATGACCACATCAAACAAGAGGTGGACGCAGGCAAATACTGCGGCATGGTCATGCTGGACCTACAAAAGGCCTTCGACACTGTCAATCACTCCATTCTGATTGACAAGCTAAAAGCAATTGGTTTTGATAGTCTATCAGTGAGCTGGATGCAATCCTACCTTGAGGGGAGGGAACAGATGGTGGAGGTAAACGGTACCCTATCCCCCCCCCTCACAGTGAGCTGTGGTGTTCCACAAGGAAGCATACTAGGACCGCTACTGTTCCTAATTTATGCAAATGACATGTCGTCAGCTTGTGACTGCAACTTGTTCCTGTTTGCGGACGACTCAGCCCTGCTGGTCTCTGACAAGAACAAGTTACAGGTTGAAAAAACCCTCAGCTCGGAACTAGGCAAAATCTGCATATGGCTCGCTGATAACAAACTATCATTACACATGGGCAAAACAGAGGCCATTCTCTTCGGTTCAAATAACAAACTCAGCAAGACCGACGGCTTCTCAGTTACAGTGGGTGACAATATTGTCACAAGGAAAGATGAAATTACCTACCTGGGTTCCATCCTAGAGGCTAATCTCTCCTGTGACAAAATGGCATCCAATGTAATAAAAAAAGTCAACCAATGAACTCGATTCTTGTACCGGATCTCCTCTCTGGTAAACAAGAATACCCTGAAGACTCTGGCAGGAGCACTCATTCAAGGGTACTACGACTATGCTTGCACCTCATGGTACCAAAGCACCTCAAAGGCGCTAAAAACAAAATTACAAACATCTCAAAACAAACTGGTCAGACTACTGCTTGACCTTACTCCTAGAACCCACCTCACCCATGCCCACTTTGACAACCTAGGATGGCTTAGAGTAGACGACAGAGTACAGCAACTTGCAATGGGCCTGGTCTACAAGATACACTACACGACCAAGGTACCCATGTACATGTCAAAATACTTCCCAAAGGTCAGTGAATACCACGATCACAACACCAGAGGGAGCGCCACAAATCATGTTAAACCCAGATTCGGCTCAAATAAGGGACTAAACACGTTTCGCAATTATGCCACATCAATGTGGAACGCCCTACCCAAAGCTGTAAAGGAATGTGGATCACTACCCACTTTCAAAACCACTCTCAAGGGACACCTACGGGAGACTGCAATTCAAAACTGGCCCCTGTAAATGTCCTAACCCAACCCCCTACAATGTACAGTCATTTACCTAGTATGGTTTTGTCAATAGTCCAATGTACAATTTTGCTTGTTTGTACAGTGCCCCCCCCCCCCCCCCCCCCCCCCCTCAATGTACAGTTTTGCTTGTGTATACAGTGTTCCCCCCCCCCCCCCAACCACCTCCAATGTAAATTACCCAGTATGGTTGTCAATATCCCAATGTACCCAACCCCCCCCACACAACCCCACCCAACCTCCTCCAATGTACAGTTTCTACGTCAAATGTATATACTCCCTTTGCTTGACTCCTTCTGTATCACAAACAGTACTGTATTTGCAAATCTGGTATGTCATAAATGTATAGATGTAGCAGTACTGACTATCTGTATGTCATGTATGTCATATATGTCCTGATGAATTGAAAATGGGGGACCCTGATGTAAACAAGACGAAAGGCTTTCTCTGGTCTGCATCCCCTTAACAATTGTGTGTATTGAGCTGTACTGTATTGTACCCATTCTGCAATCTGTTAATAAAGTTTTCAATCAATCAATCAATCAATCAATTGTGTCGAAGTGTTAACCCCTAACTGTATGGGGTGACAGTGGTTCGGGAGGTACAGCAGTCCTCTGGTAATCCGGTTCGATTCCACCCGGGCAGCGTGTCCAAGTGTCCTTGAGCAAGACACTTAACCCCTAATTGCTCCCGATGAGCAGGTTGGCAACTTGCATGGTTGCCTCGGCCATCGGTGTGTGAGTGAATGGGTAAAATGTGAGGAACAAATTGTAAAGCGCTTTGGATAAAAGCGCTATATAAATGCAGCCATTTACCATTTACCATTTAACTGCTCCCGATGAGCAGGTTGGCACCTTGCACGGTTGTCGGTGTGTGAATGTGTGATTGAATGGGTGAATGTGAGGCATAAGTTGTAAAGCGCTTTGGATAAAGTCGCTATATAAATGCAGTCCGTCTCTCTGAGCAGCAGCAGTGGACATGCTGTACATGTAGCTAGAGAAGGATCTTTGCGCACTAAACAAACTTATCTTTATCTTCATCAAATGACGAATCTGCATCAGCAGGCACTAGAGTAACAATATCACCATGCTTTTCTAAATCGACTGTTTCACTCATTTTGCGCGCCTGGACACGCATAATGGCTCAAGCAGGGAACACCGCGGATGAGCAGAGCGCATGGACAGATGGATCAGAGATAGGGCTTTGCCACTACCTCCACTACCTCCTCCTCCAATGCAACACCAGTAGCAGGAAGTACTCCTTTCTCCACTAACTGTTAGGCTGGTAAAGCTATGCCTCCTAAAGTGTGCAAACGGAAGTACAGGAAGTACCGGCTACAGGCTTTCCGGTTTCGACAAAACAATTATAGAAACGTGTGATGTGCTGTGCACAATGTTTCCTCGTTTAAGCCACTGCAACGGCTTTGCCTGAAGAATTTACTACATGACCGGGACGTTCTAGCTTGTTTGCAGACAGGATTCGGGAAAAGTTTGGTCCGTTCGGAGGCAGCTTCCAGGGGAAGTACATACACCGGAAATTCTACCACATGTGTATGTATACACACTTTCGGCCGTCTTCAGCTGTATTATCTGTGCCTTACGTAGGTTAGCAGACACATAAAATAATTGCCAATAGATTACATTTCATAGATCAATGTTTCAATTTCTCAACAGCAGGGCTTTCAATAAAATAATCTACACAATCCATTGTTCCACCCAAAGAGAAAAAACTGCCAACCAGAGAAATAAAGATTACCATCGTTTTGGACAATGGTAAGTTGGACGAACCCCCACATCCTGTTATGCCCCGTCTAGGAGATACTCAAAGCAAAGGCATAACATCATTTGGACCCACTCCCAATTCCCAGAAATTCACCTCAAACACAGAGGTAAAGGGCAAATAGATTAACAATTTATTATAATGATGTAAAAATGAAGATGAAGGTTACGGAGTGGACCATGGCCAAAATAACAAACAAACAAACGTTTAAACGGGGGTACAAAACGATTCATTGTCCCACCGAAGGCACCAACGCAGTACAGTGGCAACATTAACAGCCATATCAACATTGTCAGCTGTGAGGGATTATAGCGATCTGTAATGTTGCTCCGCACCGGTCTCGGTCTTACACAAATGAGAGTGGATGAGACATGCAAATGTTACTGTCTACATTCTGAGCTCTGGGTTCTTGTCACAGCTGAACTGTAGAAACTGCACTATGTACATATTTCACATTTTCTTAGTGGTTAACCCTTTCACTACCACACTACAAAGGGTTAACCCTTCACTACCACCCAAAAAGAGTTAACCCGGTGCGGCTGGGTAGCGCAGTGGACTAAGCACTCACCTTTCACCGCAGACACTGTGGGATCGAATCCAGCTGTCAGTGGTACCTCCGGCTTGGTCAGTCGTCCCTACTAACACAATTGGCAGTGTTAGTGGGTGGGAAGCCGGTGGGGTATGTGTGTGTCCTGGTCGTTGTAAACTGTGACTCTTACTGGTCGGTCGGGCGCCTGTTCAGCAGGGAGGGGATCTGGGGGAAATAGCGTGAACCTCTGCACACGTTACGTTCCCCCAGTGAAACTCCTTGTTGTCAGGTGAAAAGAAGGACTCCACCCTCCCCAGGCTGACAGTGGGGCAATGCGCGCAACGACCAGGAAGGGAATTGGCATAACGACTAAATTGGGATGGGTGAAAAATACAGAAAACCAAAAAATAAATAGAATACATGTTTTTTAAGAGTTAACCCTTCACTACCACACTACAGAAGGTTAACCATTTCACTACCGCACTACAGACGGTTAACCTTTCATTACCACACTACAGACACCTTCTATGGTGTGGTAGTGAAAGGGTTAAAGGTCATTTTTACAATAGTGACCTTTAACAAATGTCCCTTTTTAAAATGTCACGTTACGGCCCCCTCAGCAGGAAAGTATCACCGTAGGATTTCTTCTGTGTACTCTGGATTCATTCCGGTGAGCTTTTAACCTGTTAAGCTGTAGCCCTATTTTCAGAAATTTCGCCTAAAGGAACATGCCTAAGTAAATGGAAGATTGCTCCACTTCTACAAGGTCAATTTGCATGGTCTTGGTATCTAGGAATATCTAGGGACCTGGGGGTATGTATTCCCAGTGACAGAAATATTGTGTCTGTTACTAGGCTTGAGTAAATTGTAATGAAAAAAAGGAGAATATAAATGATGATATTTTTTTGCATCTGTGCCGGTGAATAACACTATGTTACAATTGTGAGCAAACCGAGCTTGCTCACTGAGCTCAATCACCACCTTATTGAGATCAAGTGTACAAAAAAATCTAAGCAAATGAATAAAGGGAAGATGGTTAAACAGAAGGATTTGTAGATACAGTAATAAATGATAATCGATTTTAATTATAAATTAATATTTGACCTTTAACTTGACCTTGACCTTATTATGGCCAAATCATACATCTATGGATAGGGAAAAGGCTCCTCTTTCCAATGGCAGGGTTAAATCTGGATTGTCATTTCCTCACAGTTTTACGATAAAAGAGAGAATTAGTATTTTTCTGATAAATTCTTATTTTCGGTAAATCTTACAAAACATCTGTAAAAAATGAAAATATAAACAAGGGGGTGGTGAGTCAGATTAAGGAAGAGATAGCCAGGTATAAGGAGGAAAATGACAACGGGGAGGTCGACCCGAACATTCTATGGGACACACTGAAGGTGGTGATAAGGGGGAAATTGATGGAGAAAACAGCACTGCTGAAGAAGGCCAGAACGGAGACATATCACAATCTGATAGGGAAGCTGAAGGATCTAGAGGGGAGACACCAGATATCGAAAGAACAGGAAACGCTCGGAGAAATCAAAGAAGTAAGGCCCAGGATAAATAGGGAATTATTGACGGAAATAGAAAAGAAAGCGAGGTTTATGAAACAGACGTACTATGAAGGGGGACCAAAGGCGACCAGACTGTTGGCTAGGAGAATCAGGACGCAACAGAAGTTAAACACGATACACACAATAAGGGATACAAAGACTAATGAAATATTGAGGGACCCAGCTGAAATAGAGAGGACATTTAGAGAATACTATGAGACACTATACACACAGCCAAAGGCAGCGGGAGAAGAGGAAATAGAAACTTTTCTGAAGAAGCTGGAGTTACCATCGATAGGGAGAGAACAGAATGAAGAATTAAATAAAAGAATTACGGAACTGGAAGAGGCAATTAGTAGAGCTAAAAACAACAAATCTCCGGGGAGCGACGGATTCCCATCGGAATTCTACAAGACATTTAGAACAGAATTAGCGCCCATGTTAGGGGCGGCATTCAGGCACACGATGGAAGAGGGCAAAATGCCTCCCTCGTGGAAGGAAGCCGTAATCACTACGATACCGAAGGAAGGGAAGGAAGGATAGAGAATTATGTAGTAGTTTCAGACCTGTGTCCATACTCAACGTGGATAATAAGATGTATACATCAATAATATCAAAGAGATTCGAGACGTTTATGCCAGACATTATAGATGAAGATCAAACTGGATTCATTAAAGGGAGACAGACACAGGACAACGTGAGAAAGACATTACACATAGTGGAGGAGATACAAAAACAAGGTGGTAGTGCGGTACTGATTAGCCTAGATGCAGAAAAGGCATTCGACAGTGTGAGTTGGACATTTTTATATAAGGCATTGGTGAAATGCGGGCTAAACGGGAGGGCAATGAAGATGATCAAGGCACTATATCAGGAACCGACAGCGAGAATTAAGGTGAATGGCAGCCTGACGGATAGAATCAGATTAGAGAGGGCTACCAGACAGCGATGTTGTCTCTCACCAACGCTCTTCGCCGTTTTCATAGAACCACTGGCACAACTGATCAGACAGGCCGAGGACATCAAGGGAGTAAGGATAAAGGGAACGGAATATAAACTAGGCCTATTTGCGGACGACGTGATAGTATACATGAGGCAACCAGACAAGAGCTTCCCGGCACTGATGGATCTACTGAAGGAATACGGCCACTACTCAGGATACAAACTAAATGTGACAAAGACACAGACATTAGCATGGAACTTTACCCCGACGACGGAAATTAGGGAGGAGTACGGGATAAGGTGGGACATGGACAAGATTAAATACCTAGGGGTGAACATCATGAGAGGGGTGGGAAAACTGTTTGAGGCGAACTATACACAGATAAATCAGAACATCAAGAGAGACTTAGAGAGATGGACAGTAATGCCCTTGGACTTCAATTCAAGAATAGAGGTCATTAAGATGAACATACTATCAAGGTTACTATACCTGTTTCAGTCACTACCGATACAAATACCACAGAATCAATTCAGGGAGTGGGACAGACTGATATCGAGGTTCATATGGGCGGGGAGAAGACCACGGGTCAGATATAAAACACTACAACTACCAAAGGAAAAGGGAGGGATGGCAGTACCCAGCCTACAAGACTATTATTATGCAGCACAACTGAGAGCAGTGACGTGCTGGTGTAACGACAGATATGAGGCAAGATGGAAAGACATTGAAAAAGAAGGGGAGGGATACAAGGTACAGGCTCTGGTGGGGGATAGGGAACTATTCAAAGAAAAAGAGGGACTGTTAGATCCAATCACCAAGTGCACCTTGACCATATGGAACAGAGTAGTAAAAACACACAAATTGGAGAAGCAGTCAGGGGTTCTGAGATGGGTAGCACATGACAAGAGATTCAAGCCAGGGAGGTTGGACCATGGATTCAGAAGGTGGGAGAGGGGGGGGGGAGGCAACAGCGATATGCAAAATGATAGAGAAGGGGGAAATGCAAACCCTACAAAAATTAAAGGAGAAATTTGGACTAGAAAACAGGGACCACTTCAGATATATACAGGTTAGAGATTACTACAATAAAGAAATAAGAGGAGACAAGGACGAAGAACAGATGGAATAATCGAGATGATAGTGTGGGCATACGAAGGGGGGAAAGGAAGGGTAATTTCAGCACTGTACCAGGCTATAATGAACAGCAAGGGACACACGACCGATTATATAAGGGAGAAATGGGAGAGAGAATTAGAGATAGAAATAACAGAGAAGGAATGGGGTAGTATATGCGAGGTACAGCACTCAACAATAGGATCGAGGGTATGGAAAGAATTTGGATGGAAAAACATAATCAGATTCTTTATAACCCCAGAGTTGAAGGGAAAGTATGCACCAACACAAAGGACATGCTGGAGGATGTGTGGGAAGGAGGGGGCAAATCACACACACATATTCTGGGGATGTCAGAAGCTGAAGGGGTATTGGGAGGAGATAGGGGAGGCAATGATCAGAATATTAGGATACGGGTTACCACAAACGGGACTGGTGCTTTACTTAGGGGACCTGACGCACGAGGGAATACAAGGGGGGGACAAGTATTTAATAAAGATAATGTTGATATCGGCCAGAAAAGCAATAACGAGACTGTGGTACAAAGAAGATCCACCGACAATAGCACAATGGGTAGGAATAGTAGAGGAGATACAGGATATGGAGAGGATAACACACATGCTGAGGCTACAGGAAGAGAAATTTGGGGAAAGATGGGGAAAGTGGGAGGATTATAAGGGGAACGAAAACGACATCACAGAGGAAGAAACAAATGCAACACAAGAGGGAGAAGGGTAAAGGAGGAAAGAGGTTCAAGGAGGGTCTCTGAACCCATGTCGCACATTTTTGCTTTAGTTAGTATTTTCTATCTCTATCATTTGGGTATGACAATTGTTTTATGTTTTTTCAATTTATTATTTATGTCTGTGGAACTTTTGCTTAAGTCTGTATTTTTTATTTCTGTTTTTGGGTATTAAAATCTTTTCTTTATTGTTTATGTCTGTTTAACGGTGTTGTACATTATGTCTATGTATTATGTACCTGGAAGACCGACTGATATGAAAATAATATTCAAAGATGATGTTGTTTGTATGCTTGTAATCCAAAAATTCAAATAGAAATTGAGTTTAAAAAAAAAATGAAAATATACACTTTGACTGCTGTTTTGATAGGGTTATGGTCTTTAATAAAAACATTACCTCTTAACATCCCAGGGCCCACATGTGGGCCCTCATGAGGACGATTCGCGATGCGCCACTTTGCTGTCCTCTAGCGGCTCGGGTGTGCATTTCTTTTAATACAATATATAGATGGATTATAGCCCTATTTGTTGCCTGTCAATTGCCCTTTCAGGTGACAAAATCCGTTCAGCGGTTCTCGAGTTACATGCCGATATGTGAGGCGTGCGCCAAAGTACACATTACCACCCCCGACCTCCGGGGGCTCTAGCTCCGTCAATCATTTGGCGATCTCGAAAGATTTTGGACAGGGTTGTAGCCAATGAGTCTGGCTTTCCAATGATACCCCATGATATGATAATTCGGGATCTAATACGGTCTCTATTGATCGATTTATGATAAAGAAAAGCAGGGTCCCCCAATTGGGGGACCTACAGGCTTAACATGTGACTGAATGATGTGATATCACGCATGTGTCTGTCTGCCCAAATGAATGCTGGGGTTAATATGCCACGTGGGGATGCTTTTACAGTTTGTTGCTCATCCTATGTGAGATGCTTTGATTCACAGGGCTGGAAATCCTATGAATTCTTGTTATGACAGTTTTGCTTTTACTGAACTTCACAATGTCAAAAAGCGCAGTTAAAAGAGAATGGCTAATGACCATCCAGGCTGTAAGATATCATCATCCTATTAACTCTGTCACTTTAGGATCCGCCGTTGAAAAAACTTTTTCTCAGATGTGCTGAGGAGTTGGCCTTTATCACAAAAAGCATTGGACAAATTAGATTAGATTAGATTCATATGTATTGTCATTATACAACACAAGTACAGTACAACGAAAATAAGTTTAATGTAAGTTTAATGCCGCCATCTTGGTCCATAATCAGTCAATTGGCTCTACACCACACAGCTCTCCAAGGGGGCTTTGTTTTAAAGCTTATTTATTCCATAGGCACATTTGCCTCATTTAGAACAAAGAAAAGTGAGTTAATTTTTTCGTTCCAGTGTTTTAATTTGACAAAGATGTCTGCAGGTCTCATGCCACTTTTAATTTGGATTCAATGGTGGCAGCACTTGACCTCTGAGGCTCTGCCCTCTGTGTTGTAGCTGCCTAGGTGTTCAGATACTCTCTGTGTTTTGTAATGGGTCATGTAGGGGTCACGTAGCAGGTCAGTCAACCTGTGTGCTGTTGTGGACATGATGTGGTCTTGATGGAAGGCATGTTGTGTTTAGAGGAGTGGAGACCAAGTGGACAGGAACTCTCAACCTCTCTCTCTCTCTCTCTCTCTCTCTCTCTCTCTCTCTACCGGACTGCCCGGTACAACAAACAAATAAAAATCTACCAAAAACATAAAAAAAGAAAATGTAAAACATACACACATGCATGTTTTTTTTAAACAAACAAAACCTGTTGTCAAAGGTATTTTCACAGGCCGGCTCTGTTTTAAAGTGGATCGAGCCCTTTCTACCTCGTTGACGAGTCCTAGTCCTCTGAGAGCTCAAAGCAGACAGGTTTAAAAGTAATCATCCACTCTGGTGATCACAGCCAACAAGAGCGGCCGACAGCAGCGTGGAGCCGGTCATGTGAAATTGTTTTTCATCTTGTTCAAAACCCCTTCTCTCTGATGATTGAATGGTCTTGATACAAAACATACTTGATACTGGATTTTTAAAGCGACACAAAAATGCATCGTCTCTCTCTACTGGTGGGTGATATCTATTGCCAAGGGAAGTAATGGGTTAATAATATTAAACAAACCTTTTTATGTATTTCTTGTATTATATTAGTATAATCAAATATTTTTTTGTATCTATTCATTTATTTCCCAACAGTAGTGGGCATCATAAATATAGGTTTGTTACAATCCCAGTGCAGACAGAAAAGACTGAACAATGAAACAATCCTGGAGCCTCTTCAAGAGAGCCATTGTGTGACTATAAGACACCGTCCCCTACAGGGACATGAACCACCATCTCAAGAAGCCAACGGCAACATGAGAACTTAATTTTGCTCGCCGACCACATCTTGACAGATCATATATACTATGTGTGTAGACACGCTACCACATGAAGCATGCATTCAGCTGTCGCCTCGTACATACAGGCTGCGGTTACACTAATGGCCAGTTTTCGTTTTGTTGTCAGGGTCAGTTTCGCTTTTCAGAACGGAACATAATGGCAGGCAAGTTAGACATTGTTTTGGCCTCGTGAGCACACTGATGTATATACATGTAGTACAATGCCAAAGCAGTAGGTGGCAGTAGGTGGCGAACATGAAGGCAATTTTCAACCAATCAGAAAAGTTGAATGTGCCAATACACTTCCTGCTAAAAATCAACAAGTCCACGATCTTTAAATGCCTCGCGTGAGCCATTTAGCCAACGTAGCATTTTTTTTTTCAGCAAAGAAAGTGCAATAAACAAAACGGATACATTCACTGTGTGTTCTGCCTCATTTGTTGATGAAACAAAACTAACATCAACACAATTGACCACCAAGAGCGGATAGTTTAGTCTCACAAAAAGATCTCCGGTGTTGTTAGCTACATGCTAATGTGAATGGCATTCTCAATGTATATAGTTAGCATCGAGGCTATTAACGTAGTAACGTTAACGTTAGTAGAAATGGGTGAAAACTTTATTTAACAGATTGCAGAATGGGTACAATACAATACGGCTCAATACATTGTTAAGGGAATGCAGACTGTTGTAGCTTGGACATACTAGATAGATAGATAGATAGATAGACAGACACAGACAGACAGACAGACAGACAGACAGACAGACAGACAGACAGACAGACAGACAGACAGACAGACAGACAGACAGACAGACAGACAGACAGACAGACAGACAGACAGACAGACAGACAGACAGACAGACAGACAGACAGACAGACAGACAGACAGACAGACAGACAGACAGACAGACAGACAGACAGACAGACAGACAGACAGACAGACAGACAGACAGACAGACAGACAGACAGACAGACAGACAGACAGACAGACAGACAGACAGACAGACAGACAGACAGACAGACAGACAGACAGACAGACAGACAGACAGACAGACAGACAGACAGACAGACAGACAGACAGACAGACAGACAGACAGACAGACAGACAGACAGACAGACAGACAGACAGACAGACAGACAGACAGACAGACAGACAGACAGACAGACAGACAGACAGACAGACAGACAGACAGACAGACAGACAGACAGACAGACAGACAGACAGACAGACAGACAGACAGACAGACAGACAGACAGACAGACAGACAGACAGACAGACAGACAGACAGACAGACAGACAGACAGACAGACAGACAGACAGACAGACAGACAGACAGACAGACAGACAGACAGACAGACAGACAGACAGACAGACAGACAGACAGACAGACAGACAGACAGACAGACAGACAGACAGACAGACAGACAGACAGACAGACAGACAGACAGACAGACAGACAGACAGACAGACAGACAGACAGACAGACAGACAGACAGACAGACAGACAGACAGACAGACAGACAGACAGACAGACAGACAGACAGACAGACAGACAGACAGACAGACAGATAGATAGATAGATAGATAGATAGATAGATAGATAGATAGATAGATAGATAGATAGATAGATAGATAGATAGATAGATAGATAGATAGATAGATAGATAGATAGATAGATAGATAGATAGATAGATAGATAGATAGATAGATAGATAGATAGATAGATAGATAGTAAATTAAGATTAATGAGCACTATTGCACAGTGTTAAAAATACTGTGCAATACAATAGCTTCACATAACTAATGGGACAACATCAAAGGGTATTACATGCAAACATTACATTGTTCTCCCTGTACAGAGAAATGTGTTAAACCTGCCATGGATTGCTTACCCAAGTATGATTATTGCAGATATGGGGGGGGGGGGGGGGCAACTTGTCAATCAATTATCACGCTGACAATCAAGGAGAGTGTATCCAGAGCTCAGAATGTAGACAGTAACATTTGCATGTCTCATCCACTCTCATTTGTGTAAGACCGGTGCGGGCGACATTACAGATCGCTATAATCCCTCACAGCTGACAATGTGGATACGGCTGTTAATGTTGCCACTGAACTGCGTCGGTGCCTTCGGCGGGAAAATGAGTCGCTTCGTACCCTCGTCTTCACTCAGGAAAGCCGGCCACAATGCATGCTGCTCTTGTTATAATAAGCGGTCGTATAATACAAAGCAAAATGGAAAACATTGCAGCAACGTGCCCCCGCCCCGGGCCAGCTCACAGCGGATCAGGCTCTTATGCATGATGCAGGGGTGCAGGTGTAGGGGTGTAGTAGGGGGGGTGTAGTGGGAGAGAAGGAGGGCAAAAAGCATGCGACTTCACATCTTCATCGGTCCCACAATGCCGCGCTGACAGCTTTATCTGCTGTAGAAAACTAATGTAAACTGCAGATGATGAAAACAGCCATGTGTCCCCTTTTTAGTTCCAGGAGAAGCACAGAGGGAAAGCCTGTGGAGATCGGCGCTGGACCCCGTGGGTAAAAACACGAGTGTTGTAAGTACCTTTCAGCGCCCCGTGATTCACTGCACATTTAGCGGCCCTGTGAACACAGGTACCCCCCACCCCCCCACACCGCATAAGCTACAGTAGTAGTTGTGGGGCAAGAAAGCACAGCCATTTTTCTGTCATCGGGAGTCTATAGGAGGGAGCAGTGCACCAGCTGTTACTATACTCTGGTTTACATAACGCTGTCGGGATTAACCCTCCCAGGGTTTGACATCCCAACTTCTCCCCCAAGACATACAGGCTCTGGCGGCCACTCACTTTTTCCTCACTTGTGTTGTCAGAGGTTCATGAGATGAGATGCATACTGCGCGGAAGCATTGTGTGAGAGAGAGACGGAGAGAGAGAGACAGACCGACCGACAGACAGACAGACAGACAGACAGACAGACAGACAGACAGACAGACAGACAGACAGACAGACAGACAGACAGACAGACAGACAGACAGACAGACAGACAGACAGACATACAGACAGACATACAGACAGAGTGGAATTAACAGGGAGTGAGACGGACAGAGAGAAAGAGAGAGAATGAAAATGAGGAGAGAGACAAGTCAGAGACAGACAGAGAGACTGAGACAGAGTGGAAATGACAGGTAGAGTGAGACAGATAGAGAGTGTAAATTAGGAGAGACAACAGACGAGAATGAGAGACACTGAACACGAGCAAGAGACGGACAGAGGGTGGGAAAACGAAAAGAAGGAGATGAGATGGAGAGAGAGAGAGACAGGGAGAGGGGAGTGTGTGGGGGAGTGGTAATTAGTTCTTCCCTCTCGTCTTCATCCCCCCAAACTGCAGGTGTTCCCATCCCAGCGAGTTAAACTCTGTCCCCCAGCCTGCCATAGATCACCCTGCCCTCAACACAGAGTCTCCCCCCACGTCTACCTGAGGCCAAGAGTGCTCCGCCATAACTCTCCTGTGGCAAGAGATTACAAGCCATTACAAACGTCAGCTCAGGTTAAACGGAGGCCTCAACCAGAGAGCGTTGGCACTCTTTCAGACCCCTGTGGGCGCAGCCAGCCCGCAGGATCTGAGCGGACGGAAAGGGGCTTCCGAGTGAGTCGTGGGACTATAGTTCCCTTTGGAATTCCATCAATTCCGCTGTCGTTGTCATGGGAGTGAGTGTTGTTTTATGTGCAGAGTCTAGACAGCGAATGAGATGAGACCCTGGGTTCATATATTACAGTTTTATTCACTGATCAGCAGAATTTTAACAAGTCCCGGGCTGTCGCGGGAGCCAGGTTCTACGGCACTGGAGTAACTACTTGGCCTAAAGTTCTAAAATTGAATTCTGGTCCAAGTGCTGCGGTCCCATGGTCGCTGGATTTCGGTGTTGTTGTTACGGAAACTTCTGGGTCGTCGTCCAGGTTTTCTAACAACCGATAAGAAAGTCGTACTGTTCAACACATCTGCCATAATGAAAGTGCTGTCACAATCCCTCAGCATGTTACCAAAGCAATGGTTTTGCTATGGTAACATGTCAGCTTTCTGACGTCTATGCACCGAATCAACTGTTATTCTCCGACAGCGGTATCAAAAAATGTATGGCGGCCATTTTAAGCTTTCAAGAATGTCACTTTGACTGGGAACGGGCATTGTATGCCTTGATTGATTGATTGATTGATTGAAAACTTTATTAACAGATTGCAGAATGGGTACAATACAGTACAGCTCAATACACACAATTGTTAAGGGGATGCAGACCAGAGAAAGACTTTCGTCTTGTTTACATCAGGGTCCCCCATTTTCAATTCATCAGGACATATATGACATACAGATAGTCAGTACTGCTACATCTATACATTTATGACATACCAGATTTGCAAATACAGTACTGTTTGTGATACAGAAGGAGTCAGGAAAAGGGAGTATATACATTTGACGTAGAAACTGTACATTGGAGGAGGTTGGGTGGGGGGGGTTGGGTACACTGGGGTATTGACAACCATACTGGGTAATCTACATTGGAGGTGGTTGGGGGGGGGGGGGAGGGGCACACTGTATAAACAAGCAAAACTGTACATTGAGGGGGGGGGGGGAGACACTGTACAAACAAACAAAATTGTACATTGGACTATTGACAAAACCATACTAGGTAAATGACTGTACATTGGAGGGGGTTGGGTTAGGATATTTACAGGGGCCAGTGTTGAATTGCAGTCTCCCGTAGGTGTCCCTTGAGAGAGGTTTTGAAAGTGGGTAGTGATCCACATTCCTTTACAGCTTTGGGTAGGGCGTTCCACATTGATGTGGCATAATTGCGAAACGTGTTTAGTCCCTTATTTGAGCCGAATCTGGGTTTAACATGATTTGTGGAGCTCCCTCTGGTGTTGTGATCGTGGTATTCACTGACCTTTGGGAAGTATTTTGACATGTACATGGGTACCTTGGTCGTGTAGTGTATCTTGTAGACCAGGCCCATTGCAAGTTGCTGTACTCTGTCGTCTACTCTAAGCCATCCTAGGTTGTCAAAGTGGGCAGGGGTGAGGTGGGTTCTAGGAGTAAGGTCAAGCAGTAGTCTGACCAGTTTGTTTTGAGATGTTTGTAATTTTGTTTTTAGCGCCTTTGAGGTGCTTTGGTACCATGAGGTGCAAGCATAGTCGTAGTACCCCTGAATGAGTGCTCCTGCCAGAGTCTTCAGGGTATTCTTGTTTACCAGAGAGGAGATCCGGTACAAGAATCGAGTTCGTTGGTTGACTTTTTTTATTACATTGGATGCCATTTTGTCACAGGAGAGATTAGCCTCTAGGATGGAACCCAGGTAGGTAATTTCATCTTTCCTTGTGACAATATTGTCACCCACTGTAACTGAGAAGCCGTCGGTCTTGCTGAGTTTGTTATTTGAACCGAAGAGAATGGACTCTGTTTTGCCCATGTGTAATGATAGTTTGTTATCAGCGAGCCATATGCAGATTCTGCCTAGTTCCGAGCTGAGGGTTTTTTCAACCTGTAACTTGTTCTTGTCAGAGACCAGCAGGGCTGAGTCGTCCGCAAACAGGAACAAGTTGCAGTCACAAGCTGACGACATGTCATTTGCATAAATTAGGAACAGTAGCGGACCTAGTATGCTTCCTTGTGGAACACCACCTTCAAGTTCAAGCCTAATCCTTTCAGTGTGGTCCATGAGTTATTCGGTCTCTAATATAGATATGACACATTGAACTGATCTAGTAATTGGACACAGTGAGACTAATATTGCCATTTTAGCCTCTCAACCCCTTTGAGAGTCTTAAGTAAACACTATGTCATCATGTAATTGCAAAAACATCTTTTGGGTGTCTCTTGAATTGTAATCATCTGGAAAACTCAGAGCAAGGTAAAAATGAAGGATCTGCCATGTAAACTAGTCGCAACAAGCACTTGGCAGACCAATTGGGTTAGTTTAGTAATAGTAGTAATAGTTAATATACTAAACAAATAATTTTTCATAATTATGGGAATGTATGATGAGAGCAATACACCCCGTGAAGAGATGTGGAGGAGTTTTGGAGAATGATCATTCATGTTGGAATTAAAGCTGTAAGTGGTATTTTCTTCTTTGTTAATATAATAGCTATACTATACACTGTGACAGCCATCACTGATATAGATTGTCTGGTCAGTAACATAGGTCTTCCAGTCCCTCCGCTCTGCAGTAAACAGAAAATGAATTTCCTGGTATCCCGTTCCCAGTTTATCCAATCAGGAGAGAGAACTCCTCTGCAAAAATGGTCTGACAAAAATAAAGTAGTGTAGAGGTCTAAGCACTGGAGTGGCTAGGTAGTGTAGAGGTTTAAGCACTAGAGCAGCTAGGTAGTGTAGAGGTCGGTTTACATATATCACGGCGGTTAGGGTACCTTATGTATACTGCACCTGTATAGGGGCAGGTAACTAAGACATATTCTTCTTCCTGCTCCTTTTGCCAATGGTATTTATGATTTTGTATGAAAACTATGATTGTATTGCTTCCATGTGTCAAATAAAACTCTGAATCTGAATCTGTATACTGTATACTTTACTTACTCGTAGTATATATTTAGACTCTAGTGTTTATTGTAACCATATTTATTGTAATGTATAATATAACCGATAGGGCATACAGACCCTCATCTGTACCTTTGATCACACTGACTACTTGCTGTATATTCAGATTTAATTATATTGTTTACACTGCCTAATTTAACTTTTCTACTGTACTATAATTTTATTGCCTGTATTTATGTCTTCTACTATTACCATGTATGAACGACTACATCATTCAAAATGCGACGCAACATCAGTTGTCCTGGACTCAGGTTGGCCCGAGGCTTGCAGGGGAGGTAAGGATGAGAAATTAGAGAACTGGGGGGAAATGGGAATTTGTGAGAGAATGAATAAAGTAGGTGTAAAATAGAGCAGCGGTAAGAGATCTCAAAATAGAAAGTGTGAAGACAAACGTTATTTCCTGTAAACTATAGCAGCAACAAGGGACGACCAGGGCTGGAGGTTCCACGACTGGGGAGTAGCAGAACCACAGAGATTCTCCAGCCACAGGACACCAATGTTATAGTAACACAATCTATTCCCCCAAACGTATTATGATTATCCCGCCAGGCATTTGCCAAGCGAAATCATAAAACACAGAGTATGAAAACAAACATTCTCGGATAATCATAATGCTTCACCCTCGACTCAGTTCAACGGGCATGCAACCGTTACATCATCTCCCTGCGCTACTCAGACGCGGAACATAATGACACCATTTAGATCAAACCATAATTGTTGTTGTCTCCTTGAAACTTTCCCACAAAGGTATTCGGAATGCCTTGAACAGTGTTTGATTAATTTAGAGAGATGAGTAAGAACAAACTCAGGCCATTGGTGCCTGATTACGTTGCAAAATGAGGGAGCATTTAAGGCCAATTCACTTGAGAGTGACATTATGACATTCTAAAGCAGTGCTGGGGGAAAGGTCCCACGGGAAATAGTCTTGTCTGAGGTGTTAGGATAACTGGACCTAATTATTCTGATGGAGAAATTGGCATCTTTGAGTGGGGAAACATTATAGATTCGATAGAACTGCTAAACGGCTGAATCACAACTTGTGTAATGTTTAACCACAGCATGGTGGCACAGTGATGAATTGAAAATGGGGGACCCTGGTGGAAACAAGACGAAAGTCTTTCTCTGGTCTGCATCCCCTTAACAATTGTGTGTATTGAGCTGTACTGTATTGTACCCATTCTGCAATCTGTTAATAAAGTTTTCAATCAATCAATCAAGTGGTTAGCACCAGTGGCAGCTGCTGACCAATTTTTTTGGTGATGCAAAAATGTGTCAGTGGACACAGATGAATGCGAAGAAAAGCGATAAACGCTAAAAAGAACCAGGTGACTGGTCAAAGTTTAAAAAAAAAAATGACCGACCAATCAGAGGCCACGCTTCAGGACGCACTCGATGATGTCAACTGGGGAATGCTCGAGAGGAGCACCAGTGACGTCAGCGAGTTCACAGACACTGTGGTGAGCTTCATAACAACACTCGCTGATAGTATTGTCCCCACAAAAAAGGCGAGGGTGTTCCCGAACCAGAAACCATGGGTGGACAGTACTATCAGAGCAGCCCTGAACTCTCGCACCACTGCTTATAACCTGGGCAGAGAGTCAGGAAACATGGAAGAGTACAAGACAACAGTCTCCACTCTGCGCAAGGCTGTTAAACTTGCTAAGAGGACGTATGCCGACAAGATGGAGGCACAAATGGCACAGAATGACACAAGAGGCTTATGGCAGGGACTGAGGACTATAACTGACTACAAAGTCAGCGCCCCCTCAATGGGGAGCGACGACGCCTCCCTTGCGGACCAGCTCAACACCTTCTACGCGCGGTTTGGGGCAAACAGTGGCACTGCTAGCTCAACAGCTAGTGACGTCACTGGTGCGCCGGCTGTTGTGGAGGGGGGGGGGGGGGGGGGGGGGCATCCGCGGGGGGGCGGGGACGCTCTCTCATTGACGGTACACAGTGTGAGAAGAGCATTTATGCAGGTGAACACCAGGAAAGCGGCTGGCCCAGATGGAATAACAGGACGCATACTCAAGTCCTGTGCTAACCAGCTAGCCCCTGTGTTCACCACCATATTTAATCGATCCCTGAAGGAGTCAGTGGTCCATGCCTGCTTCAAGATGTCTACCATTATCCCGGTACCAAAGAAACCCTCCCCAGCAGGTCTCAATGACTACAGACCGGTGGCACTCACCTCTGTGGCCATGAAATGTTTCGAGAGGCTGGTCAAGGATCACATTTGAGCCTCCCTCCCCAGCGATATGAACCCTATGCAATTTGCATACAGGCCAAACAGGTCCACTGACGATGCAGTCTCCCAAGTACTGCACAGCACCCTCTCTCACCTGGACCGTCAGAAGGGGGGCTATGTGAGACTGTTGTTCATTGACTACAGCTCAGCGTTCAACACCATAGTCCCCACCAGACTGGTGGACAAGCTGATCGAGCTGGGTCTGAGCTCCGCTCTGAGCGCCTGGGTACTGGACTTTCTGAGTGAAAGACCCCAGGCGGTCAGGGTGGGGGGTCAGACCTCCAACACCATCACCCTGAGCATCGGGTCCCCCCAGGGCTGTGTTCTGAGCCCCCTGCTGTACTCACTATACACACACGACTGTGTGGCCAAGTTCAGCTCCAACTCCATAGTGAAGTTCGCAGACGACACGGTGGTGGTGGGGCTGATCTCGGACAACGACGAGAAGGCCTACCGGGAGGAGGTTGAGGTACTGGAACGCTGGTGCCAGGACAACAGCCTGCTCCTGAACATTGGTAAAACCAAGGAGCTGATCGTGCATTATAGGAGAGGACAGCAGGAGACACACACACCACTGAGGATAAACGGGGCCACCGTGGACAGGGTGAGCAGCTTTAAGTACCTGGGGGTCCACATCTCAGAGGATCTGACATGGTCAACACACATAGACACAGTTGTAAAAAAGGCGAAGCAGCGCCTCTACCACCTGAGACAGTTAAGGAAGTTCAGAGTATCGGGGAAGATACTCCAGTCCTTCTACTCCGGAGCTGTAGAGAGCATCTTGACTGGAAACATCACTGCCTGGTATGGCAACAGCACGGCACAGGACAAGAAGGCCCTACAGAGAGTGGTGCGCTCTGCCGAGCGTACCACGGGTATTGCACTACCTCCCCTGCAGGTTCTATACAACAAGAGGTGCAAATCCAGAGCCTGCAGAATAATGAAAGACCCTCACCACCCCAATAACAGCCTGTTCCAGCTGCTGAGGTCAGGCAGACGCCTGCGAACACCAGCTACTAGGACAGAGAGGCTTCGGCTCAGCTTCTTCCCCCAGGCCATCAGAGCCTTGAACAATGAACACTGAGGGTCACAGAACACTGAACCCTACACACACAAGCACACATTAGCACACACACGACACACACGCTGTGCACGCTCGCACACTAGCAGCCACTTTAACATGAGAAAGCACTCACTCATGCTGCACACGCCCACACTTATGGCCACAAAGAAAGGTCACTTTAAAAATAGTAATAGTAACAGTGTATTGCACTACCAAGGGACCTAGCATGTCCTTCATGCTCTGTAAATAACTATGTACAAATACCGTGATGTCCCACTATGTTACCTGTTTATTGCACAATGTTGTCTATTGGATTCTATTATATGTTGTACTACTGTATTGCACATCGTTGCGGGCAAGACCACCCGCATTTCATTGTATACTTGTATGCTGTGACAAATAAAACTCTTGACTTGACTTGACTATTCGGTGATGTCGCACCTGACCAAACACAGATGAAAACATATTAATGTTAGGTGACGGCGCACCTGACCAGACACAGATGCAAAAAATTACATATTCGGTGACCGCGCACCTGACCAGACACAGATGCAAAGAATTACATATTCAGTGATGGCGCACCTGACCAGACACAGATGAAAACATATTAGGTGACGGCGCACCCGACCTGACCAGACACAGATGAAAACATATTAGGTAACGCAGTGGTGGCTGGTGACTTAAAAAATTGTGAAAGACAGGACAGGAGCGTGCACATAGCTGTCAACATTGGGATTTGAAAATAAGGGAGATCTCCCAGCAAAATTTCCCGGTGCCCCGTCCCACCTTGTGTTCAAATACCCCTTACATATAGGCAAGGGTACACATAGTGAATGCTAAATCTCCACTTAGGAACCACTTTATTTTTTTTATATAATATCAAACAGAAGACCGAGTCTGTGCTAACCGAATACAGAAGCCATGTTCGCTGTATTTTGGGGGAAAACAATATATTTGACCTGTATTGATATGTATTGGCCTGATGTTACCATACTGCTTACGTTGCAGCCCGGACATTTCCCCCCCAAACACATTTAAACATGATACAGAGAAGACAATTTTAAGACCTATCTGACTTTTTAAGCCCCAAAATTCTGATTATTAAATGTAAGACGTTAAGAATCCTGGACAAACAGTTATAAACGGTTACAAACAGTTACAAACAGTTACAAACAGTTATGTCCCACACAGGACATTTATAACAAGCGTTGCAGGGCCAAGGCTAAGAGAATAACCAAAGACTCTAGTCACCCAAACAACCTCTTTGAACTGCTGTGGTCAGGCAAGCGCTACCGGATTCTCATGGCCAGTACAGAGAGACTCAGTAGCTTCTATCCCCAGGCCATCAGGATGCTCAATGACATTATGTAACAATCATCTACACTCATTGCACACACATCCACATGTACACACTCACTTTAAACAAACACAAACACACAAACACCTTAACACTTTGAATGCCGACGACGTGTATTGTCGTCTTATCAGACCCCCCGTTGAGTGCCGACGACGTGTATTGTCGTTTGATTGTTTTATTAGCGATCTGAATTCATATTTCATCAACCGAGTCTCCCGTTGGTACAGCAGACCCTCTAGGAGCTCAGATGGGAAAATACCGCCCCCTATCGTCTATCCCTGTGTAACTGCAGGTCATTCGATTATACTGCTGGATCTGTGGAGGTGGGGCCAACTGGCTCCACTGTGCTGGCAAGCCGTCTGATGAACATGGAAGTGATCGCGAGTTGGAATGCAGCGTGGAATATATATTTACAGCAGCCAATAATCAATCAATAAACGCGATCGATATTTGGAATGGCGATCAGGAATTGGAATAATCTTTTTGGAGAACATCTGATCTAAGGTAAGGAGTCTATGTTACCAGTCTTGGGGTAATCAGAGCTGTATTCACTGAGATATCAGCATGTGCCGTGTGTGTGTATGTGTGTGTGTGTGTGTGTGTGTGATGTTGAGGAAATGAGAGAATAGATTTTTCAGCCCGCCTCTATAGCGTGCATAAGTACACATATACTATCGATAATCTAGCGTTTATTTGAAAACTATTCATAAATAGGCCGACAAATGACAACGTGTCTAGTGTATTCGAGAATATTCCAATAAATGCCGTTTATGGGGGAATCTTTCTATTTTCCCGGAAATCTTCGAGAGAACGATAGCTTTTCGAAATGCTATAAAAAGGATATGAACCGATTAAAAAACAATCCGTTTCGACAATGTTGACTGCAAACAAGACATTGATAAGCGACGGGCAGATTAGACACATAGCCATAATTTAAAACATAGATTATGCATTTTTAACGCTAACATTGAAGTGGATGATGGCATTCAAGGGGGTAAAAAGGTAAACAAGGCCGGCACTGATAGTGTTAACGATAGGTTATGTATATAACCTAGTTATATTAGTATTGGCTGAGCGTCCCGCTCTAGCCTATTGAGATACCCCTTATCTCCTATGGTACCTAATGTACCCCACGAACAACTAAATGCACCCCACCTGAGGGCCCCGCCCCTATGGAGGCGTAGCCTATATAACCATGACTCTGGTCACCAAACACTCTTCCTCGCCAAATCTCGTTCCAGCAAAAGATCCCTCAAAAGGGAACTCAGGGCCGCGTAGAGCGGGACGCTCAGCCAATACTAATATCGTTATATATCGTATGGCTATCGCGTCCCGCTCTAGCCTATTGAGATATGGGTTAGAGCGGACGCGAGACCCGACAGATGTACCCCCTGAGGACCCGTAAGCCCACATCAAGGGGTGCGGGGAGCCCTGTCACCCCATCCTTCCTAGTGAAGGGGGGGCGCAGTAAACTCCACCTGAATGCGAACAAGAGGGAACCAGAACCCCTTGAACACACCGCACAGGCGGAACCACGTGTGACTCAACACACTGTGGCCCAAATCCACACACTCCTGCTACCCTACCAAAGGACGGGAAGCAGGGAAGGCCACAGACCCCAGAACCGCCTGGGAGACAGAACCCCCGGTCATGTCCATGAGGCAAAACCTTACAAAGGGGCCCGGGGAGGACCATGAAGCTGCAGCACAGATGTCCTCCACCGAGGCCCCACCCAGGAGAGCGGCAGAGGCAGCCACCCCACGATCGGAGTGCGCCCTGACGCCCCCAGGGGGATCCTGCCCAGCCAACGTGTAGCAGAGGGCAATGCCCTTGCACAACCAATGGGACAGGCGCTGTTCGATAGTGCCTTACCGGCATGAGAACCACCGTGACAGACAAAAAGCTGAACGGTGACCCCGAGGTCCTGAGTACGGCTGAGGCAATTCCCAAAGCACGGACCGGACATGACAGGTGAAGGCCCGCATCTAACTCACCACCGTGAGGAGGCGGATGAAACGCCTGAACCACAATATCCCTGGAGCGGAAGAACTCCGGATATTTACAGGCACGAAGGCAGGATTAGGCCGCAGAGTGGCACCGCAATCGGAACGAAAGACAGGCACTCTGGGCGTACAGAGAGAGCACAAAGCACACCCACGCGTCAGCGGAGGTGACGGCCAGCAAGAACGCGGTCTTGAACGACAGCTGTTCCAACGGCGCCTGCTCGAGCGGCTCAAACGGGGCCAAGGACAACCGACCGAGGACCAGTTGAAGATCCCAAGTCGGAGCCCAGGAGCGTTGCACCGGCTTAACGCGTCGAGCGCCAAGCAGGAAACGCTTCACAAGAGGGTGGCTGAACAAGACATCCCCTCAAACCCCTCATGATAGGAGGATATAGCTGCTGCATATACCCTCACCGTCGAAGCCGACAGTCTATCAGCCGACAGTCCTTTCTTCCTCCCGAGGGAGTTAACAGCGATCATCCTGATCGGAGTGTATATTCCACCGCAAGCCAGCAACAACGCCGCGCTCTCCAGACTACACGACGAGGTAAATAGAATACAAGTGGCGAACGTTAACGCCGCCATTCTGGTGCTGGGCGATTTCAACAGCGCCAATCTGAGAAAGGTATTACCTGACTTCTATCAGCATGTGACTTGCAACACCAGAGGCGGTAACATCCTAGATCACTGTTACACGCAATTTAAAGGTGGCTACAAGGCTCATTCTGATAGTGGCTTTGGTAAATCAGATCACGCGTCAATCTTTCTTTCACCAAAGTACAAACAGAGAATTAAAAGTACTCCCGTAGTCTCGCGAGAGGTGCAGAAATGGGATTTGACGTCAGAGGAGACGCTCCGGTCTGTGTTTCACTGCACAGACTGGAATGTGTTCCGCGACACAGATAACATTAATGTCTACACGGAGACAGTGCTGGACTATGTTTGTACTAGGGTGGAAGAAACAATCCCCACTACCACAATGAGAGTTTACCCAAATCAAAAACCCTGGGTAGACAAATCCGTCCGTGAAGCTCTGAGAGAGCGCACCAAAGCATACAACGACGGCCTAGTGGCAGGCAACATGAATGACCACAAGGTGGCGCGATACAACGTAAGGAGGACAGTGTCAGAGGCCAAACGGCGCTACAGGGATAAAATTGAACTCCAGTTTGAACAAGCTGACTCTAGAGCTATGTGGCAGGGGCTCAAAACGATGACAGACTACAAAGGCGCCTCCCTCAAACTGAACAGTGACATCTCCATAGCAAATGACCTCAATACCTTCTATGCGAGGTTTGATGCTGGTAATAACAACACCAGCTCACAAGCCACGGCAATGGGGGGGGGGGGTCGGCTGCTGATGGAGGCGCAGTGTTCAGGGTAACAGAGCATGAGGTGAGGCGGACCTTTAAAAAAGTGAATATCAGGAAGGCAGCAGGTCCGGACGGCATCCCCGGCCGCGTCCTAAAAGTCTGTGCCGACCAACTGGCCCCAGTATTCACTGACATATTTAACCTGTCCTTAGAACAGGCTGTCATCCCCACCTGCCTGAAGAAGTCCACTATTATCCCTGTACCCAAAAAATCCAAGCCTGCTTGCCTCAACGACTACCGCCCTGTAGCTCTCACCTCCATAGCCATGAAGTGCTTTGAGAAGCTAGTAAAGGGCTACATCTGCTCCTCCCTCCCCATCAACATGGACCCCCTGCAATTTGCATACCGCCCCAACAGGTCCACGGAGGACGCCATAGCCCATGTGCTGCACACAGCAGCATCACACCTGGACAAGAGGCAGGGGAACTATGTGAGAATGCTATTCATCGACTACAGCTCGGCATTCAATACCATAGTCCCCTCCATACTCATAGCCAAGCTCAGGGACCTGGGCTTGGGCTATGACCTCTGCCAGTGGGTCTTGGACTTCCTGACTGGCAGACCCCAGGTGGTGAGAGCAGGCAACTGCACCTCCTCATCCATCACCCTCAACATAGGGGCCCCCCAGGGCTGTGTTCTGAGTCCCCTCCTCTACTCCCTGTACACACACGACTGTGTGGCTCAGCGGAGTAGCAATACAATCATCAAATTTGCTGACGACACAGTGGTGGTGGGCCTGATCTCTGCCAACGACGAGAGGGCCTACCTGGAAGAGGTCAAGGTCCTGGCGGGATGGTGCCAGGAAAACAGCCTCTCCCTGAACGTCAGCAAAACAAAGGAGATGATTGTGGACTTCAGGAGGTCGGGGGTCAAGGACTACAGCCCCCTCAGCATCGACGGGGCACCGGTTGAGAGAGTCAACAGCTTTAAGTACCTCGGAGCCTACATATCCGAGGACTTGACATGGACCACACACATTGACAGTGTTGTGAAGAAGGCACGACAACGCCTCTACTTCCTCAGGCGCCTAAGGAAGTTCCAAGTCAGTCAGAAGATCCTTAAGAACTTCTACTCATGTACAATTGAGAGCATCTTGACCGGCAACATCACCTCCTGGTTTGGGAATAGCACTGCACAAGACCGAAGCAGACTACAAAGAGTGACACGTTCAGCCGAACGCACAATTGGAGGGGGGCTCCCCACCCTCCAGAACATTTACAACAAGCGTTGCACGGGCAAGGCTAAGAGAATCATTAAAGACTCCAGTCACCCAAACAACTGCCTCTTTGAACTGCTGCGGTCAGGCAAGCGATACCGGAGTCTCAAGGCGAGCACAGAAAGACTCAGAAGAAGCTTCTATCCCCAGGCCATCAGGCTGCTAAACGAACAATGAATGAACACTACACAACAACAACCACCAAACGCACATAGCACACACATCCACACGCACACACTCACTTTAAACAAACACACTGTAGCACCCACTCCACACACTTTATAGCACACACCCACTTTAAACAAACACACTGTAGCACCCACTCCCCACACTTTATATTTATTGATGAAGGATTGCACTACAACTCGTACACCTTACTGTAAATTGTACCTAAAATTGTACCTCATCCCATTTCTGCTTTGCACTAGATAGTACTGTACATTAGTACACTGCATAGTATTGTATATTATATGGTAACTCAGAACATTGTACATATGTCTATACCGAACACTGTGACCTCATCTTCCTTCTTCTAAATTACATGCTATATTATGTTATTTGATACTATCTTGTCTAGCACAGTCTCTGGAGCGTAACAGTAAGAAGCATTTTGTATGAAAGTATTCTGTACTTCTGTATGACAACTATTAAAGAACTTGAACTTGAACTATCAAGGAGAGACTGGAGGTAACTAAGGACAGCATCCAGGGGGCAGGAGACTGAGTCCCGGCCCCCCGCCTTACACCACACTTGGAACATACGTCATCTGCCCGCGTAAGCGCGACAGTGGAGGGAGCATGCGCATTCCGGATGGTAACACCATCAGGATCAAGAACCTGCGCCCCTCAATGTACCCGTCCCAACAACTGACCTAACAGATGTATGGAGAAGAATCCCTGGCGGCACGGCATCGGTCCCAGACCTGCCTGGCTATGTCCAGACGTAATCCTCACCAGTCAGGATGAGGACCGCCCCGCGACAGTACACCTGCACCCACATTCTCCCTGCCGGGGATGTGGGGAGCCCTCAGGCCGCGCAGATGGAGGACTCCCATAGCCAGCCGCCTGCCGCCTGGTGCAGACAGGGGGAGCGTACACCAACACATTGAACGTAGCGCAGACCGGGCAGCATGGTTTGCCAGCTGCCCCCTACTGCGTTGGCCCGACGCGTCACCAGCGAGGGAGGCGTCGGTGAAAACGCGATGTGAGACAGCGCCGTAACCGTCCTAGGACAGAACCTCCCGAGCGTGTTGACAACACGCTCTGAGAGGGATGCCCATAGCCCTCCAACCGCATGGGAAGAGGAGTACCCTACATCCAGTCTACAGCAACCCCAGGCTGGTAGAGACCTGCCTGGTACGAGACCTAACAATCCACCTTGACCGCAAAGGACCAGAACGTCATCAGGGCAGAACACTCCGTAACCCCTGACGACGCAGAGGCCCCAGTGCGGCCTCCACGCACTTGGTGAAGATGCGGGGAGCCAGAGAAAACCGAACGGCAGCCTCTGGTACTCATACGCTAACCCTGCAAAGGAAGCGTAGGTAAGCCCTAGGATGGAAGATCGGAGATGCGCATACGCATCCTACAGGTCTATGGAGGAGAACCAGACCCCCACCTGACAGTGTTCAACAGGTGGGAGACGATCCAAAAAATGCTGAACCTTCCCATCGGACAGGTCCAGCCTGGGTCTTACACCCCTCCCTCCCGACTTCTCAGGCAGAGAACACCGGGAGGAGAACGCCACGACGATGGCTTGCTTCGTCCACAGAGATTGGATCTCGTTGACCAGAGCTGTCACTGCTGGAGACCCTGACAATAGGGTCTGTACCAAACCTGAAAACGGGTGGGGTTGTGTAAACACAAGTCCCCGCCTCAGCGTTCTCTCCATCCACCTCGACATATGGTACTGCCGTAGTCAAATGTGATGACACTCCCAACGCACCCGCCGTCACGTGGCGCAGGTCCACCAGGAACTGTAGATAGTTGGCCCGGTCCCCCCGCTGTGCGTAGCCAACCCTGGACCCGTGCGAGCAGCGCGTTCCGTGTCGGGACATCTGACCCTGACACCACCCACGAGGCAATCGCACCCAAGGGGGGACCCCGACAGAAAGGGCTGGTCTGCTACGAGGGGCTTCCGATGAAAAAAGCCCCCCCACTGAACACCCCCCCAGAACATGCTGAGGAGTTATTCTGCAGCCGGACATGCAAGGTGTAAGGACCCCATGGGTTCCTACACACCGTAGCCCTGCAGTGATATTACTACCACCCCAAATCACGCGTGCCTGCGACCACTGCCAATATTTAAGGAGTGGGAGGCACCAACATGATACCTGGCCTGGCGAAGGCGAGGCCGGGGAAGCCCGCACTGTGTGCCTCAAAAGGTTTCGAGCCCCCCTGCTGACAACACTTAAGTTGACAGACGTAACACCAGGCTCAACCAACACAGCTTATGGTGTGGGAGCCGCTTGACAGCATAACATTCTCACGGACAGACCCAGGCTCAGCCATCAACTGGGTGTCAGCCCCTGTCCCCATGAGAAGCGAAAGGGGGGCCGCCCGCGCTTCAACGAAGGCACGCGGCCCGCAGCCAAAGGAAACAATCAGAGCCCACTTTTTGGGGAAGGGAGTGATCGGAGAGCGGGCTGCTCGCGGCAGGACGGTGACGGCTTGTTTGTTCAAGCCGAACCCATCCTACATGGCCGATCCCTCGGCCGCCAAGGACACCTGTCGAATCAACGCCCAGGATACCTCCGGCGGGGGAAAACATGGCCGCCTGTCGAGGGCCTCGTCATCGCCGCTGACGAGGCCGTGCTCTCTCTTCTTCTGGCTGCGCGGTGTGAGGCGGTGTAGGGCCTAGGACAATACCGCCCGCGCTCCAGCAGAAGACCAAAATCCCCTGCGGAGAGGGGAACCCTGAGCGGTTATAGCTTGCGGCTGGGTCAAAGCTAATAACGTCAACAACCTTGCGCGATGTGTCGACGTCGGCTGGCCCTCAAGGCCCCGCCACCAGACACCATTTTTTTTAATAGAAAAAAACAGCAATTCGAACACAGTTCTAATCGCTGCCAATTCCATACCGTGGCGGTACAGGCTTTAACAGCCCACCAGCCACTCGCCAGGCCGACCCACCCATGGCGTCGGCCGGGCGGGGCACTGTTTCAATATGTCAAAAACAAAGGACTGATGTTAACACGTAGCACCAGTGGTGGTTGCAAACAGCAACCTCCACTGTGGTGTGCACCATGAAAGGGTTAAATGAATAAAAGAACTAAACCACAAAATACTGTAGAATGAGCAAACCCATATACACAACGTTAAGGGGAGGCGGACCAGAGCGAACTAGTCCCGCCTTCATTCAAAATATTCACAACAGCACACCAGCCCTAGCTTAGCCCATTTACCAAAAAAGGTAAACAAAGCCCCCCCCGCACTACTCCCCCAGTATACCGATTGACCGTCAGTATGAATGGTTGAGAGGAGAGAAAGCTGTAGCAAGACAGACCTTCTCATAGCAGAGTGACAGAACGAAACAATAGCCCACTACACAGGGCCGCCTCAGGGGGTGGGGGGCCTCGCGTTTAAATTCGCACAGGGCCTCACATTTCTCCCAGGCGGCCCTGCCCCTATACTACTACAGCCTAGCGTGAGGCGATGTGGAACCCAGATCAACAACCGCCTGCGCACAGACATGTTTACCATGTCGGCTGGACCCATAGCCCCACTACCCGACGCCAATGTGGATAGGAACTAGCCAGCTGAGCCATAACCCGCCGTTAAGTCCCATCCTGCAGTAATATAGCTCTACTGCTACACCGCCGAGCTCACGCATCGGCCCCAGATGGGGACACCGTTCCATAGACCCCGCCGGAACACAGGGTAACATACCTGGCTAGGCTACCTAGCCACGGCCTACCCTGTTGTCAACCCATTTACCCGAAAAAAGGTAAATAGGACTCAGCAAAAAACCCCACAACAGCCACCGACTGACCTTCATTGATGAACCGGGCAAGAGGAGGGAGAAGTGACAACATCTCACGGCGGAGACATTAGAACAGCGGAGCAGTTAGTATGTAGCAGTAGTGGTAGCATGTGGCATTAGCGATAGCATGTAGCATAGCATTAGATGTTTAGCAGTACGCCCAAGACAGTTTGGAAACCGTTCACTGCAGTGAACGTTCACCAAACCATCCTGCCCCCGGCGCCAACACACAACATGGTTGTGTAACAAAACAAACCAGCATTACTAACACTAATACCCATGCCTGAAGACACAGGGCCTACCTGGGTACAAGCTGGCCCGACAGGCAATCTTGTACAGCTGAACCTTGATCTGCTGTCATCAGACGAGGAACATCAACATAGGCCCGTCGTGTCGCCGAAAACATGCTTCGAAGATGCCAGGGGCCAGCAACCTCCGGTAAGCTTTCAACATTATGACTCTGATCTTTTTCATGCTGCTAGTTACGTATGGTGCACGCAGCCGATACGATGGAACGAAAATAGAGGAAGAGTGTTTGGTGACCAGAGTCATGGTTATATAGGCTACGCCTCCATAGGGGCGGGGCCCTCAGGTGGGGTGCATTTAGTTGTTTGTGGGGTACATTAGGTACCATAGGAGATAAGGGGTATCTCAATAGGCTAGAGCGGGACGCGATAGCCATACGATATATAACACTCTTTACTCACTTTAGACAATTTAACACTACATTATATTTATCTATTATTAAAGAGATTTGCACTACATTCATACCTCATTTGCATTTGCACCTTACCCTAAGTTTTGTACCTCATTTCTGCATTGTACCTCACTGTTACTCATTTTACTGTTTTTTTTTGTATTTTATTTTTTTATTATTTTTTAAACAAACACATAAACAAACATGACAACACACGATAAGATATACAAGCATTAGTTGTCAGTGCACATCCAATGAGATCACATTTTAGTTAATTGTCTTATATAGGATATACCCTTAATATCTGTTATCTAAAAACCTACACACATATGCTCCAGCTCGTACCCCCCCCCCTTCCGGACCCCCCATTGGATAATCCATCCATTTTCCCTCGCTCCTAACCAGACATTACCATTATATGCTAGCTTTTATTTTCTCCACCACTTCTAACCACAATGTCATTTTGGATTCATTGAGACCATTGAGATAATTTTACTGTTATGGTTTGTAAACAACCCCAACAGCACGGCACAGACAGGTAGTTCAGAGTTAGCCAAAAACCAGGGCGTATTTATTTACAAAACAGAAATGAGCGAAAACAACAAAAAGCACAAGGGGAGAAAATGTTCTTGGCAGAGTTGTCTGCGGCTCTGCAGCTCGTCTTCAGAGCAGAGACGGCACTGTGGCGTTGCGCCTCTGACTCTGCGGCTCTGCAGCTACTTGACGATCCACTCGGGAAAACAGAGAGAGAGATAATGTCAACAAGACGAGCGAACGGAATACAATGCAGTCCAGAATCATTTAGCTGAGTCAGTAACGACAACAAGCGGCTCCTCTTCAGTGTTACCCAAACACACAAAAAACAGAAAGGTCCCGAGTCCAGGAAAATGCGAGAAAAACAGAGTATCCAAAAAAAGTACGTTCCAAAACTCACCAAGGCGCAATTGCGCAAAGCGGGCAACAAGGCACAGATCCAACGGATGGCAGAGCAAAGCAACAGCGGCGACTTCCATAGGCGTCCTGGAGAGAAACAGACGAGGAACAACAAGGGAGCGGAACAAGCAGCAGCCAGTGGCAATCCAAAACGACCCGACACAGAACGTTAGGAACACCAGAGTATATAAAGGGCTCCGCCGAGCTGATTAGAACTCACTTCAGGTGCGCAAGGGTAATTGGTACCTTGAAGCGTGCGGAATCGGACCAATCCTCACATTTACTCTGTATTGTATATTGTATATATGTATATTGAATTCACCCAATCCAATTGATTGATTGATAACTTTATTAACAGATTGCAGAATGGGTACAATACAGTACGGCTCAATACAAACAATTGTTAAGGGGATGCAGACCAGAAAAAGACTTTCGTCTTGTTTAGATCAGGGTCCCCCATTTTCAATTCATCAAGACATTTATGACATAAACATATACAGTGTAACTGAGGGGTACAATTCCCTGACTGTATTGATAAGTATGGTATCATTAAACCACTACCGCTTTATGTACTTTAATTACTGGCCATACAGTACACGATATATGAATATGATGAACACTTCCCACAATGAAATCGGTTCCACACAAAGGTATAATCAAGTATTTAATGGAGCAAAGGGTACATAATATACTTTACATTATTCTTTGAATGCACTTGTAAGGCAAAGGAATGTGCGTAGGCAAATCAACAATGAATGTCCATTCTCTGGTTACGCAGGAGGTAATTATACAACCTGAATCTTAGGGAATTATATCTATGGTACACTAGTAATATAGCGGGAGATACTGGAAGGGGTTCCCCCTGGTTGTAAGCCAGCAGGGGTAGAAGATCTGTCGGTAGTAGAACGTCTGGTCAACGATGACTAAGGAGACTCCAGGTACAGGAGCCGGTGCAGTAGCCTCTTGATCCACAGACGAATACAGCTGTTCTCCGTAGACTGTAGCTCCACAGTGAAGAAAGCTAGTCGGCCTCAGGCTCTCTGAGGCGCCGACTCGACTTGACTCCTCGCGGGGTAAATCCAACACGTGCAGGCGTCGGCGATTATCCGCTCCATAAATCACAGGACCAAAGCAAATATATTCCAGCCGCAAAGGGCTATGTAGTCGTCGGGTAGATTAATCCAGTGTACATGTCCATACGGTTCTCGTCTAGGTCTCCTCGGGTGAAAGCGCCATGTGGTCAGCCCAGCCTGGATAAGAACTCTAGCTAATACGAGGAAGCGTTGGAGATGCTGGTCACTGTAGAACTTTAACCACACGATACACTATACACAAATAGACTATTATTGACTTAATAGAAATATGTCGCACTCGACGGTATAGCGCCAAACTCTGACAATTCAGTTATTAATTCGCACGCGGTCTCAATGCTCTATTCTGGGGCCAAACAGGCCATACTTCACCGCACGTTGTATCGTGGGTGAGGCTTCAACTTATTGGTAACTCACTAAGGGGCTAAGAAGGGGCTTCTATATTCACCTGCGCCGTATTTATACGCACGGTGAACAAACTAGTTCCAATCTCATTTCTGTCGCGTATCCCTGGGCAAGGCCGGGCATGTCCAGACACGTCTTGACGGTGAATTTGAACCTGACTCCGGAGGCCGGTCCCTGGCGCCGGTGGACCGCTGTCCAATAGGAGAATGAAATATTATGGTCTGGGCTAAAGGGATATTCCGTGTATATGTACAAGGAATATACAGGGGATATCAAACGATATACAAATACTATGCAATATATATCAATAAATAAATATATATATTCGGTTTAATCTGATCCTTTGTAACAGCCGCACCCTAATTAGTCCCACCTAATTAGCTAAGCAGAGACAGATTAACCGCACTGTCCACTACTCAATGTCTGTTGTGAGGGGTCGGTCAGTTCACAAAGTCATGGGGTCATGGTCGTCATCGATGGTATCGGGGAGCCTTGGCAGTTCTATTAGCCTCGCCACGGGTCGGGTGTAGATCCGCCCTTGGACGAGCACTTCGGCTGCTCGGACCTTTCCGTCGGCACCGGTGATCACTTTGCTTACGCGGCCGGCCGGCCACATACCTCGGGGTAGTGACTGGTCGATAATCATGACGACTGTTCCTTCTGTCAAATTGTCTCTCTCTTTCACCCATTTCTGGCGGGTCTGTAGAGACGGTAGGTAGTGGAGTAGGAAGCTGTTCCAAAACTTGTCAGCCAATACTTGACTGTACCTCCACATTCTTCGGCCGTTCGCTTCTTCAGGCCTGTACATGGTCTGTGGTAGCGCGGGGTCCAGCCGCCCCATCAAGAGTGTGTTGGGGGTGACTGGGTCGACATCTGCGACATCACTTGAGACGTAACCGAGGGGCTTTGAGTTCAATACTCCCTCGATCTCCGTGAGGACTGTCATTAGGACTTCTTCCGCCACGGTCTGGGCCCCAAGCACGGCGTACAGGGCTGTCTTTATGGAACGTACTTCTCGTTCCCAAGTTCCACCGAAGTGAGGTGCGTTCGGGGGATTAAACTGGAAGTCAATCTGGTATGGAGCGAGGTGGGTCTTAAGTTCTGGGCCCATAGCTTGGAAGCTCTCTCTCAGCTCTCTTTCTCCGCCTTTGAAGTTTGTCCCGTGATCAGACAACAATATAGACGGTTTACCTTTCCGCGATGTGAATCTTCGGAAGGCCATAAGGAATGAGTCTGTGCTCATGGTTGGAAGGAGTTCTATATGCATCGCTCGGGTGGTCATGC
Organism: Notolepis coatsorum; assembly: GCF_963971535.1. Lineage (NCBI taxonomy): Eukaryota > Metazoa > Chordata > Actinopteri > Aulopiformes > Paralepididae > Notolepis > Notolepis coatsorum. The sequence goes on along the minus strand of NC_140170.1, from coordinate 85,500,322 downwards.
ATTTGAATACAATACCCCACCGCTTCTCGGTTCCTCTTCCTTTCTTTATATACAGCGGGCCGAAACAGTCCATACCGGTGGAGTGAAAAGGCTTGTCGCCGAGTCGGAGGCGACAGGGAGGTAGGTCAGCCATCCGGGGTATACTGGGCTGCGCTCGCCACTTACGACAGTCTAGACAGGTTCGCTGGAAGCGCCGCACTGCTTCTCTCCCTTGCAGTATCCAATAACAACGTCTGATCTCCGCGAAGACTCTCTCTGCCCCGACGTGATGCACATCCTCGTCGTATTTCTTTATGATCAGCTCTGTGACCTTGTGTCGGCTGTTTAAGACTATCGGGTACTTGACGTCATCCGGTAAATCTGGAGCTCTCCGCAGACGACCACCCACTCTGATGAGACCATGGGCGTCGCTCTCGGGGGCTAGGTGGAGCAGTCTGCTGTCTGATGGGACGGGCTTTGCTCCCTGTAGACAGTCTAGCTCATCGGGGAACGAGTCTCTCTGGGCTCGTTGTAGTAGAAGAAGTTCCGCTTCTTCGTAGTCAGCTGCAGTAATGTCAGTAGTGAGCTGAACCTCTGGGTGGTGCCACAGGAATGTCTTTAGCTGCGCACTCTCTATGGTGAGGCAATCGTCTATGTCGGGGTCTGTGGAGACGAGTGTGTTCAATCCACAGAACATAGATTTCTTGTTTTCTGCCTCCTCTTTACTCGCTTCCCGTGGGGTGGGTGTAGGCCACTCTTCTTCCGGGAGCTTGAGGAACTCTGGCCCGTCACTGTATAGGTTGTGACGGGTGAGGTCATCCAGGGACATTCCCCGGGTGATGACGTCAGCTGGGTTGTGTTTTGTGTCCACATACCTCCAGCTTGCTACTTCTGTTAAATCTTGAATCTCTGTGACTCTGACTCCCACGAAGACCTTGTATCTGCACGAATCAGACCGGATCCATGTGAGTACTGTCGTGGAGTCTGACCACAAGATTGTTCTTTGCACCGGAATGGTGAGTTCACGTTGGATTAACGTGGCGAGTTGCGCTCCTGCTAGGGCTGCGCAGAGCTCTAGACGCGGGATGGATTGTTGCTTTCGTGGGGCTATTCTTGAGCGAGCCAGGATGAAAGCAGTATGTATTTCTCCTTCCTCCTCTCGGGCACGCAAGTAGGCTACCGAACCGTAGGCTACTTCGGAGGCGTCGCTGAAGACGTGCAGGTCCATCTGGCACGTCTCCGGCCTCACTGTGGGTGGGAAGTAGCTGCGGCGTATGTTGACACCTGGGAGTGAGCTGAGTTCCGTCTCCCACTCTCTCCATGTGGATGCAAGGTGTTCGGGTATGGGGTCGTCCCAGCCCTGGTCCTTGTCCCATAACGCTCTTACAATCATCTTTGCCCTGGTGGTGTAAGGTAGAATACATCCCAACGGGTCATATTGTCTGGCGAGTGTTCTGTATACACTCCGTCTGGTGGTCGGTAGTGCAGTCGACCTTCCCTGCTCCTTGGTCAGGGGTGTGTGTTTATAATGGAGCGAGTCTGTTTTGAAGCGCCAGACTAGTCCTAATGTCATTTCTTGGGCTTCTCCTGGGATGGTCGCCATCCAGGTCTCGCTGCTTGCTGCCTTGTCCTCGGGGGAGAGGCTGCGCAATACTTGCGGGTCGCTGCTGGCCCACTGCCTGAGATCAAAGCCGCCTTTGATCAGGGAGGCGCGGAGCTTGAGTAGAAGGGCCTCGGCTTCTTCTGGCGTCGAGACGCTTTGCAGACAGTTGTCCACGTAGAAACTATTTCCTACACTTTTTCGGACCTCTTCATCAGCTGCTGGGTCCTCTGCGACGTGTTTTTGCAGTGCAAACGTAGCACAGCATGGGCTGCATGTGGTTCCGAAAGGGAGGACTTCCCATTGATAGATGGCTGGTTGCTCATCCCCGATCCTCTCTCTCCATAGGAACCGCAGCAGGGGCTTGTCCTCCTCCACTAGTCTCACCTGCAGGATCATCCCTTTGATGTCGCCGCTGATGGCCACCTTGTCCTGGCGGAAACGTAGTAACACGCCTAGTAGGGAGGGGCCGAGTGTTGGGCCGGGCAAGAGCTCTTTATTCAGATTTTGTGATCCGATCTGGTAGCTGCAGTTGAACACAATACGATCCTTGCCGTTGTGGTGGACTTTGTGGTGCGGCACATACCATGATTCGGTCGTCTGATCGGCCTCTTTAATGTCAATTTTCTTTATGTGTCCCGCTGTGATTAGCTTGTTAATCTCAGCGCGGTACACAGTCTCTTGAGCGGGGTCTCTGGCTAGGCGCCGCTCTGTGTTCAATAGATACCGCTCCGTCGCTTCTTTTGGGGCGTGGAAGGTAGGCATACCCTCTCGCCTCAGGAGTGGAGTTGCGTATCTCATCACTCCGTTGACTTTGACTCTCTTTGTCCCTTGCTCGAGGAGTGCTATAGCGTAAATGTCTTCCTTGGAACGAATGTCTTTCTTTTCGTTCTTAAAGGGCATTGTCTCTAGTGTCCATAGCCTCTCGACATGCTGTAGGAGGGTGGTGTCTTCTTCTGTCACTCTGGAGTGGAGGCAGCTAGTGGCTGCTGTTCGGTTAAGAGACTTAGCGAGGGGGCCTTGTAATGTCCATCCTAGGCGGGTCTCGACTGCTGCAGGACAGCCTCTGGGCCCTGTGTGGACCCGGTCTATCGGGACTATGAGGTCTGCATGGTCGGAGCCTATCAGCAGGGTCGGGGTGGCACCGTCTATGAGCGGGATAGGTAGTTGATGCAGGTGCACATATTTATCCATCAGCTTGGCGATGGGGTAGGTGTACTGCGACAGGCCTATTTCTTGGCTGGTGAAAGCATTAGTAATCCTATACCGTCTCTCTGGCTGCCCGCTTGCTGCGATAGTGAAGGAGACATTCTCGCCCTTTATCGTCTTTAGATCTCTTCTTATTGTCCGAATCGTCATCTGGTTTTCGCTCCCCCGCAGCCCCAGCTGGGCCGCAGCGGACGCGAGGAGAAGGGTCTTCTCTGACCCGTCGTCAAGGACGGCGTAAGTGTCCATGACCTTGTCTTGGTAACTCAGTGTTACGCGGACCACCTTTAAGAGCACTCGGGCGCCCCCGCTGCTGGCGGGGTCAATGTACATAACACTTGCCTTTGTGCTGCTTGAGGGTGCAGGCTTTCTTCTGTTACTGTCGTGTAGGACATCTAGGTGGGCTCCGTCACACCGACTACACCTCTTCTTTAAGCGGCAATCGGCTGCCATGTGACTGCGCGCACATCGGTAACAGCGTCGGTTGGACTTTATCCATTGACTCACCTCGTCGGCGGTCATCTTCTTGAACGTGTCACATTGTGACAACCAGTGTTCCTTTTCGCAGTACGGGCACACCATCTTCCACTTCTCTTTCATCGAGGGGGTACTGTGGTTCTTGCTGCTCGGTACTGGTTCTGATTGGTGCATGACGGTCACCAATCTTCGGCCATCGTTTGCTCTCCTAGGTCCCTCTCTGGAGCTTGGGGTGCTCCGCATGAACGTATCCAACCGTAGGCTGTTGACTTCTCTCGCCAGGAAGTCGGCTAGGTCTAGGAGGGATGGCTCGGGACCGTTAGGATCACGGTGGTCTCTTTGCCGCCTGAAGCGCTCTTGTCGGGCGGGCGGAAGCTTCTCTAAAATCCTCTCGACATTAGAGTTTGCGTACAGTTCGTGCATACCTTTTTCTCTTTGCGCCCCCAGCATCCCTACCAGGGATTGTACCTTGATAGACAGGTCATCTAGTGAGCGATTGTCTGTGGCTGGGGGTAGGCGGTCAATATGCCTTATCTCTTGTATTACGTAGTCCCATATGCGTCCATATCTTTGGTCGAGTGCTGCTAGAGCCGCTGTGTATGGGGTAGTAGAGGTGGCATAGGCCAGCGCTATATTGTGCGCTCGGGGCACCTTGAGGTGCTTCAGTAGGATAGCATACTTGTACAGTTCGTCAGCTACATCGGACATCATTGTCTCTAAGCACATTCGTAGCTCCGTGTACTGTGCTCTGTTCTCGTGGGTGAAGTCCGGAAACGTCGGTGTGCCAATGTATGATGCCATGGATGGCTGGCACATCGGTGAGCGTTGGAAGAGAGGCCTCCTAGGCGAGTCTCCTCTTACGCCTCTTGGTGGGCTGGTACCTGCTGGGTACCATGGCCCACGTATCCAGGTGCTATTCCTCGGGGCTGGTCGTGCGTCAAGCTCACCCGTGAATTGAGTCGGGGGTCTGTAGCGCAGAGCCGCGGGGGTAGAGCCTGGGCTGTACTGGACCTCCTGGTCCTGTGGAGTACTGTGCTGCTGTCGGGCTTGACTCTCCTCCTCTCCCTCTTCTTCTTCCTCTGGCAGGTCCTCTAGATCCTGTAGTCGTCTATTTAGCCTCTCCGCGGTGTAGACCGTTTCTTCCTTGTAGCTGGTCCTCGCGTGGACCGGTCTGGGAAGGAGTTCGGAGGGGGGTATAGGCTCTCTCTGGTGGCTCAGGGTCGCTTGATCGGGTAGGGGAGGGTGCCCTTGACCCGTGTCTTGACGAGGCTCTGGAACCCCGTGCGGAGGGAGGGGGTGTCGCCCTGGCGATCAGCTGCTCCATTATCTGCGCTTGTAATCGGTCGCGCTCGGCTTCGCGCTTGGTGAGAGCGAGGTCGCGCTCCGCTTCGCGCTTGGTGAGAGCGAGGTCGCGCTCCGCTTCTCTTTGGGCACCGGCAGCGGCGCGCTGGGCTTCGGCGGCGGCGCGCTCTGCTTCTGCCCGGTCTCTTACCATATTCTCTTCCGCCTGAAGGCGTCTAATCTCTAGACGTATACGATCTTCGTCGCTCCGTTGCTGCGCTTGAAGGCGTTCTCTTTCCATGGAAGAATGTTCGCGCTCACTAAGCGTCTGTGCTTGGAGTCGATCGCGCTCTGTTGAGGCTGCTAGGCTGGCGAGGAATGCCTGTGCCAGCATCTTGTCCGCCTCGCTGGGGGAAGACGCTGGTTGAGGTGATCCGCTCCTGGCAGTACTCGTTGGAGATCTGTTCTCCTGTGGCGAGTCCTGGAGATCCATCTCCGGGGTGCTCTCCTCTTCTTGTAGCGGGTAGAGTTCCATCCCTGGAGAGCTGTCTTTATCCTGGAGCTCTCCGGGGACTACTTCTTCGGTCTTGGCGGGGGGTAAAGTCGTGTCAGGTCCCTCCTGGTCCCTACCGTGAGCTTGGTCAGTTACGTTAGAACCCACTAGGGCCTCTATTGGCGGGGTAGCCTGGGCGATAGGGTCGGACATAATTTTACTCTCTACTTTTTCCGTGTTTACCGTCTGTAGAAGGCTAGGTAGTATATTGGCAACGTAATCCTCTAAGTACTGAGGTGTCTGCCGTCTACGCTGCGGGCGATCTACTTTAGGAGAACCGTTTTGTGGAGTGTTCATCATAGGCCATGTCAATATTAATACCGCTATATTAATATTACACTAGTTACCCTCCGGCTCGAAGGACCAATTGTAACTGAGGGGTACAATTCCCTGACTGTATTGATAAGTATGGTATCATTAAACCACTACCGCTTTATGTACTTTAATTACTGGCCATACAGTACACGATATATGAATATGATGAACACTTCCCACAATGAAATCGGTTCCACACAAAGGTATAATCAAGTATTTAATGGAGCAAAGGGTACATAATATACTTTACATTATTCTTTGAATGCACTTGTAAGGCAAAGGAATGTGCGTAGGCAAATCAACAATGAATGTCCATTCTCTGGTTACGCAGGAGGTAATTATACAACCTGAATCTTAGGGAATTATATCTATGGTACACTAGTAATATAGCGGGAGATACTGGAAGGGGTTCCCCCTGGTTGTAAGCCAGCAGGGGTAGAAGATCTGTCGGTAGTAGAACGTCTGGTCAACGATGACTAAGGAGACTCCAGGTACAGGAGCCGGTGCAGTAGCCTCTTGATCCACAGACGAATACAGCTGTTCTCCGTAGACTGTAGCTCCACAGTGAAGAAAGCTAGTCGGCCTCAGGCTCTCTGAGGCGCCGACTCGACTTGACTCCTCGTGGGGTAAATCCAACACGTGCAGGCGTCGGCGATTATCCGCTCCATAAATCACAGGACCAAAGCAAATATATTCCAGCCGCAAAGGGCTATGTAGTCGTCGGGTAGATTAATCCAGTGTACATGTCCATACGGTTCTCGTCTAGGTCTCCTCGGGTGAAAGCGCCATGTGGTCAGCCCAGCCTGGATAAGAACTCTAGCTAATACGAGGAAGCGTTGGAGATGCTGGTCACTGTAGAACTTTAACCGCACGATACACTATACACAAATAGACTATTATTGACTTAATAGAAATATGTCGCACTCGACGGTATAGCGCCAAACTCTGACAATTCAGTTATTAATTCGCACGCGGTCTCAATGCTCTATTCTGGGGCCAAACAGGCCATACTTCACCGCACGTTGTATCGTGGGTGAGGCTTCAACTTATTGGTAACTCACTAAGGGGCTAAGAAGGGGCTTCTATATTCACCTGCGCCGTATTTATACGCACGGTGAACAAACTAGTTCCAATCTCATTTCTGTCGCGTATCCCTGGGCAAGGCCGGGCATGTCCAGACACGTCTTGACGGTGACTTTGAACCTGACTCCGGAGGCCGGTCCCTGGCGCCGGTGGACCGCTGTCCAATAGGAGAATGAAATATTATGGTCTGGGCTAAAGGGATATTCCGTGTATATGTACAAGGAATATACAGGGGATATCAAACGATATACAAATACTATGCAATATATATCAATAAATAAATATATATATTCGGTTTAATCTGATCCTTTGTAACATACAGTACTGTTTCATCAAGACATTTATGACATGCAAGACATACAGTACTGTTTAAGAGAAAGAGATCATTAAAAAAAAATACATTCGAAGGGGAAGAAACTGTACAGAGACGTGAAGCTGACTGTCAGGTAAATAAGATGGTGGCGCTACTAGATATTCTACCTTGTTAATGGTTTTAGACGTTTTATCTGCATTTCCATAAGAAAGCATGTTATGCAATCGAGTTAGAAGGGGAAACAAATTTACTGTGCAGGAATCATGAATAGAAGAACAACACAACTTTTCACTCTGAAAGTGAGTAATGTATATAGTTTCTGTTAGGATCTCTGGTAAACAGTACTGTATATTTGTATATATTGTATGTCATAAATTTACATTTAGTCATTTAGCTGACGCTTTTATCCAAAGCGACTTACAAGATCTATATGACAAGTCATCAGGAAGGGCACAACTCTATCAGCTGAGTAACAATGCTCATCAAAGTGTTGAGTGCTACAGTGTGTAGGTTAGTTTATTAGGACAATTGCATGACAGTAAGGTTAGTTAGGGTTCGATTTCTTTTTTTATTATTATTTTTTTTTTCTTTCAGATAATGGTTGAAGAAGTGCCTCCTTAGTCGACGGCGAATGATTGGATGGGTTTCGGCTGTCCTAACTGGGGTGGGTAGTTCATTCCACCATTGTGGGGCAAGGACTGAGAATAGGCTACTTCTCTTTGATGACCCTCCCGGAGCTTGGATAGGAGTAGATCTGAGGCGGCCAGAAGATGCAGAGCGTAGGGGTCTTGAGGGTGTGTAGTTAGAGACCATTGACCGGAGGTAGGCGGGAACGGTTCCCTTTGCCGCACGGTATGCCAGGTTGAGGGCCTTGAAGCGGATTCGTGCAGCAATGGGGAGCCAGTGCAGGTCCCTAAGAAGTGGGGTGACATGGGCCGACTTCGGTAGGTTTGAGATCAGGCGGGCCGCTGCGTTCTGAATGAGTTGAAGAGGCTTGGTGGCAGTGGCCGGGAGGCCAGCAAGCAGTGCGTTGTGGCGGCTGATGAATTTTTCTCCGGGTGGGTCGATACCAAAAATTAACATGTACCAAGGTAGCACAATGTCACACTGCACACAAACACGCATCGCGAAACCACACACTGAGTAGCCTACTGTGTGCGTCAGAGAAACCACAAGCATACGGATATTTAAGTAGGTACAGTTACAGTACAACTATCACCATTGCCATCAATCAATATGATCACAGAGTCCATGCAGCTAGGTTTCTCCTCTCTCTCTCTCTTCAAGTTCAAGTTTCTTTAATAGTTGTCATACAGAAGTACAGAATACTTTCATACAAAATGCTTCTTACTGTTACGCTCCAGAGACTGTGCTAGACAAGATAGTATCAAATAACATAGTATAGCATGTAATTTAGAAGTAGAAAAGTAGAAAATGAGGTCACAGTGTTCAGTATGGACATATGTACAATGTTCGATGCAGGATAGACGTAACTGAGTTACCATATAATATACAATACTATGCAGTGTACTAATGTACAGTACTATATAGTGCAAAGCAGAAATGGGATGAGGTACAATTTAGGTACAATTTACAGTAAGGTGTACGAGTTGTAGTGCAATCCTTCATCAATAAATATAAAGTGTGGGGAGTGGGTGCTACAGTGTGTTTGTTTAAAGTGAGTGTGTGCTATAAAGTGTGTGGGGTGGGTGCTACAGTGTGTTTGTTTAAAGTGAGTGTGTGCGTGTGGATGTGTGTGCTATGTGCGTTTGATGGTTGTTGTTGTGTAGTGTTCATTGTTCGTTTAGCAGCCTGATGGCCTGATCCATCCAATAATAATCACATATGTATATCTTGTCATTTTAAACAAGTTACCATTCATTGTCCGGGTGATTATGCCCCCCCCCCCCGCGAAATTAATTAGTTAGTTCCCCCTCACAACAACAGAGAGAGAGAGAGAGAGAGAGAGAGAGAGAGAGAGAGAGAGAGAGATCGCGACTCACTTGTTTAGTTGAAACGCGGTCCAGCAGGGCTTGATAAATTGTATATGTCCAATGTCTTGTCCAGACTGTTGATGTATATGTCCACTGTCCAGACTGTTGATGTATATGTCCACTGTCTTGTCCAGACTGTTGATGTATATGTCCACTGTCCAGACTGCATCCAGCTAGCCATATAGCTTGTTGTTGTTGTTTTTGTTGTTCTTACCGAACCAGCTAAGACAGAGTATAGCCTTAACACCCTTCGAGAAGCTTTGTGGTCCAGGCTTGAACTTTCCATAAAAGTGTCCATATAAATCTATTTAGTTAGATCCAACACTGTCTGAATGTACAGTATCTTGTGATTATTATCAATTTCCGACAACTACTAGCAGAGGCAGAGCGTATTTTCAGTACGGACGCGATGTCACGTGCCACTCTCAGCCAATAGAGTGACTACTTCGGGCACTAGAGCAAGCGCCCTGGGTATCGTATTTGACAGCGCTATGTTGTACGTACGTATTTATTTACGTACGTATGTGCATTTTGCCCTGTGAGTTGCACACTTACGGCGGAGCTGAGATGAGCGCCCATGAAAAGGGAGTGGAGGGGGCTAGGCGCTGGGGCATGAATAGGACACGCAAATAATTATTTCTTCTTCTTCTTTTAACCAGGGGGGGGGGGCGGCGCTCTAGCGCCCACTATGGACGAACCGCCACAGTAGTCGAGGTGGGAGATGACTGTTGATTGGACGAGGAGTTGGGTGGCTTCTTTTGTCAGGAAGGGGCGGATCCTTCTGACGTTGCTCAGGAGGAATCTGCAGGTTCTGGTTGGTGCTGCGATGTGAGCAGAGAAGTTTAACTGGTCGTCGAGGACAACACCAAGGTTCTTGGCGGTCGGGGACGCGGTCACAGCTGCATTCTCGACTGTGATGGAAATGTCGGTCAGGGGGGACGATTTGGCCGGCAGGTGGAGCAATTCTGTTTAGCTTGGGTTCAGTTTGATGTAAATGTAACAGTACTGTATATCTGTATGCCATGTATGTCGTAAATGTCATGATATATATCTGTATATCTGTATGTTGTGTATGTCATAAATGTCATTATGAATTGAAAATGGGGGACCCTGATGTAAACAAGACGAAAGTCTTTCTCTATGTCTGCATCCCCTTAACAGTGTGTATTGAGCCGTACTGTATTGTACCCATTCTGCAATTTGTTAATAACATTTTCAATCAATAAATCAATCAAAGCGAGGAAAATAGTTCAAATATGCCTCGTAAATTACGTCATCATCCTTGGGAGTGGTGTCGCACTAACATACATTTACAGAGGCGATGTTAGAAATCGCTGCAGGGCGCGAATGAGGTCAGCTCAGCTGTCAGTCGCACGAACCTCAGTTTAATACAGAGTAGAGCATTTATCTAGAGATAGCATGAAAGGAAATGTTCCAAACCCACTGTTTTCTGTATTAATTTAGGCCTGTCACTCCTGTCTTTTCTCAAGGCTGCTGAGGGTCGGAACCTTTGTGACGTCACTTCTAAATGTTTTCCAACATCTCGATTCCAGAATGTTCTCAACGACAGGTCAGGCGGTCGAATTGATGCTGCTGCTACCAGTGATGGTCCAAGTAATCCTCCAGAATATAAGCAAGCCTCTGAAGTGCAGTCTCACAGTCTGACAGCCGTCAGGACATTCTCAAGATCATCTTTGTAGATTAGAAATCAATACCAGACACAATTTTTCAACTTAGCCTTACACTTGAAAGGCGCAAACAGCGGTGAAACTGCTCAGACAAGCATGATTTTCTTGTTAGGCTATTGATGGCACGGCCCCTTTGTTGGCTCGGAACCGACCACAAACACATGCTACTCCCATTAGAGGGAGTCGATCCACATGAAGCGTGCACTGCATTTGATCATTTATCATGCAGGACAAAGAAAGAGATTAGATGTAGCCGTCGTCATGTTACATGTGCTTGATACAGTACAGTAATCCATGTCATCTCCAATACTGGCAGGATAGAATTTCTCGGCCCGTACAGAAGGCTGACAGAGGGTTATTCTTCAAAACGCTCCCATACTGTGTGGCGACACGCCGCCTGTCAGTAGGTGTAACCTTAATGGCCGATGTGGAAAAAAAGGACCTTTTAGAAAAGCCTTTATGAACTCCATAATGAGATTCTACTTGTTTTTTTACATGTTGTTGTCCATCTGGGTCTCAGACCTGCATCCACACCGGGATCAAAAGCTCCTCCTCCCTCCCTTCCCTCTATCTCCCCTGGAGCGGCCTGACAGCACATCTAAATATCTGAGGGGTCCTGCTGACAATGTCCTTCTGACACACGCCCCCCCCCCCCCCCCCGGACTGCTGCTCCGACTCCGCCCGCCTGCTGCCGAGAGAGCCGTCCAGCTGAGATAATTGCCCCCCAACCCCCCTGTCCGCCCTTCCATGCCACCCTTGCCGCCTGAAAGCTGTCCTCGTACACGTGCCGGGGATACTAAACACCTCCTAGCACTCTGCGTTTGTCCTCCTTATTCCCTCATGGAGTCACTCTGCCGCATGGACTAGTCTGTTAAAACATTGGGTAATGATGACATCTGTCACTGGGTTCTGGGGTGGAGGCTGGGGGGTATGGGGGGTTGTGACTGTAAAGAGAAAAGAGAAATGGAAATTAGATAACAAAAAAGCAATCCCTCTTTTCCCAACACAACAGGAAAAAATAATGGAATTCCCTGCTGATCCCCTCGCCCGACTTTAATTGAGATGTCCGCATAAATCAGACTGCAAGGACCCATTCTGTGTTGTTGACATTGTGGTACACAACGGGTCCACATTGTTCTCCAGGAATGTGGATGGCACCGGTCACCGTTAACACTGTATTGTTCTTTATCAGCACAGACAGCTCATTGTGGTGGAATCAACAGCCCTGCTATCCAGAGGGCTGGTGTCTCCCGCGTACGCATTCACTCCATTCATACAGATTATCCATACGATTGCACTTATTTGTTCCACTGTATTGAAGGCCCCAAGTCGTACAAATGCCAAAGTCAATGAAATGTGTGAAACCCTAATACCATGTTGATCTGCAGCGATAAATACTCCATCTATATGCAAATACTATAGGGCTGTAATACGTGTGGTGGCACTGAAAATATATTCATTTGATCAGTGCCATAGGCTGCAATGAAATACCTGGGATGAAAATAGGTTTAAATCGTTTCAACCTAAAGGCGTGAAGAGACTGAGCGTCCTGGACAAATCGCGACGGACCGACCTTGAGAAGTTCGGCATCATAAATATGAAACTCGTCTTGGCATCCCGTGGCTTGCCGTCTGACATCAATAATGTGATCGGACCTCTAGGTTCCAGGAAAGGCGTGTTAGGAGCTCATTACATTATAGGGATATATGCAAAGACATTCCAGATGCAAAGCCTTCATATAGAAAATATGCAGATTTTATTACAAGGCTTTTCCTTTTTCTTGTGAATAAAGAGAATTCCCCTTCAGTTGTGTGATTACTAAAACCGCTCAGCTGTATTCTGGAATTATGTGATCAAGTAGTAATGCAAAGTGGGATTAGTTTGAATTGTTATTCCCCCTGGAACTGCAATGTGAAATGTGTCCCACTGGATAGAAGCCATTTACGCCTTCATACCACGTATAATGTTCTTCACTTCCTCACAGGTGCAGAGAGCTGGGCTTCTTGACATAGTCCAGTGCACGTTCAAAACAACCAGATGAAACGGATAAGAGCAACACAGGAACAAAAGAAAAGAAATCCCATGACATTTAATCGAAGCTTCTCCAGGTATGTTTCCCTGGTATGTCAACAACATTAACATACCAGAACAATGGTATGTAATAAAATAATAATAATCAAAACTGTTGAAATGGACAGTGTGAATAGGTTATGGCTTTAAAATATTTATTGGATTGGGGGGGCCCAAGCAGAGGTCACGCTTGCAGCCGCAAAATCAAAACTCCTGGCAGGCCCTCGAACTTAAGGTCAAAACAAACACATGCATGTCGTCTCTCCTCCTCATAAGGGAGGGTTATGATATCAATGGCTCTGGAGAAAGACTCATGGCAGACCTGGAGGAGGTGATTTACAAGCAGCCTCCACTGGTTGAAATGTAGGGAGGCATCACTCTGCAGCCCTTTGGATCATGACAACCCTGACCAATAGCAGGTAACCAGTGATGGAGTGTCTCTTGATTCAGCATGGCGTGACAAATTATGTTTGACCAGTTCAGCCCTTAATGGCCATCTCCTCAGAATGCCGGGGACTGTTGTTGTTCCATCTGCTCCCTGACACAGGCAAACATTGGCTCTAGTACAATAAGGTGGCTTCATTACCTGCAGTAGGTCACATGAACTTAAGACGGGTGGTCCTCTACGTGGGGTCCAGGGACCACACAGGGTCATCGAGGCAGTTCCGGGGTCCCCCAGAAAATGTTTAAACAGAAACAGTTTAATTTCACCATTCCATACACTAGAACTGACCTGAATGAGAAGATGAGTATTCTAATCATTGTTGTTGTTCCATCTGCTCCCTGACACAGGCAAACATTGACTCTAGTACAATAAGGTGGCTTCATTACCTGCAGTAGGTCACATGAACTTAAGACGGGTGGTCCTCTACGTGGGGTCCAGGGACCACACAGGGTCATCGAGGCAGTTCCGGGGTCCCCCAGAAAATATTTAAACAGAAACAGTTTAATTTCACCATTCCATACACTAGAACTGACCTGAATGAGAAGATGAGTATTCTAATCATAGGCTTACCCAGGCTTGGATTATCAACCGGGCATAATAGGCAAATGTCCCAGGGCCTCAGACCACCAAAGGGCCGGAGAGCCCCATGATTTGTGTATATTGATTATATTATATTAATTGCATCATCTCACTTATTTCAATTGGAATATGAACAATTTTAATTGAAATGGGCAGAAGTGGCGGGGGTGACAGTGGGTTATCCAGAGGTTTACGGTTAGATTCCCGCTCCTCCCGGGCAGCGTGTCGATGTGTCCACGAGCAAGACACTTAACACCTAACTGCTCCCGATGAGCAGGTTGGCACCTTGCATGGTTGCCTCCGCCGCAAAGTTTGTGAATGTATGAGTGAATGGGTAAAAGGGAGGAACAAATTGTAAAGCGATTTGGATAAAAGCACTATATAAATGCAGTCCATTTACTATGAAGTACAAGGGTTCCAATTTTGTTGCATATCAGTTATCAAAAAGGGACTCTAAATGAGTATTCCACTGTCACCCAGGGGCCCACAAGAGGCATAATCAGGCCATGGATTTCACTTTCTCCACCGTTACCTCAACTACCGTATAGACAGCAATGGAATCCTGGAATTAATCTTATCCAACAACAAAAATCTCTTCAGACGGGGGTCCGACAGACAAAATCTTATAAAATAGGGGCCTACAGCCTAATGTGCATCAAGTTAGGGGGTCTTTGACACACAAAAGGTTAGAACCACTAACCTAGACTAATGAATAAATCTCAAGACCACTTAATAGGAATGGACAGATTTGTTGCAGACAAGTCTGTTAACTGTGGATCAGCATTGTGCTACGGGCCGCCATCTCTGTACTAGATAGCGTTGTGTGCTTGTTTGTTTGTTGTGCTTTCATCTTTTGTTGCTAAGCCACAAAACAAGTGTCCATTGGATTGTAAAGGCCTGGGTGCCTCCCTGGCCTGTCTGCCTGCCTTCCCTCCAGACTCAGAGACTCCATGCACAGACTGTACCGCTGGTGAGGTAATGCTTACCTTAATAAAAAAAATAACTACACTCCTTGTTGGCGAGACCCGAGAGGAAAGGCAGGTTGTGCGAAAGGCATGACCGGAAAGTAACTCGCTAATGACTTCTTATCAAACACCCGTTGACAAGTATTTGGTTGCTTTTTTTGGCCATTTTGCTAAAATGTCCTCAAGCACTAGTCTCTGCACCAAAAACACTGCATGTGCTTGTGAATCCAGATTCTACAGTGATGTTTTCTAATCTTAACCAAGATGAAATGGTCCCTGCTCTCACTAGGATTAGGACGGAGTTGTTCCTGCCCTTTTGTCACTGGCTGTAGTTCCTTGGGCTCCCCAGTGCCCTGGTTGCGGTGTTCTCAAGAGGAACTATGTCAGAAACCGCTAAACCCAGTTAATCCTCCACTTCCAGGGAACCACAAGCCATGGGGTGAATATGCAAAAAGGGTAGGGGGCTCATTCCTTCACCTGAAGGTAGGGAGCGAGAGGAGACTCTTGCTGTGCATAAATGGGGCTTGAATGAAATGACTGAACATGATTCAAAAGACAGTAACTTCAGGTCAGCATCTTCTTGGGGAAGCAGTTTAACTCAAAGGAGCACATCAATTTACCACACAGAGAGTGCAAAACAAGTTCCCATTAATGCCAAGATTTTATCTTTAGAGATGTGTAATAACGTGGAACACAACCCTAATTAAGACAAATAAGCTATTTAAAAGGTTTTATCTTGATAATGTTGTCGGAAATCTTAATTGAAATGCAAATTATCCTGGTGGCTTGATCCGTATAGTCATAACTTGTTTTCCAATTAAGATGAATTAAAATATATATATTAAAAAAAGTCATTAGAAGCAAACAGTGCACATCATCTTGAGATTCTTTTTTTAAAGGGGGTATATGGAAATAAAAACAGGAGTCTTGCTGCCATCCAGTGGAGAAATGACGGCACCAGATATGACAAGAGACGATCAGTGGTTGTGACTCACAATGTACAAAACATTATGCAAACCTATCACCGCAAACGGAGAAGAAAGAAACAGTTATTTATCTTTACTTTAAAAAAAAATATGTGTACATATAATACTCAATCGGACCAAAAGAGGGAAATTTAATGTAAAACCTATTCAGTGTTAACCGTGTAGCCAAATTCGACAATACAAAAAAAGAAGAAAAAAATAAATCAAATTTGGATAACGTTACTTATCACAATACGACACATTAGCCACACAGAGCACATGGTCCAGAATGTCTTTCTTTTCAGTTGCAGGGATTCTTCATGGAATCAATGATGACACCGCCACAGAGACGGCCCAAATTCAGCAGCTACTCCATCGCCGCCATAGGAGAGTAGTGTGGCTTGTTGAGACAAGAGTGGGTTACCCCGTTTCTCAGTCAAAGTGTGACCCGGGGCAGAGAGGCAGTGAACACAGTCAGGGAGGTGTCGCCACGCTGAGGCGGAGTTTAACACGTTGTATAATATCCCAACGAGGAGTGCGGAGACGAGTTCATCAGACGTCATCATTGAAGCGAGCGAACATGGCCTTGCGAACTGCTTGTTTGTAGGTGGCGTGATCCCAAACGACAGGAGGCTCTTTCTTCTTTTTCTGTTGAGAAACACAGAAAAACATTTCAATTGGCAATTCTCCCTGAACTATATATCTATCAGGGACGTGCCATCCATATAAGCAAGGTAAGCAGTTCTTACCCATTTTATTTTTATTTTTTTAAAGAACACTGAAATATTAAAATAAAAGTACTAATAACTGTTTGTTTGTTTTCATTAACACATTAACTGCCACAGTTTGTCCGTCTCATACCACTCTCTGCCACCACTCTAAGCCTATGGAGATGTTTACCTTCTTTGCAGGGCTATAACTTTTTTAATTGTATTGCTAAATTGACATTACTATGGCCCATTCAACATCGATTATCTATCCTTCAGGATGTAGGAACCAGGGTTTCGTTGTCCGGTAATTACCGATTTTTGACCGGCAAAATCTGTTGAAGTCCGACATATTTAAATCTCTCCGGTCATAATGTCCGGTGGAAATAATTCCCTCTAAGCACAATTTGAATTGTATTAAAATAGTTACATTTGTTTCATTGTTGCTTCACCAAGCAGGTCTAATAATGACAACGATGTGTGTTCTATTATGATATGTGTGTAGTGTTCTGATAACGACTATTGGTGAAGCGATGTCGAGATTCATTTGGGTTAGGCAGCGGGAGCTAGATTTGTGAGAAGCATGCAACTGTAGAGCCGCAGAGCTGACAGTTGTGCCCGCACAGTGCAATACTCCAATTCAGCCATTCGCAATTTAGCCGTTGGGTGGGGGGCGCTGCTGAGCGGGCCTGTGACCGGACCTGAGAGCGCCGCTGGCTCTGCGGCTCTGCAGTTGCATACTATTGGTTCTTCGTTGGGACGGAGGCAGAGATATAATAGTCATCACGCAACGTTTATATTTCACGATAATGACTCTGCCAGATTTCTCAGTTCTTCGCTTGATATAATTACAAATGACCAATATAACGGAATTCGTTAGCTCAGAAAAATGTGATTATAACAGACTGCTGTTTAATCATGTCGGGCCAACTGCGCACAGACACCTATTTGATTTCAAGTCTGCAGCAGCACGGAGTCTCTGGACTTATTTTATTTGGAATATAATGACTGTATACGCAAAAGTAGTCTAGTTTTAAGTTAAAATATTATAAATCTACATGCCTTGAGGATGTCATTCTTTATATAGCCTGCCTATCAATTGTTTTTAAGCTCAATAAACTCTGACCGGAATTTCTCTCATTTGTCCGGGAGATGGAAATCTTGCCGGACACTGAGACCGGCAACAATTTTTTCTAACGGAAACCCTGGTAGGAACGTTATACTTTTTCATTCATAGATTCACACGAAAATACCGTCTAGAATATAAATATGTTTTTATCGTTTTCTGCAGTAATTCCTAGAACGTGAGTTATAGGCATAAACGCATATATAGATTATCAACTGCCGTTTGTTGCCAATACACGTTATATTAAAAATGTCAACTGTACATGATCCTAAACGTTATGACTGATCATGCGCGGATGAACGGGGGGGGGGGGGGGTCGTTTATAATTCTGTGATAGTCAGTAAATGCTTTATGTAGTATGGGTGATATATTGATCAGAGCAGTTTGCATTAATAATAATAAACAATCACGCTGAAAATGACATCAGCGTCCTCTTACCGTTCGCCGATGAGACTGGAGGAAAGAGATCCCACTTATTTGACGTGGATCGCCTAGATCCATTTCCGGTTTGTATAATAATAATAAATGCCCAAATCATATCGATTATTGAGTTATGGCAGCGATCCATATGTACGGCTGTTTGTCTAGAGTCCCGCAACAATATGCGAGTGCCGGACACATTTCCCCGGTACACGGAGATCACCAGAGATCCATTTCCGGTTGTAACTCGCCCGATCACCACCAGGCGGCAGTATTGAAGCGTTGCAGAGTTGTGCAGGCTCCCACTGTATCAGCCGAGGCTGGGTGAGGGCATTCTGAATACCATGGCGAAAAAATTAAATATGATCTCAATAACGTCGTACGCCGTGGAATGGCAGAATTAGCATGACCTTGAAACACGTTGTACGACGTTTTTGGCGCATGATGTGTTAACATAACAGAAATCTCGTTGTTGGCTGCCATGCGTTGAGTGCCAATGACGAGATTTCGTTATTTAATCGTTATTTCTTTTATTAGCGATATCCATTCATTTTTCATCCATCCAGCCTCACGTTATCATTGGGAATGGCTCTGAGCTCGAAAAGGGCAAATACCGCCCCCTATTGTCTCCCGGATGGTATTGCACCCATTGGAATGGAGTCGATGGGAATGCATCAGGAAAAAAACTCCGGGGTCCACATTTTAATTTTGAGGCATGTAACCTGAGACTATTGCATCCACTGAGGGCACTGGAAGAAGCGTCGATTATGTGTTTCGGATTATAATGTTGGATCAATAAACGCGATCGATATTTGGAATGGCGATCAGGAATTGGATTCATCTTTTTGCAGAACATCTGATCTGAGGTAAGGACTTTATTTGACCAGTTTTGGGTTAGAGTTTTTTTTCACAGCGTTCACAACGTGTCTCCTGTGTGTGTCAGCTTTCCGTTAGCCGGTAATTACCGGTATTTGACCGGCAAAATCTATTGAAGTCCGACACATTTAATCTCTCCGGTCTTAATGTCCGGTGAAAATAATTCCCTGAGTCTAAGCACAATTTGATTATTTGAATTGTATTAAAATAGGCTAAAATTAAATAGCCTATGCGATGAACGAAACGATCATTACATTTGTTTCCTCGTTGCTTCTAATAATGACAACGACGTTGTCAGCGAGAGCTTAGTGCTGGGTGTGCGAACTTTTGTGAAGCTGCAGAGCCAGAGCAACAACAGCACAATGCAGTATTCCAGCAGTACTCCAATTCAGCCATTTTCAGCCAATGTTGGGTGGGGGGCGCTGCTGTGCGGTTCCCAGAAAAGAGCCAATAACAGCTGAATGAGCTGCTCTGCAGCGCCATACTCTTTGCAAATAAGTCGTTGCGAGGTGGAGAGAGTAGTCACGCAAACCACGATAATGTTGCCGTCTCTCTGCTTTCTCAGTTCTTCGCTTGATATAATTAATACAAATGTCCAATATAACGGAATTCGTTAGCTCATAAAAATGTGATTATAACAGACTGCTGTTTAGTGTCGGACCGACTGCCCACATACGCGGTCTATTTTATTTCAAGTCAGCAGCAGCACGGAGTATCGAGGGACTTATTTTAATTGGAATATATTAATGACTGTATACGCAAAAGTAGCCTAGTTTTAAGTAATACTATTATAAATCTACATGCCTTGAGGATGACATTCTTTATATAGCCTGCCTATCAATTGTTTTAAAGCTCAATAAACTATGACCGGAATTAATCTCATTTGTCCGGTAGATTGAAATCTGGCAGGTCACGGAGACCGGCAACAATTTTTTCTAACGGAAACCCTGGTGTGTGTACAGTGTGTGCGTAACATTAGCATCGATTTTTCAGCCCGCTTCTCTAGCGTGCATAAGTACACATACACTATCGATAATCTAGCGTTTATTTGAAAACGATTCATAAATCAGCCGGAAAATGACAACGTGTTGTGTGTATTCCAGTAAAGGGATATTACTGCAGAATATTTTTTTCTTTCTAGAAATGTCCAAAATTACTCGTATTCAAAACGGTATAAAAACGGAAATGTACTGATGAAAAAACAATCCGTTTCGTACATGTTGACTGCAAGCAAGTCATTGATAAGCGACGGGTGTATTAGACCCATAGCCATAATTTAAGATATAGTTTAAGCGTTCGCAAATGTGCTCGTCCTCTCATTGATTAGAGTGGTGGCAACCAAGCGATAATTCGGCATTCATCGTTGGCAACCAATGTGTTAAGAGTCATCTGTGGTCCCAGTGCAGCAGCAGTAATCCATTTTGTTTTAGTTTTTTGGCGCCACCCACAGGTGTAAGCACTCTCTCTCTCTCTGCTTTCTCTAGTGTTGATTCAAAAGCATGATAAGAATGCATTTCCACCACAGGCTTTGAATTTGTTCCTTCAGCCCGCTACCAATATGCCAGGGTAAGCATGCTTACAAACCAATCAGTAGCTCTTTCGTTCCGGTACGTTATCTGTTACTAGGTAAATTAGGATGTCTTTTTTAATCAACGTCATCATGCTGAGACTTTCGAAACTCCAACAAGCGGGCAACTTTTACAGCAAAGTCACAGAGGTGTTCAATTGCAAGGAGAGACTCGTGGATCTCGTGTTCAAGTAAAGGTAAGATAACATTATATTATTATATTTCAGCAGTTATGGCTGCTGGTTAATACGGCGGCGATGGCGATCTGAGTTAACTGCTGTGCTGCACTGTGTAACAGTGTCTGGCTGTGTGACGTCAACAACTGGTTATACTTTATTGATTTCCACCGTGTCTAATTTACATTTGAAGGTATGCCTTGTACTGTACTACGAAGTGGCAATCTCAGTCGACTGCTCCACTGGTTTTACTTTATTTAAGCGTTTGACAGCCCTTATATGGGCAACATGTATGGCCCTTGATTTGAAACATATCACTACTGGCAACCTTTTATTTTTTTTTATGTTATGTCATTTGCTCATAAAGTCTGCCACTAACTCTCTGCTTACTGTTTATTAGTAGGTTCTAGGGCATACATTTGCGTGAATGGCATTTCCTTGACACTGCACTCATCCATAGCATTTGTGCTTGGCACAATGTGTAATTAAGTGTATTAAAATATGTTTATGCTTACTAGGGATGCTCGATATTGGCTTTTTTACCGATACCGATATACCGATATTGTCCAACTCTTAATTTCCGATACCGATATATGCAGGGTTTCCCCCCCCAAAAAATGGAATAATTTCAGGTAATTAACATTAAATATCTCTTGTTGTGGAATTAACACAACATTATGCATACTTTTGACAATAAATAAAATCAGAATTTGTTCTTACTTGCTTGCCTGGGTAAATAAAGGTTATAGAAATGTAAAAAAAAAAAAAAAAAAAAAAATATCGGACATCCCTAATGCTTACCCAATCTCAAAGCTCACGGCACGTGCCTGATATCTATCTATATATAGATATATATTTTATATATATATATACACACTAACTTTTCACGTAAAGCTTCACACTTACCTCCACCGGCTCAGACCCTAAGCCAGGCCTATCGCTGCCTTTATGAGTGTCCCTAGACATGGAGAAATAGCAGGTTATACAAAGTCTCGAGTCCCAATGGTATAAACTAGGGCTGCCAATATTAGCATGTTAATTTTGGCGATTAATTTGAAAACTTCAACTTCAACAGCAAGCAGCACGGTGGGCTGTGTCAATTGAGGCATGCCTACCTCGAGCTTCCAGCCCAGGTGTTGTGGTGGTGCTGCTGCTGATGGTGCTGCTGATGCTGCTGCTGCGGATGCGATTTCCTTCTCTTTTGCTCTGGAGACTTCTGGGGTGTCTCTCTGGGTGGCTCTCTGGCGTTCAGCTAATGGGAACAGGATTATCAGTTGGTGATACACAGTGATGATATGATACCTTCTCTTGGGATTTATGCCCATTCATGTTCACCTACCTCTTTCTCCTGGTTCTCCAAAGCCTCTAGCTCCTTCTTGGACCTCTTAATCTTGAGATGGATTTCCATATTTTGCTGTTAAGAGAGAGACATCCATGAGACACAAATTGTACACCGTTGTTTAGAAGTAGCCCCTACAGGTTCACATTCAAGCACTGTTATCTGGAGTAAATCATGTATCTCTGGAGTTATAATCAGGAGAATTATTATCCGAGGTTGCAGATTATCTGGAGTAACTAGAGTTATTATGTGAAGTAACTCTGGAGGCCTAAATATTAAAGGCAACCAACTTGTGTCTAACCACGCCCAACTTGCGTCTAGCCACGCCCCCGCGGCAGCAGCAGAGCGGCAGCATTATGTAGCAGTAATCCGCCCTTTTTTACTATCCAGAACTAGCTCAATTGGCAGCGCTGCATTGCTGTGGATCCTACGGCCCGTTGCTGGCAAGTTCGATTCCCTTCAATTTTTTTTTTAACGTGCATTCGCATTCTTTCGCCGTTAAGTTTAGGCATAACTTTAAGCATTGTTTCGGAGTTGGTTAAGGTTAGGAATTGTTTCGGAGTTGCTTAAAGTTAGAAGGGTTAAATTTAGGCGCTGTTAAGGAGCTGGTTAAGGTTAGAGTTTGTCTTAGAGAATGGCAATAGACAGCCTATTTACGCGCTGCAGCGCGAGGCAATAGACAGCCTATTTCCGCGCTGCAGCTCTCTCGCGCTGCCGTGGTCACATGGGCGTATTGGCCAATCAGAGAAACGCTAAACACAAGTTGGTTGCCTAAAATATTCACGCACTCTGGAGTTATTATGTGAAGTAACTGGAGTTATTATCTGAAGTAACTAGTTATTATCTGAAGTAACTAGAGTTATTATCTGAAGTAACTGGAGTCTATGTTAAGTAACTGGAGTTATTATCTGAAGTAACTGGAGTTATTATCTGAAGTAACTAGAGTTATTATCTGAAGTAACTAGAGTTATTATCTGAAGTAACTGGAGTTATTATCTGAAGTAACTAGAGTTATTATCTGAAGTAACTAGAGTTATTATCTGAAGTAACTAGAGTTATTATCTGAAGTAACTAGAGTTATTATCTGAAGTAACTAGTTATTATCTGAAGTAACTAGAGTTATTATCTGAAGTAACTGGAGTCTATGTTAAGTAACTGGAGTTATTATCTGAAGTAACTGGAGTTATTATCTGAAGTAACTAGAGTTATTATCTGAAGTAACTAGTTATTATCTGAAGTAACTGGAGTTATTATCTGAAGTAACTAGAGTTATTATCTGAAGTAACTAGAGTTATTATCTGAAGTAACTAGAGTTATTATCTGAAGTAACTGGAGTTATTATCTGAAGTAACTAGTTATTATCTGAAGTAACTGGAGTTATTATCTGAAGTAACTGGAGTTATTATCTGAAGTAACTAGAGTTATTATCTGAAGTAACTAGAGTTATTATCTGAAGTAACTAGTTATTATCTGAAGTAACTAGAGTTATTATCTGAAGTAACTGGAGTTATTATCTGAAGTAACTTGAGTTATTATCTGAAGTAACTAGTTATTATCTGAAGTAACTGGAGTTATTATCTGAAGTAACTAGAGTTATTATCTGAAGTAACTAGTTATTATCTGAAGTAACTAGTTATTATCTGAAGTAACTAGAGTTATTATCTGAAGTAACTGGAGTCTATGTTAAGTAACTGGCGTTATTATCTGAAGTAACTGGAGTTATTATCTGAAGTAACTAGTTATTATCTGAAGTAACTAGTTATTATCTGAAGTAACTAGAGTTATTATCTGAAGTAACTAGAGTTATTATCTGAAGTAACTGGAGTTATTATCTGAAGTAACTAGTTATTATCTGAAGTAACTAGTTATTATCTGAAGTAACTAGAGTTATTATCTGAAGTAACTAGAGTTATTATCTGAAGTAACTAGAGTTATTATCTGAAGTAACTGGAGTTATTATCTGAAGTAACTGGAGTTATTATCTGAAGTAACTAGTTATTATCTGAAGTAACTGGAGTTATTATCTGAAGTAACTAGAGTTATTATCTGAAGTAACTAGTTATTATCTGAAGTAACTAGAGTTATTATCTGAAGTAACTGGAGTCTATGTTAAGTAACTGGAGTTATTATCTGAAGTAACTAGAGTTATTATCTGAAGTAACTGGAGTCTATGTTAAGTAACTGGAGTTATTATCTGAAGTAACTAGAGTTATTATCTGAAGTAACTAGTTATTATCTGAAGTAACTAGTTATTATCTGAAGTAACTGGAGTTATTATCTGAAGTAACTGGAGTTATTATCTGAAGTAACTGGAGTTATTATCTGAAGTAATTATTATCTGAAGTAACTGGAGTTATTATCTGAAGTAACTGGAGTTATTATCTGAAGTAACTGGAGTTATTATCTGAAGTAACTAGAGTTATTATCTGAAGTAACTAGAGTTATTATCTGAAGTAACTAGAGTTATTATCTGAAGTAACTGGAGTTATTATCTGAAGTAACTGGAGTTATTATCTGAAGTAACTAGAGTTATTATCTGAAGTAACTGGAGTTATTATCTGAAGTAACTAGTTATTATCTGAAGTAACTAGTTATTATCTGAAGTAACTGTAGTTATTATCTGAAGTAACTAGAGTTATTATCTGAAGTAACTAGAGTTATTATCTGAAGTAACTAGTTATTATCTGAAGTAACTAGAGTTATTATCTGAAGTAACTAGTTATTATCTGAAGTAACTAGTTATTATCTGAAGTAACTGGAGTTATTATCTGAAGTAACTAGTTATTATCTGAAGTAACTAGTTATTATCTGAAGTAAATAGAGTTATTATCTGAAGTAACTGGAGTTATTATCTGAAGTAACTGGAGTTATTATCTGAAGTAACTAGAGTTATTATCTGAAGTAACTAGAGTTATTATCTGAAGTAACTGGAGTTATTATCTGAAGTAACTGGAGTTAGTTATCTGAAGTAACTGGAGTTATTATCTGAAGTAACTGGAGTTATTATCTGAAGTAACTAGTTATTATCTGAAGTAACTAGTTATTATCTGAAGTAACTGGAGTTATTATCTGAAGTAACTGGAGTTATTATCTGAAGTAACTAGTTATTATCTGAAGTAACTAGTTATTATCTGAAGTAACTAGTTATTATCTGAAGTACCTGGAGTTATTATCTGAAGTAACTAGAGTTATTATCTGAAGTAACTAGAGTTATTATCTGAAGTAACTAGTTATTATCTGAAGTAACTGGAGTTATTATCTGAAGTAACTGGAGTTATTATCTGAAGTAACTAGTTATTATCTGAAGTAACTGGAGTTATTATCTGAAGTAACTGGAGTTATTATCTGAAGTAACTGGAGTCATTATCTGAAGTAACTAGAGTTATTATCTGAAGTAACTGGAGTTATTATCTGAAGTAACTAGTTATTATCTGAAGTAACTAGTTATTATCTGAAGTAACTGGAGTTATTATCTGAAGTAACTGGAGTTATTATCTGAAGTAACTGGAGTTATTATCTGAAGTAACTAGTTATTATCTGAAGTAACTAGAGTTATTATCTGAAGTAACTAGTTATTATCTGAAGTAACTGGAGTTATTATCTGAAGTAACTGGAGTTATTATCTGAAGTAACTAGTTATTATCTGAAGTAACTAGTTATTATCTGAAGTAACTGGAGTTATTATCTGAAGTAACTGGAGTTATTATCTGAAGTAACTGGAGTTATTATCTGAAGTAACTAGTTATTATCTGAAGTAACTAGAGTTATTATCTGAAGTAACTAGTTATTATCTGAAGTAACTGGAGTTATTATCTGAAGTAACTGGAGTTATTATCTGAAGTAACAAGTTATTATCTGAAGTAACTAATTATTATGTAAGGGATAATGTATAGCTACGAGGTCATTGTCGCAAAATAATTGACCGGCACTGCGTTCTGGAACACAGAGGCGCAGCCGAGGTGTTCTAAACGCAGTGAAGGTCAATTATTTTGCAACAATGACCGAGTATAGCTATACATTATCCCGCTTATTACATGGCTAACTTATTAACAATATACGTAATTCATTTTACACCATCGACAAGACGAGATCAAATGCAGACGCAGTTGTTCTGTTGCTCCTCTGTCATCGGCAGGTGTGGAAGTGATTGCACCTGATGTAGTGCAGCTGTGCGAGATAAAGCTGGGAACGAGGTTATAGCTTTCGTGACTGCGATCAAAATGCTTGATTGTGATTGGTCAATAGCGCTCTGTTGCCCCCAACAGTGGTCATTATTGCGCGTTGCCCATAGCAGCTGTGAATTATCAAGAAATAATTGACCGATGTTAGGGGCAACCGAGCGCTATTGACCAATCACAATCAAGCATTTTGGCGAATGTTAAAACGCCATGTAATAACTGGAGTTATTATCTGGAGTAACTGAAGTTATTATCTGAAGTAACTGGAGTTATTATCTGGTGTAATACTGACATTATATGGTAGTACCTTGTGGAGGTCAGAGAGCTGCTGGTGGCGGGTCAGAGCGTCCTTGGTGGGGAACTGTCTCCTACACAGCAAGCAGGCAATCTTCTTCCAGTCGGTCAGCTTGTCGTCTTTGTCGTCCAACAAGCCCTTAGAGGAGCGCGGAGCGTCGTGCCTCTCCTCCTCCACCTCCTCGTCGCTGCCTGCAGCGTAGTCTGACGCCAGAAGGCTCAGAGAGCCCATGGAGCGCTAAGAAGGCGGCGCAACAAGAACATGTTAGAAGCTAAATGAACCCTTCAGAACATTAGGCACAAGTCTGTTTTGAATTATTTTCCCACATCTATTTGTAGTTGTGACATCATTCCAAATCACTTTGGTGTCCTGAAAATGGCCCTTCCGCTGCCAGATTACATTTTCATGCTAACAAATGGCTAAAAGTGTGTGATCTGCTTTATATTAAACAAGGACACACAATGTCATAAATGAGAAGCATTGTTGCATGCATTGAACTATTCTTATACAAAGTGTCATGCCCTTGAGCTGCCACTATGGGCAGAGTGGCTAACCGTGAGATAATTACTGACTGAATAAATTACAACTAAGTTAGTTACTGACTGAATGATTGACTAGGTTAGTGTCAGTCCGTCTATGAGGTGCTTCACAATGTTCACATCTTAAACAAAAGTTGGTCCACCTTCTCTCTGTGCTTCGTTACCCCATGCAGATGTGACTATGTGTTACTCATAGCAGACTGAAGGTCAAATATTTAACACTTATACTGGATTCTTACCTTTCCTTTCTCATCTTTCTTAGGGGGAGCGAGGGGCTTCTTGAAAAGGTCGTCTCCGATTATGCCCTGTACAGGCAAGACGGAGGGGAGTGATGAGAAATGACAAATAAATAAATTAGTAAAACATAAAAGTGAGTTATATTAGCAAGTCCAGCTAAAAACAACTGATGTGAAACCATTCATTGTAAGTACAGTATATCCACGTAGTTTGAGTATAGACAACAGCAGTGAACAGAAAGCATTGGTATTGAAGGTGTTTCCTAACCTTCCTCTCAAATATAGCGAAGCCCGCGTCGGCCGCCTTGGACGCACTCCTGTCCTCGTGCCTCCCGCTCTTCAGCAGCAGCGACGGGGAGCGGACACTGTCCTTCTGACGGTTCTGGATCTTCGCCCAGCGCTCCATGTCTTTCATGATCTGAGGGAGTTGACACATGTTAACCACCTGTCCCATCAAGAACACATTTCACACTGTACAGTCAGATTCTGACACCTCCGTTTCCACCTTTACCTTGAAAGCGGCGAGGCTCCGCGGCTTCTCCTCTTTGCCGTCCCTTTTGTCGTCTTCCTCCTTCTTCTCAGGCGTCGTCACAGGACTGGATGCACTCTCTGGGTACGGAGGGTCGGGGTCGGGGTCAGGGGTGGAGGGCAGCGGGGCGGAGGGCAGCGGGGCGGAGGGCAGCGGGGCGGAGGGTAGCGGGGCGGAGGGCAGCGGGGCGGAGGGCAGCGGGGCGGAGGGCAACGGGGCAACGTCCGGGACCGGGGCCGGGGCTGGGGGAGGTGCGGGCGCCTTTGCGGGAGCGGGGGCAGGAACCGGGACAGGAGCGGGAACGGGAGGAGGTACCGCCGCTATGACAGCAGCGGAGGCGGTCTGGACAGGCGTCGGCTCAGGCGGTTTCTTCATCTCTAACGGGGCGTCCGCTGCCGGGTTGGACAGGATAGCCTGGACTTCGGCTGCCATGGTGACAGGCTGGGTTTCTGTAGTGCTCCCTCCTGGCACTGGGATGTAGGTCTTTGTCAGAGGATCCAAGTACAGATACTCCTGCGTTTGGGCATTATAGAAATACTACATATATACACACACACACACACACACACACACACACACACACGGTAAATTACAATCTAATTGACCATTTGCTAAATAATGATGCACCAAATCCAACTGTCTTCAGGCACTACTTCCTCTGACATCAGCAAGCAGACGCCACACCATAACAAGGAGCAGCATTTTGTAGAACGTTAGAGTACTTGACTATTGAATAAAATAAGGAAGTAAATAGTGAAAAGGTGTTGCTAGGCAACAAGTAACACAGACTATCCATAATACTAATACACACTATCCCAATCATCTGGACAGAATTTGCATTTCTTGCAGCAATTTGCTGATAGCAGCCGATTTAATCTTG
This sequence comes from Notolepis coatsorum, assembly GCF_963971535.1. NCBI lineage: Eukaryota > Metazoa > Chordata > Actinopteri > Aulopiformes > Paralepididae > Notolepis > Notolepis coatsorum. The sequence continues at coordinate 85,471,941 of NC_140170.1, read as the reverse complement.
AAAGCTTGTGGGCCATAGCAACCATAACCACTGGGAGGCAGGACATGAACAGTTGGCACCACCGGTTGTGCGGCATTCTCACCCTAGAGTTGGGGTCATAGTAGAGCGTAGTCTCAGGGTCGTAGTAGAATCCTGAGGTGGCATCATACAGGTAGGTCGTCATGTCTGGAATCTCAGAGCCTGTCAGACACAAAAACAAAATAGGAATAAATAGAAACAAAATAAAAGAGCATAGCATGTCCACTTTCTCTACTCTTCCAGCGACCCACAGTGCCCTTGCAAAACGCCTATCTCAAACCCTGCCCTCTTTTCTTGGTCCTCCAATCACAACGGTTGCCTTCCTCGGTCAGAGGAAAGCAACAGTTGTGATTGGAGGATCAAGAGAAGGGGGCACGGTTTGAGATAGGTCACTATTGCCAAAATGTAGTCTCTTGTAGTCCCTTACCATAGACGTAGGTGTCTGATCCGTTTCCTGTGGCCGTCATTCCAGCTGCCATTACCGGAACATGAGCTGCCATCGCCTGGTAGGCGGGATCTATGGCGGGGGTCTCACCATAGACAACCCCCTATGAAGAGCCAGAGGGAGGGGATTATGTTAACCGACCAATTAAAAATACTTGATTACCTCAGTCTTCCAATTTTCGATTAAGGACTCTTATGTGTGACGTGCGACTTACATGAACCTGATGAACCTGATTATAGTTGGGGTCCAAATGAAAAGAGGGGTCAATGCTGCCTGCCATCGTTCCTGCCATCAATCCAGGCATCGTTCCTGCCATCGATCCAGGCATCGTTCCTGCCATCGATCCAGGGATCGTTCCTGCCATCGATCCAGCCATAATTCCGGCCATCATTCCGGCCATCGTTCCGGCCATCGTTCCGGCCATCGTTCCAGGCATCGTTCCGGCCATCGTTCCAGGCATCATTCCAGGCATCGTTCCAGGCATTGTTCCTGCCATCGATCCAGCCAGAGATCCAGCCATCGAGTCACCTGGAGGAGAGTTCACTACTTATTAACAACAGTCCTCCATTTCAATATCATAATATCCTACAGAATATAGGGACTGGGGTATTGTGATGTGTTGTCTGAGGAAGTCTTGCATACCTTGCAAACCTTGCATACCAGCTGAGGGAACTGGTGGTTGCACGGATTGGGAATACTGCAGGGATTGAGAGTACTGCTGCCGTTGCAAAAAAAACAAAAACAGGTAACTTTTCAGAACACGAGGGACTAAACCTATGCACACATGACAAGAGGGTATTGTAATTGCAGATAAGATATTCCTTTGCAGCATGTGGGAGGAGAGGTACAGGTATGGGCAGGGTAATAGTAGAAAGACATACATATATAAATATAGGCAATAAGATTTGCTCTGAATATAAAAATATGGAGAAAAGTAAACAGTGTAAATAAGGCGCAGATGAGGGTCTGTATGCCCTATATCAGGGGTCGGCAATTAGGTTTGGCCGCGGGCCAATTTTTCCCCAAGCCATTGTATGGTGGGCCAGAACCAAAAACAATGGCCAATTTAATATAATGATAGTGAAAAATGTTTAACTCTGTAAAAATAAACGAGCTGCATAGGTGGCATAATAAACTGTAAACGACATATACATGCACTGAACATTATACCTTTGTCTTTTTTCCATTGTATTATAAAGCGCCTCTCTCTATCGGTCTATCCTACATTACGTGCAACCGTCTATCTGACGGCCACGGACCGGTTTAATGTTGAATGTTTAATGTTAAAACTATCGATTTATATGGAATTCGTTAAACATATCCGTTGTCTTACTTATTATTATACTTATTGAATCGCAAACAAGTCTCGTCTTGTTAAATGAGACAGTCTGGTCTACGGAGGAGACTGGGGCTGATGCATCTAGATTGGGGAATCACCCGCAATCGATTATTGACACTTCCGCTAAATATATTAATCTAGCTACTAATTGGGGAGACTGATCAATTACGGATAAAGGAATATAGTGGGACGATCGCAGGGATTAAAGCCAAAAAAAATCTCCTGACTTTTTTTCAGGCCAAGTCATATTCTTATTTTAACCTCCACTGTATTATTATTTTTTTTAATAGCGTTAGCGTTTTAAGGGAGCCTACTTGTTTCGGTTTTGTCGATAATGCAATGTACAGTTACCCCTCCCCCCCCCCGCCTAACCCCCCACCAACCCACCCAACCACCTCCGATGTACAGCCCCCCCCCCTCCACCCAACCTCCTCCAATGTACAGTTTGTTCGTCAAATGTATATACCGGTACTCTTTTTTAGACTCTTATTGTATCACAAACAATACTGTATTTGTAAATCTGGTATGTCATAAATGTATAGATGTAGCAGTAGTCTATCTGTATGTCATATATGTTATGATGAATTGAAAATGGGGGACCCTGATGTAAACAAGACGAAAGACTTTCTCTGGTCTGCATCCCCTTAACAATTGTGTGTATTGAGCTGTACTGTATTGTACCCATTCTGCAATCTGTTAATAACAATCAATCAATATTTAACAGATTGCAGAATGGGTACAATACAGTACAGCTCAATACACACAATTGTTAAGGGGATGCAGACCAGAGAAAGACGTTTGTCTGGTTTACATCAGGGTCCCCCATTTTCAATTCATAGTGACATACATGACATACTACAGGTATATAGTAATGTTACATTTGTGACATATACAATATGCAAATATACAGTACTGTTACCCATAGATCCTAACAGATATTATACATATGATGGGGAGGATACTGTACATTAGGAGGGAGTGGGTGGGTGGGAGAAAATATACAGTACCGTTACCCATAGATCCTAACAGAGATTATATACATATGGGGAGGAGACTGTAGATTAGCAGGACTGTACGCTAAGCTTTTTCACTAGGGGCACACCTGCCCCTAAATGAGAAATTTAGGGGCACAGAATATTTTTAGGAGCACATTTAAAAAAAAACTCTTACCATTATAGTGGGAAAAAATATGTTCCTCCTGCCTCATTACTGTGGTCCTTTTATTTAACATTTAAGTGAGTTTGTTTTCAGGTTTGTATCTTTTATAATGAACCAACTGAGAAAGTGTGTAAATCACTAATAGAACAAAAACAACAAACTGTGTGTGTGTGTGCGCGCGCTTGTAGTGCTCCTTGAATGAGATCACCACAACACACACACACCATTGCATTAATCAGGAGGACAAGAAACTCTGCATACCTTTGTTTCACAATGAAAAGTGCTTTATAAATTAAATTAATTATTATTATTGTAAATAACCCCATGAAAGGTTTATTATTTTTATGGGTAATTACCCGCTTCATATTTGTGATGTTACTGGTTTCAGGGTGTGCCTAAAGTAATCAATGTGTTGGGCCGTTTATAGAGATCTATGCCAATTAATGTTTATGTACTTTTTTTTTATAAGAATTGAGAGGCGTTTGTATATGTGACCTTTATTTTGAAGACCATGTTGCGACGCAACCTTGTTTAAGTTTGCGCTTTTGACAGTGAAATGTTCAGTTCAACTTAGCTCGAAGGAAAGACTAATCAAAAAGGTTTAATTGACCCGTATGAGGCTCTTACGGTAGGACTTTGATTGTTTATAGAAGAGGAATGTAATACAATGCAAAATGAGAAATAAACAGTGATTTTACCAGCAGTAAGTTGCAAGCCACTTTCATACGGGGAACCGTGACAATTATTAGTATTATCTTATTTGCATATTGTCTCATTATTAGATAGATAGATAGGTTGATACTTTATTGATCCCCGGAGGGAAATTTAAGTAGGCAGTATTTAATTATTGAAAAACGTCCTAATAGTGGGCGACTCACCTAATGCATGGCTGAACGTTAGAAGTGTGTCCCCGTCAATCATCACTGCCAGATCCGACTTACCGGTAATTTAATCGGCTATGGTCTCTTATCATCTCTCCACATCGGACGTGGTTGTCATAAGATGGACTGATATCCGCTCAGTTCTTCTTGCAGAGCAAAATTAGCGGCTTAAACTTATTGAAAGGAAGTTCTTTGGCGATGCCACATTCAGTTTCAATTAGATTTCTTCGCTAGGAATTATGGGATTTGGTGTTGGATGTATGGACTCTACGCAGACGGGACATGGTATTTAATCGCACGATAGACTACACCTACCAAGTATATAGCGTGGCCCAGATTCACTTCACACGCAAATCTTTTTTTCACACAGGAGGCTACGCAGTAAATTCATTCATTGCCGACAGATTTTTTTTCATAGCACCGCAACATTATGCTCGCCAATGACTGCTTGGCGCGGCCGTGGTAGAAAAAAATATTCCCCTTTTCATGATAATATTTGACGCCTCCGATTGGCTCAGGTTAAAATCCGTCACGACTCCGAATCAAAATGACGGAACTCCAAATCAAATGGACAGATATCCGTCTCAAGACGGAACGCTTTAATGCCTGCGATCGATTATGATAGTTAACCTTGTTAGATGAGGCTGCACTGGAAATGGAGCTAATGGACTTCTAAATGTCTCGTAATTCAAATACCTATAGCGCCGTCATTTCAGGAGCTTCTTCAAGCACTCTTTTTGTTTAATTGCATTGTTTTTGCATTGTTTTTAATTGCATTACTGTTCACATGCATGTGTGGTGCCGTCAGTCATGAGTAAAGATAAAGCTTGAATGACTTACTGAACTGGTGTTTTTATTTCATGGACTCGTGTTTCCCATTTGAGCACCACGCGCTGTCCACCTCACTTTGAGCAAGCCTATATATACAGTATACGGTACATTGCACCTCACTGCCTATACCCGTTATTCACTCTCAACATGGATAAAACATAAAGTATGCATATAATAAAAATAATATGATAAATAAAATAAATATCATATTCTCAATAAACTGACGGGCCAGAAATGATTGCTGGCCTGCCCTATATTATACTGTATGTTACGATAAATATAGGCAATAAAGAATTGTGTGCGTTTCTATAACTATAAGTGATTTCGCTCAACCTTGGTGGTTAGCTCGACAGGACCCGTATTGACTTTTTTTTTTATAAATATTGATGGCACTGATTGAGGTCCAAATTTTATCCATTGGTATATAATACCAAGGATCAAGATGGTGACAGACGATATGTCCAACTGAGAGATGCTAGGTGGGAAGGTGAGTGAGGTGGGCACTAGGTCTACTCAGACTAAACAATAATATAATGAGTCTCCTTCAGTCTACTAGACATTCATGACTGGAAAGCAGGTTTATAGGTCAACGTGTGCTATATAGTGGGTGCCGCATCTCTCCGAATGCCATTCTAGTGTATATATATATTAAGGCTGTCAAAGTGAACGCGGTATTAACGCGTTATCGCCCGATTCTATTAACGCCACTATTTTCTTTAACTCACGATTAACTTTTACGAATTTTTTATTTGTATTTTTTACTAGACTTCACTCAGGTGTATTATTGATGCGCTCATTGATACTATGTTTGTTTCTGAAGTGTGTGTGTGTGTGTGTGTGTGTGATATAGAGAGAGAGAGGGGGTGAGAGAGATAAGGAAGGGGCGAGAGAGAAAGAGAGCTGGGAGAGTGTGTGTGTGTGTGTGTGTGAGTGATATAGAGAGAGAGGGGGTGAGAGAGATAAGGAAGGGGCGAGAGAGAAAGAGAGCTGGGAGAGTGTGTGTGTGAGTGATATAGAGAGAGAGGGGGTGAGAGAGATAAGGAAGGGGCAAGAGAGAAAGAGAGCTGGGAGAGTGTGTGTGTGAGAGAGGGGGTGTGTGATTCCTCAGCCCTTGTGTGGGTGAATGTAACAAGTTCCTAACGTTTTCTTTCCCCTATTATTTCATGCACACTTTATTCATTGTTTTAAATTATTATTTTCTGTTTCAAGTTATTTTGTGCATCACTCCGTTTTGAATTTGATGCAAATTTGCAATGCATGAGGGTCATCCTTTTGTGTTAAATGGCTGCATAAAGCACGCATTTGCGATTAATCACAAGTTAACTATGGACAATCATGCGATTAATCAGATTAAATATTTTAATCGATTGACAGCACTAATATATATATATGAAGTCAGATAATCCCAATCAAAACCTACCTCCATCATATTGGTGTCAGGTGGGTACCCCAGCAGAGAAGTAGTGTTGGGCTTGTCAGAGTCTCTTCTGTAACTTGGATAAAGACAGGAGGTCATCAGTAACTTGGATAAAGACAGGAGGTCATCGGTAACTTGGATAAAGACATGAGGTCATCAGTAACTTGGATAAAGACATGAGGTCATCAGTAACTTGGATAAAGACATGAGGTCATCAGTAACTTGGATAAAGACATGAGGTCATCAGTAACTTGGATAAAGACATGAGGTCATCAGTAACTTGGATAAAGACATGAGGTCATCAGTAACTTGGATAAAGACAGGAGGTCATCAGTAACTTGGATAAAGACATGAGGTCATCAGTAATTTGGATAAAGACATGAGGTCATCAGTAACTTGGATAAAGACATGAGGTCATCAGTAATTTGGATAAAGACATGAGGTCATCAGTAACTTGGATAAAGACATGAGGTCATCAGTAATTTGGATAAAGACATGAGGTCATCAGTAACTTGGATAAAGACATGAGGTCATCAGTAATTTGGATAAAGACATGAGGTCATCAGTAACTTGGATAAAGACATGAGGTCATCAGTAATTTGGATAAAGACATGAGGTCATCAGTAACTTGGATAAAGACAGGAGGTCATCAACAGTGAAGTAGAAAGGATTCATACTGTATACTTACAAGAAATAGCTAAATTTAACTATTTCAACATGACTCACCTCTGATTCTTCAGCGGTTTCGCGACCTCAGCGTAAACCCGGACTCCGTCAATATTGAGCGGCCTGGGTTTGTTGAGCAGCTCAACGAGACGGGTCACTTGCTATAATAGGAGACGTGACGGTTAACACTGGACAATAATCACAGTATATGCAACTAGTCATACTGCTATAAATACTTAGAAGTTAACACAAAAATAAGGGTAACCAAGTTTCTGCCATAACATGCAAGTATGAATTTAGCAGAAGCTGTGTGATTGACGTTATTTGATACCTCGTGGGAATCCATGTCGACAAAACAGAGGCATTTGGTTCCTCCAGGAGGCTTGCCCTTGACTAGACGGACGTTCCTCTCGTCCAGATAGGCAAAGGGATCCAAGGCTTTTAGGATGGTCTCCACTGTAGTAGTGGGCAGCACATTCTTGATGATCATGGCTGTGAAAGCGACATAGGAGAATTATTAAGACCATTTCTTGCCCCTCATGACCCTGAATGTATTGTACAGCTAGGTACAAATACATGCCAAAAGAAAGTGAGGGAAAGGTTTATACAGCAACAGGTGACTACAGCTAACTATCTGTGATAAATAGGTCCTCTCTGATCAAGAAGCGCAAGAAACTCTGGTATTTGTAAATTTTTAAGGCCCTTATATACTACATCATTGTTGGAATGGAATTGGACTGGTCACCTAAGGTCCCTAGTTTACTCGGAACAGGGAACTCCAACTTGAGCTTGAGGCCACATCCAAATGGAGACGGAACAGATCTTTTTCGTTTTCATTTCAAAAAAGTTAAATCGCATCAAGAAATATGCACGTCCAAACGAAACGACTGAAAATGCTGTAACGCTGCCACAAATGTACAAAATAAACGTCTTTCAATAGCTTCTGTGTTTTAGACTTGGCTCTTTTATTTTGAAACCCCCCGACTGGAAGTATTATTGGTGTTATCGCTAGCAGAACAACTTGTGTCGTCCGGTTCTGTGCTTTTGAGCTAACGCTAGTTAAGCTAGCTAATATTTGTCTTCCTTTGATGTCTAAAATGTCTAAATACAAATGTTGAGATTGTTGGTGAACAAGAAACGAACTGCAGCTATGTTGTATGGTGTTTCTTTTTTGTTGGCTGGGTTTGCGCATGCGGGTTAACCCGTTAAGCCATAGCCCTATTTTCTGAAAATCCACCTAAAAATACATACCTAAGTAAATGGAAGATTGCTCCACTTCTACAACAAGGTCCATTTGCATGTTCTTGGTATCTAGGGACATCTATGGATCTCATGGAATGTATTCCCAGTGTCAGAAATATTGTGTCCGTTACTAGGCTTGAGTAAATTGTGATGAAACAAGAAAATATAAATTATGATTTCTTTTTGCATATTTGAGATCATGTGTACAAAAAAATCTAAGCAAATGAATAAAGGGAAGATGATTAAACAGAATGTTTTGTAGATACAGTACTGAATTCTGCCATCCGGACACATGCAATTTGAAATATTATTATAGAATATAGAATACCAGGCCTATAAATTACCTTATTATAGCCAACTCACACATCTATGGATCGGGCCAAATCTCCTCTTTCAAATGGCAGAGTTCAATTTGGATTTAGTATCTCCAGGCGTGCACTGAATAACCGTGAATGAAATCTACTGTATGTACAGTTCCATTCTAATAATGGATATGGCTCCACCATTTTTAATCCATTTGCAATGAGGATTGTTGCTAAATGTTCACAGAAAATAGACACTAACTGCGCTCCAATCTATGCCAATAACATTGTTTTGTGGTAGAGAATGCCAAGAAATAAAAAAGAAATGCATACATACGTAATTTGCTTGCAGGGAGCTATAATCGACTGGGTACTGTAGTATTTAAACATTTCAACGCTCATTGAGAGCTCTGGATGCCCTCTTCTCATATCACTACAACTGGCAATGGCCGCTACTTCAAAATGGCGGATATTCCCTAAATTATAAACACATTCCATGAACTAAAATCTCACTAATAACACTTTACCCTATTAGTAAACAAATGTATTGTTGAAAATATACACTATGACTGCTGTTGTGACATGGTTAGGGTCTTTACTCTTGGATACATTTGAAAAAAGAAACGCTACTTAATGTCATACAGTCTGGAGAGATTGATTTATGATGTGATGTCATTTGCGGTCCACCGATGGACCGCTCGGGCTAAAGAGGTTAAGGGAGAGGTGGGCTATTGAGTCATCGGTTCAGGAAAGATCCGTACTGGCTTGTAAAGACGGAAACGCAAGGGTGGTATCTTCAGATTTGTTCACTCTGGGACCCGTTTTCAGAAAATAGCGTATTCAGGCTGCCAGAACGCGGTTCCGTGTGGATAAAACGTGCATACGATCAAATACTTGGCGGATACACCCAAACTCGTCTCCGTGTGGACATGGCATGCGATTCTCCCCTCTGTTGCAGTTTAAAACCTTGATCTCCAACCATTGTCAATCAAGTTGTACGTGTTTTAATAGATGTTTAATCCTTGCTTTTTGCCTCACCTTGTTGTCTTATATATGCTGTGTGATTTTATATACAATTAATTTTTTTTGCTTATGTCTGTATGTACACTCGAAGTAACTAAGTGAGTTTAGAGTTTCCTTTCGAGTTTAAATAAAGGTTTGAAATTAAATGACATATGGACAATATATTGAAAATATATTGAGTATACTGGCAATAAACAGTTATAAATTAGCCAGTGCCTGCTCTGGCAGACAGGTGGCGCAATACCAGTGTTGACATTCTGCAACGTACGTTGTTGTTGTTTTGCTTGGAGCTACAGGTTGGGGCTTGAAATAATCCCTCCGTTCATCACATACAATCGTTTTTCCCGTCGGTCCGCAACAACTACACTATCCATTTTACCGCCATCTTTGGTTAATGTCTAAAGTTAACGGAGTTCCTTGTGACGTAAGGTACCGCCCCAACATCCCATTTCTTTCAGAAAGACCAATTGATCAATATTTTGGGACTAAATTATGTACCGACGGATCTTCCAACAAAAGCATCACTATATCTACTGGTTTACTTTATTTGTTCAAGGGGGACATTGTACATCAACCCATTTAGACGTAAAACGCCTGCTAATAATGCCTTATATAGCCTGTATACACACAAATGTGTTTCCCGGTTTCAATGGGTTAATAAACATTTAAAAAAACTTAAATGCACCCAATTTTGGCCAAAAATGCTAATTTCCATTGGTAGTCCCCCTGCCAGGTACAGGCTAAAATCCTATGTAAAAAAGAGTTAGCAATACAAACATAATACAAGCGAGATAAATAACATTACAATAAAAACAAAAGAACATATAGTAGGACATAAGATAGGGATACAGGGCACAATAGTCATGGACACAAGGACAGAGCACATCATGAAAGATTAGATGACCCAGGCATAGACAAACGCATAATATCCACACACTGCACACCCACCGACAAACACACACGGGTATGAACTCTGTCACGTTAGGAAACCTACTCTTGCTCTCTTTAAAGACGGGGTCCGTCTGAGACTGGTGGTGAGTCTGGTAGTGAGGCGGGTTGCGGTTGGACCAGGCCTCCGCCTGCTTCTCAGACTCCTGCTGCCGGAGCTGCTGGTCCACCTGCTGCTGCCAGGCCTCCGGGGTCAGGTCGGAGCTGCGCTGCCACTCCCCCTGGGACAAGGCGTCGACCGTCCCTTTAGCCTTGGGGTCATCCGGGATGCTCTTCGCTTTGTCCAAGGGTTCGCCGGGGCTGGGCAAGAGTGGCACCTGGGGTTGGGGTCCTTTGGGTTCCGTCGCCTGATTCACGAGGGAGAGAGAAACGTGTCGATATAAATATAAGATTACGAGTAAATGGTAAAATGTACATATAGCGCTTTTATCCAAAGCGCTTTACAACTTATGCCTCACATTCACCCACACGCCGACGGCGGAGGCAACCATGCAAGGTGCCAGCCTGCTCATCGGGAGCAGTTAGGGGTTAAGTGTCTTGCTCAAGGACACTTCGACACGCTGCCCCGGGAGGAGCGGGAATCAAACCCGGGAACCTCCGGATTACCAGACAGCTGCTCTACCTCCCGAGCCACTGTCGCCGAGTAATCTGAAGAGGCTCACGACGATAATAAGATGAATGATAATACAATGGGAAAGACAAATAGTTATCTGAAGACGACACTCACATCTGTGGCTTTCACACTCTTGTCTGGCTGGATGTATTTCATGGAGGCCGTTTTAGTGCCAACCTTGAGGGACCCCTGGAAGAAAAACAGCGGAGGTCAGTAGATACACAAACAAGTAATTGAAATCTATGACATCACTAATGACTCCCATCATGCATTGTGGCAGGTTCAGCCCTCCTCCTCCTCAGAGGTGAGGAGAGCGTGTTGCATACAAAGCCAAGATCCACCAAGGACTGTGATTCACAGGCTATTTGCTCCATGCAACTGGAAATTGATTGCAAAAGGGACGCAAGTGAATCCATGACTCGTGTTATTAAGAAATAGTGTCAAAAAGACAATTGACTGAAATATGTATTGTCACATGAGAAAAGACAGCTAGTGATTCAAATCAGAAAATTGGGCCTATGGTACAACCAGAACTAAGCTATATACTACAAAGTTATGTCAGGCGGTATTGGGACTAATATTTTGTAAATGGATATATTAGTCAAATTAAGTGTTTCTGTACAAGTAAATACTTACACGTGACCTAAGACAAGTCAAATTATTATATAAATCTACTGCTGAGGACTCCAGACAATGCATCTAAGCATAATGAGGGACCAGCCGTCAACAAAAGGCATAGATCCAATCACTGACATGACTGTGCATTTAAAAATAAGCTTTCATTTCATCTTTAGAGATGAGCTCAAAACACCCTGAAGCCCTCACTATAGCTTTGCACCCAAATGGCTGTTCAAACATTCACATTCAAGAAAGAATACATCCATCGATGAAAATAAAACCCTACTGTCTTTGATGCCTGTACAGGTGCCAGTGGTATCTCAGTATTTATTTTCTGCCATCACAATTCGCAGAATGTATATTAGGGTCTGCTTGAAGTTCTTTGGTCAACGGGACCAGGCGACGGTACAGTGTGTAACCCACCACCCCAGTAAGAGGAACACCAGTGCCAAGCAAGTAAAGCACTGCATTTGCACGTCATGAATAATTAAAAACTGATCAACTGAGCAAAGGAGGAGAAATTCTCCTTGGATGTGTTGAAAGATGAGGACGAATCATGTCAAGAGGAAGAACTACCAAAAAGCAAATGCAAAAGCGCTCCATGGAAGGTTCAGGGAAATCTGGCACCAGAAATGGGTTGCGTCGGTGAGCCAGCGGAGTACTGGCAAAAGGTACGTATTGTTCAAGCAGAAGGTCTCCAAGCTACAACTGAACAGCCTGAAAAGGCTGAAGAACTTTTCACAGATGAACAATGCTGAAAATGGAGGCGAAAGCCCCTCTGATGGAATGCGATGGTGACTGGCGTGTGACCACAAGACAAATAACGCCAGACTTGTATATTCCACCTTCACTTGGAAACATGCGCTAGATGAAGTTTAAAAATATATATTCAAAGTGTATATATATTCCGTCTACTTCTATCATCAAAACGGGTGTTTGTAACTTGGTAAGTAAGCAGGCCAACCAAAGGTATTGTATTCTGCAGGTATTCCCACAACAACACAAATGGCTCACAGCCTGTGGCCAAACAAAGGAAAAGAGGAAAGCAATATTTCCATTAAAACAACCAACTACAAACAGTCAAAACAAAAGAAACCTAAGTATCTTCTTTGTCAAGATAATCATAAAGTTATTTTAAGGTGACAACACTTAAAAGCTGCGAGAGAACTCTATATAAAGAAGTTTTCCATGGTGGTTAAAAGAAAATAGAGACGTGTCTTCCTAGGTATACAATTATATATATATATATATATATATATATATATATATATATATATATATATTAGAGGTGGGCATAGATTAATTTTTTTTATCTAGATTAATCTATCTGCAATCCTGGATTTAATCTAGATTAATCTAGATTAAAATGGCTAAAAAAAAGAAAAACCTGCCGAAGGCATTCAAAATATGTGTGTTCTACCCAAATAATGACCAGAAGTAAGTCCTTACTTTTTCTTTCCTCATGTTTCTCAGGCCAGGTGGCCCATTACACCATGAGCCCATCTCCCGTTTCCAAAATGCATTACAGACTGTTTGAAAAAGCTGTTTTGCTATGATAATTGGTAATGAAATATCAAAATAATGTTCAATAAGATGTACTTGTGTTTAATAAGTTGTTGTATTCAGAAGTTAACACAAATAAATAATATTACCAGTACAGTACAGTATCTAGCACACTCTCAGGAGCAAAACAGAAAGAATCATTTCAAACTTGAACTATGTGACATGGCTTGAATCAACTGCTCCAGTGGAGTTGCTCAGTGGCCAATGGTGTCAACTGTGGTTGTACTGGGCCGCTCCCAGGTGTGAATGGAACTGTGTGAATGTGAAGCAGGGCGTTCCAGAAAAAGAGCATCTGTGCTCAGCGAACCTACCCTGGATATATTAAAGGTAAAAAAAAAAAGAAAAAAAAAGAAAAAAAAAAAATTAGATTAATGCGTTAATTATATTATAACGCAGCACGTTAACGCCGTTAACGGCCCAGCTCTAATATATATACACACACACAATCTTAAATGTAAAAGTAAAGTCAGGTTTCTAACGGATCTTTTGACCGTGCCCTAAATCTGGTCAAACTTGACCTACCTGTCATACAACTTGCTAGATGCCACAGGTTTAGTGATAATCATAAAAAACACAAGTTATAGATAAGTTGTAGTCATATAATTCTATGTTTCACAATGCTAGGATATCACAAATGAACAACACATTTCAAATAATCATTATGATCGAGCAAGCCGTTAGAGCGGTTAACATTTGTAGCTTTGTGAATAGCGCCACCGTGAGGCTAAATGACTCAAAACGTTACAGGCCTCCTTGCTATCGTAGAGCAACGCTATTTGTTAAGGTCGGTGCAAATCGGACAATGCGTTCACGACTAAACGGGGCTCGGAACTTTTTTTCACCACTGTCCCAAAAAAGATTTTAATCGTCCAGAAGTATACATTGACCGTACTTAAATAATCTACTCAGATATAGACATCAATTATGATCACATTCAGATACTCAATAAAGATAACATTTAAATTCAATTGAAATGGAGAAAAAGCTGACTAATGCATTAGGCAATGAAGAAAATAAAAAAGGTATAACAGATTGTTTAAATATCCAAATAGTTTGGGCCAGTCCTAAGTTAATTAACACACAGACGAGGGCTTTTCAAAATGCTATAAAACGGAAATGAACCGATAAAAAAACAATCCGCTTCGACAATGTTGACTGGAAAATGAGTCATTGATAAGCGACGGGCAGATTAGACACATAGCCATAATTTAAAACATAGATTATGCGATATTAATGCTAACATTGAAGTGGATGGTGGGCATTCAAGCACTAAATATGCGCCCCCTGCTGGACACTGAAAGTGTTAAGAATGTGTGCTAAATTGTTGGAGCCAGAGGTGTTTGTTGACAGACTCAGTTACAGGCTAAATAGCCAAACTAAGTGAACAAAAACACAACACAATGAATATATCCTCACTGGACCCTCGCCCGCTCTCTCACATGCCGTCTTCTGCCAATCAAGAGCGCAGATGAGCCCGCTCACACCGATTCACTCTCAAAAACCCCACTACAAGGAATTTATGACAATAGAGCAGAGGTTCAGACCTGCCAATCCACTATTACTATAACGTTATCTCCATCTTCACTTGATGGATCGAAGCACAGACAAACACACACACAAGAGCAGCATAATGTTACAAACAACGTTAGGAGCCTGTATAAATCATTAACGGTAGTTCCCAGTTGGAACCGTTATTGCTATAGCTTTCAGAATCCTAACGTAAGCCCACTTAAATTATTATCTTGACGATTAGCAAAAGCAACCCTTATAAACAAACATTGGACATCTCAGAACTATCAAATCAATTCCTTATGGTAGTAGATTGTCAAGATGATCATCCTGTAGTGTCCTATTCAGCTACTCCGCTCGGACAGCAGGTGCGGTTGCCCACAGGTCATTAATGTGACGTACTGGTGCGCAAGCTTTGAACTGGTGTCATGTATACGAGCGTCAGTAATGAAGGATAGTTGGTGAATCACCTAATTTAAAGTTTTTGAATGCAGCATGAGCAGCTCTCAATGTAAGTTTACCTAAGAACGGACCGCAGGCTCACCAACAATAGGCTTTACTCGTATTGTCCATGAAGGGTACCAGATGACAAATATGAGCATGCAAACTAAAATTACAGCCTGTTCATTTCAAGCCCTTTTGACAACATAATTTTTCCAACATGCATTTTTCCAAAATTCGGTTGGATCTGGCAGCCACATGGTTTGGTCTAAATCACACATTAGAATGTAGGTTTCTAGATGCCACACAGCAAGTTTGGAGAGAATCAGGTGAATAGGCTGGGGGGAGTATGGAAAAGTGTTGTTTTAAATCCAATATGGCGGATTTCATGGATCCTTATGACCCCTATATTGTCCACGCTTCTGAGGATATTATTATCATTTCCATTACAAATGGATCAGGAGATACACTCATTTGAAGACTGAACGTCTGACCGGACGGTGGCTCTAGGGAAAAGGTCATGGGGTCTCCAAAATCAATAGGGTTCTTCCTCTAGGGGTCTTGAATGTGCACAGTAACGTTTAAAAGATCCCGATAAAAACGATTTTGGGTTATCACGTAGGATCTGTGGTCGGGGGTACATCCATAACATCCCTGACACTGTTGTTGTCCGGGATATAACTTCAGGATAGGATAGGTAATTGGTATCACCTATTTTGGTCGAGTTGCTACAGGTGGCGGATGTCTAACAGTTGATTTTTCTTTATTATTATTAACTCATTGAACGCCAGTCACGAGTATAGTCGGGTTAACTCTGCGACGCTTGAGCGCCAATCACGAGTAGTCGGATTGAGCGCCAATAACGAGTAGTCGAGTTTTAATCGTTATTTCTTTTATTAGCGATATCCATTCATTTTCATCCATCCAACCTGATGTTATCGTTGGGAATGGGTCTGAGCTTGCAAAAGGGCAAATACAGCCGCCTATCGTCTCCTGGATGGTATTGCACATCATTGGATTGGATTGGCTGGGACTGTCCGGTCCGGGTTTTGCTTCTCGGGCATGCAGTATCGTTGTACCACGTTGACTGGGGGGACTGGGAGCAGCATGGATTATGTGTTTTGGACTATAACGTTGGATCAATGGACGCAATCGATATTTGGAATGGCGATCAGGAATTGGATTAATCTTTTTGCAGAACATCTGATGTGAGGTAAAGACTCTATGTTACCAGTATT
The DNA here is from genome assembly GCF_963971535.1 of Notolepis coatsorum. Taxonomy (NCBI): domain Eukaryota; kingdom Metazoa; phylum Chordata; class Actinopteri; order Aulopiformes; family Paralepididae; genus Notolepis; species Notolepis coatsorum. Next base: position 85,455,689 of record NC_140170.1, on the reverse strand, counting down.
GGGTTAATAAGATGTTTTTTTCATAGCGATCACAACGTGTCTGTGTGTGTGTGTGTGTGTGTGTGTGTGTGTGCGTGCCTTTGGCGCTGGGCAAGGCACGGATAAGCGATTTTTCAGCCCGCTTTTGTATCGTGCATAAGGACACATATACTATCGATAATCTAGCGTTTATTTGAAAACTATTCATAAATCAGCCGAAAAATGACAACGTGTTGTGTATTCCACTAAAGGGCTATTATAGCGTATTTCTCTGGAATTACTAGAAATCTCCAAAACTATACTCTTATTCAAAACGGTATAAAACGGAAATGTACAGATGAAAAAACAATCCGTTTCATACATGTTGACTACAAGCAAGTAATTGATAAGCGACGGGTGTATTAGACCCATAGCCATAATTTAAGATATATTTTAAGCACTCGCAAATGTCCCCGTCCTCCCATTGATTAAAGCGTTGGCGTGCTAGCCCTAATTTGGTCATATGGGCGTGGCGGTCAATGAGTTAATACTGATTCAATGCCAACCAGAGATGATCTTCATTCCTCATAGCCAGTGTAGGCTTACTAAGATTATAACCAACCCCATTCCCAGGCGCCCATCTCTTCCCCCCCCCACACCTCCTCCTCCGAAAAGGCCCTCTCAACCCCCCTCCCCCACACCCCACACCCCCCTCCCGTTATCCTTGTGGGAGACAGCCTTGGTAGAGTGACGAGGATGGGCCACCTTGTTGGACTCCATGAAGTGGACTGCATCCTCGAGGTTTAAAAACTCCACATAGGCCGTATCGTAGCTGTAACCTGGGGACAGCATTTGAAATACAGATGGATTTTCGTTAGTCAATGCCAGTCATGACAAGTCACCCAGTAAAAAAACAAGAGACAGTTCGTGAACACATCGAGATCATACATTCAGCATCGAATTCATCAGACCCTTTATATCGACACACCTACCTTTTGGAGAATAATAAACATTGTAATTGCCATATTGTTTTCTCATATTCCTCCTCACCCATCTACTGTATACGAGTTAGGAATGACGAGCTGGACTGAAACTCCACATCCAGTTCAGGACTGAATTATGCAGCACAATACAAAACTGAAAGATGTTGACCAACAATTGCTAACTTGATCCCAAAAAAATCAAGATAGAAAAAAGGTATCATCGGAAGTAAAGCATCCAAGTCTTTTCCGTGCATGTGAACTCATAGGCTCAGGATATTTATATATCATGGGAAATCAACGTTTTCTTATGGCTTTTGAAAATTAATGGCCTTTTTACATTTAACATGATAACATTGACAAAACAGCGTCTTGTGTGGCTATCTGTACTATCAGCCCAGTGAGGAGAAGACTTGTTGTGTTCTAACACAGGTGTTTAGATCAGCAACACGGACAACTTGAATTCTGTAAAGAGCACTAAGAAAGGAGTCTGTCTTGGGTTTGTTGTCAAAGGTGTTCTTTTGTCAAGACAACACTATGGTACTCGTATTCAACAAAAGGAGAACAGGCTTATAGGCCTCTGAAGCAAGAATCAAGTGAGTCTCATGTCACAGGAACGTCTGTGACTCTGACTGATCAAAGCTGCAATGTTGACGATGAAATCCTCTAAGATTTCTGACAATGTCCCTACATCCTCCGACATGAAAAAGGTGAATCGCATAACACAGAAAGCCCTTTCATCGAGACCAAGAACAAAAGCAACAAAGAAGCTTATCAAGAATGAGAGCAGAGGTTCGAATGTCGTAATAGCGGAATTATCGTAGTAGGGCGTGAGGGCGATCGATTGCCCCAAATCAATTCCACAGAGCAACATATTTCTCACCTGGCACAACACTTTTTATTTTCATCCCCTGCATTGGTACACCGTCACGAACTGCAAAGGCACCAAGAATCTGGAAGGAAATGTAGCAAAATAATCAGTCAAGTGACACACCAATTGAGCTTGTCCAAGTCTGCTGTCCACTGCACATCCATAACACAAGAAATAGGCATCTTATCTTTGGCAAGAGGAGAAAGCTCAAATGTGCCAGCCTAAGTTTAGCATGCAGGGGCCCGCAGATCTGGAACGAGCTCGACGAGAGTCTGAAACAGTCAAAATCCATCTCCACCTTCAAAATATCACTGAAAGATGAATTGCTCAAATCATATCTCTAAATAGAATCCATACTTATCTTAGGTGTGTAAGCCTATCCATGTTGTACGTTTGTGTTTATATTTGTGATCAGACTCCCTCCAAAAGCTTTATATAGCTTCTTGGGAGACCTGGAACACGCACACAATCTCGACGAAGATGTTCTCACCATGAAGATATGTATATTAGTGCTGTCAATCGATTAAAATATTTAATCTGATTAATCACATTTTTTTCTTCTTTCTAAATCTACCTTAAACGGATCTTTTTCAAGTTTTAATACTCATATCAACATGAGTCAACAAATGCTTGCTTTATGCAGCCATTTAACACAAACTGATGACTGGCCTCATGCATTGCAAATTTGCATCAAATTCTAAACAGTGATGCACAAAATAACTTAAAGAAAATAAAACGATGAATAAAGTGTGCATGAAATAGTAGGGGAACGAAAACGTTAGGAACTTGTTACATTCACCCACACAAGGGCTGAGGACTCACACACCCCGCCCCCCCCCCCCCCCCCCTCTCACACACACTATCCCAGCTCTTTCTGTCTTGCCCCTTCCTCATCTCTCACCCCCCTCTCACACACACACACACTTTGAGTTAGAAACAAACATATCAATGAGTGTATCAATAATACACCTGAGGGAAGTAGTAAAAAAACACGTTAACTTTGACAGCCTTAATGTATATGTAATATACATTGTATTGGACGTCCCGTGATGAAGACCGGGAGCATACGACCCTCTCTGCGCCGCCCCTTTGCCTCAAATAGATCCGCTATCAGCTCTATCTTTAATCTTTCAAAATGTTCAGTTGCTATCGCTATCAGCTCTATCTTTAATCTTTCAAAATGTTCAGTTGCTATCGCATGCACTTATCTGCGTTTCACTACACACATGAGTGCATGCCTACCAACTGTTCACCTGTTTTACTGCAACACTACTATCACCGACATCTAAGAAGGGAGATCCCCCCCTTGAATGGCCCTTCTAAGGTTTCTCTCCTCCACATTGCCTGTGGTGAATTTTTTCCTATTGCTAGGTTTTAGTGAGTTTTTCCTTACCTTCGCGTGGGGTATGTCTGGGAGTGTTGCATTTATTTAAAAAAAATGTGGACTCTATGGTGTTCTTGTTTTGTTCTTGACTCATTGTGTCGTTTCTTCTTGACTTGTTTAAAGAAGACGTGTCCGGCCCATGGGGACATTAACGTGTGTTGTCGGGCCTTACAAATAAATTGTATTTGATATCGTGTGTGTGTGTGAATAAATTCATTCATTCACCAAAAGCAAAAACATTTAACACAAGCAATTAAGATTATAACAGAGAATTATATATTTTTTATTTTGTCAGTTTGATTCTTACCTGCTCCATTGTGGCAGTCTTTGGAATACCAATGATGGATATCGTATTGGTGACTTTATCCTTCACTTTATGCTTCATTGATGCACTCCTGTAATCTTGATCCTTTCATATAAATTTGCATTCAAAAACAGTTAATGAGAAAGGCATTATTCAGCAGCCAAGGTTTGCAAAGATGCCACATAACTAACTGTATAAATTTACACATATTCAGTGTTTCCCCGACCATTGTATTGGCAGGGTGGCCCCCCTGGACGTTGATGTGAATATGCATGAATATGAAGTATGGCAACCACTTACCTGAGGAGCAGAGTCACTAAATTTTGATGGTGGGATTGGTTTAGGTTCCTTCAGAGTTTTCTCGGGCAGTTGAAAATCCTGGTGCTTGTAGTCAAAGACTCTCCCGGACGCCGTCCTGTAATCAATGTCCCTGTAGTCCTGGTCTCTCCCCTGCTGCGTGTTGCCACTTTGGAACTCCACTGCCGTGCCCATCTTGCTCCTCTCGGGTCCCTGATCGTGTGGTATGTCCTTGGGCCCTTTGACAGGATCGTTTGGCCGCTGGATTACCTGCAGGGGTAGATTCTTCTCCTGATGGTAAAGGGGCCTGTCGTCGCGATTCAACACGTGTTGATTCTGCTTGGGATCCCCATCTCCGAGCCAACGCTTGCCATCGTTCTCCCTGCCGAGTGAACTGGGGGGGGGGCCTGTTGGGGGGAATGGTAGGTCTTGTGGACCTTTGTGGCCAATTGGTGGCAGATCCATGGGAGGAAGGTGATCACCACCGCGAGAGAAGCCGACGGGTTTCCCTGGGAACTCAACAGGTGGCCTATCCCGGTTTTTGAATAGCAACGGATCTCGCAGATCTCCCTCTCTGCCAAAACCCAAAGAGAAGTTCTGGTCGTTCAAATCTCCCATGTCTTTAGTCGCAGGTAAGAAAGCGGGTTTCTCCTTGCGACGGCTTTTCCACTCCTCTGCGAGAGTCATCTCTTCACCACTTCTGTAATCCATGGGGGGGGGGCTATCTCCTGAATCTAGAAACTCCCTGCCTCTGCGAGGGCCTTCCGCATCCGCAAAGTCGCGTCTTTTTGGGCCACTAAAATCGGGAGACATGTCCGACCTTCCCTTGTCCATTGGACCACCATCGAACCGCAATGGAGAACGGTCCCTATTGCCCCTGAATTCGGCGGAAGGTCCGGGGCGCTTTCGGAAGTCAGTATCGGAATCGAATCCTCCCCTGGGGTTAAAAGGTGGCCGTCCTCTCCGTTCGAAGTCCTCCAACATGGCCCTCTCGCGCGGCGGCATGTCCTCCATGCTGCACCCGTCAATGTCGTCCGAGCCCGCAGGAGGCCTGTCACGCATGTCTCTGAAGCCGTCGTTCCTTCCCATCGGCTCCATGGGAAATCCCCTCCTCGCATCCTTGTCGGGATTGAACCTCGGCATATCACAGTCAAACATCTCTCTCCCCCCCATGTCCATGAACCTGTTTGGCTCCCGGGGCAGCGCACCTCTCCCTCCCATGTCCTGGTCCCTGTCTAGCCCGGCGAACCCAGGCACGGTCATCAGCTTGTCTCTGATCGCGACTTCATACTGCCTTCTGAGACTGAAGTCCGGCTCATCTTCGGATCTGTGGAAATCTCTGTTGGGTTCTCTACCGCGATCCATGTCGCGGTCCCTCATGTCAGGTGGACCGTCCATCCTCCTCATGTCCATGGGAGGATGATCTAGGTGTCTGGGCCCCATTGGACCCATGTTCATCCCATCTCCACGTCTAAAATCAGGCATGGGACCATCTCTGCCCCCAAACATCTCTCCACGAAGATCACCACCACCACTGTAACAAACATTCATACTTTTAAATGAGGCTTTAAGAGAGCTAATCAACAACAAAACAATGAAACAACAAAACAACGTAACCTTGAAAACGCAGAACAAACACATTCAGGAGAGTTCAATTACACATCCAGGGAACATAAGTCTTTATTTATAAATTTTTCCCCACGTTTTCTCCTCCTGTTTCTCTGATTTTCTCCCACCCCAATTTTAGTCGTTATACCAATTCCCCCCTCCCCTTCCTGGTCGTTGCTCGCATGTGCCCCCCACTGGTCGGTCTAGGGAGTCCTGAAGTCTATCAGATGCTTCCTCCGTCATAGGAGACAGCCAGCAACCTCTTTTCACCTGCCAGCACGGACTCTCATTAGTGAAGTGTAACGCGTGGGAGGTCACACTACCTTCACCATATCCCTTCTTTGCTGTGCAGGCGCCCTGACCGACCTGTAGGAGTCGCTGTTCTACAACGACCAGAATACCACCCCACCGGCTTCCCTTCCGCTGACTCTGCCAATTGAGCCAGTATGACGGCCGGCCAAGCCGGAGGCAACGCCGACAGCCGGATTCGATACCGGTGTCTCTTGCATTGGTGACGAGCGCTTAGACCGCTGCGCCACCCAGCCGCCCACATAATAGTCTTTATAAAGGCCGAACCAGAATAAACTACGCTGTAACATTATATTGATCCGCTTCGTTTCCCATTGCCAAATACCAAGCACACCTTTTAATTAGATATTTTAGGCAGGAGTTTGAAAGAAAACTCAAGTGTCAGAGAAACAATACAGGCAAGATGGAGCATTGCAGTGATTATGCCAACTTTTACATTTTCCTTTAACACTTTCAGTGCCACCAGGTGGCGCCAGAGTTAGCACTTGAATGCCACCATCCACTTTAATGTTAACGTTAATATCGCCTAATCTATGTTTTAAATTATGGCTATGTGTCTAATCTGCCAGTCGCTTATCAAAGAATCATTTTCCAGTCAGTGCTGTCAAGGCAGATTGGTTTTTTATCGCTTCATTTCCGTTTGAGAGCATTTTGAAAAGCACCCGTTTTGAGGTAAAAAAAACAGCCCATTCTGGGCCATTCTGTGATAATCGTCTTTTACTGGAATATTCCAGAACGTTGATATTTGTCGGCCTATTTATGAATCGTTTTCAAATAAACGCTAGATGATCAATATTATGCGTTCTCGCACGCCCATTCGAGCCGCGCGCTGATAATAGCGTGTTCATTTCCTCATGGATTTTACAGTGAAACCGATAGAGGACATTTCACAAAACAGCTTATATCTTCATCAAAATGAGTCTGATTATCCTAACACTGATAACATAGATTCCTTACCTGACATCAGATGGTATCCAACTGGTATATTCCAATTCCTGATCACCATTCGAAAAAATCGATAAGTGTATAGATCTAACGTGTATACAGTAGAATTCATGATCTGCGGCGCTCAGAGGATCCATAATGAACTCTGGTAACCCCGGCTGCATCAGTGGTCTGGAAAATGTGGAGTACAGGATTTTTTCCCCCATCCATTTTCATTGAGTCCATTCCAAAATCCCTGATGTCATCTGGGAGACGATAGGGGGCGCTTTTTTCCACATCTGATCGCCGGCGGCTCTTGGGTATACTAGGGTAGGCTCGCGTGATGCAATATGATTTCAGATGCTGTCGTCTGGCAGGCTGCGGTGGAGAGTCGATACCAATAGTCAACTCTAGAAACGTTGCAGCGCTACAGTGTACCTCATTGTAAAATAGAACAAAGAGGGATGAAGCGGATTCAAAATGTACACCAACTAGGCTTTGTGTTTGTTTTGTCTGTGTTGTTATAAGGAGATAGGGTTATTTTGGGTAAAGTAGGAAATACCACTTTCACTTGTACACTTTGCTATCATCTAAATGTAGTGCTTGCGGATGTCTGATATACGTTTTATTAGCTGGAACGTAAAAGGTTTAAATGGGCCAGTTAAGAGAGCTCGAATATTTAATCACTTTAAATTTCTTAACTGTGGGATTGCCTTCCTCCAGGAGACAAGGCTATCGGTAAAAGACCACTCGAGGTAGGGCTGGGCGATATGACGATATTATATAAATATCGGGTACAGTTCATTAACGATACACTTTTTAAACGTATCGTGGATATCGTGATGTTTTGCCCAAGAGGCTTGTGTCGCGTCAATCTGGTCCACATGTTGACACTTTTGAACAGCGCCGCGACACACACACACTACTGCATCAAAAGTTACTACTTATGATAACAAAGGCATTCGTTTTGTGGCATTAACGTTATATAGTTACACTTTCAATAACATCAGCGTATTTACATAGCAACGACCGAGGTCGACCTAGATATAGCAAGCATTAGTCGTTCATATCTCAGCCCGTGCTGACTCAGTTGTGCCCATTCTGCGGTCTGTTAATAACGTTTTCAATCAGACAGATGTATGGAAAGGCTTTTATTATAACATCCGTTGCAGTAAAATCATTATGCCTCCAGTCGTTTAGTCTTCCTGCGGAGCTAAAAGCTAAACGTCGGCCGCGGCGAGCTACCGCTGCCATTGTTGTTGTCATTGAGCTCTCCAATGGCGGAAGTAAAAAATGAATACGCGCTTGCCGATTGGTGCTAAGAACAGCAGGGCGGGTGCAAGCGATGTGACGTAATTGGCAGACGCGACTGTCAATCAAAATGATTCTGTTTGCCAACTGAATGAATGAAAACGTTATTAAATTGCAGCATGGGTACAATACAGTACAGCTCAATACAACAACAGTCAACAGTGGACTGGAGGATGCAGACCAGAGAAAGACTTTCGTCTTGTTTACATCAGGGTCCCCCATTTTCAATTCATCATATTTCATATCTAAATCATATAATATCTCATTGCTAAATATATGCAATATATAATCTAATAATCCAATCATCTAAATCTAATATATAATATAAAAATGCTAAATGCATGGGTATTTTATTTTGTCTTTAATGTTAGCTTGCAAACTCAAATACTGTCTTGGTAAGCCTCATAATGAATTGTTTGGGGAAAAAAAGAAAAACATCGTGATGCGTATCGTGTATCGCCGAAAGGTCAGAAAATATCGTGATATCATATTTAGGCCATATCGCCCAGCCCTAATTCGAGGCTTAAGCGGTCTTGGGTGGGCCAGGTTTTTCATTCAGACTTTGATTACAAAACACGAGGGACAGCCATACTAATACACAAAAAATATCAGTTCAATGCACCTAGTGTTGTTTCGGACAAACAGGGGCGTTTTGTTATGGTATCAGGTCTTCTTTTCAACAAACCTGTTGTTCTCATCAATGTTTATGCTCCAAATAGGGACGACTCGTCCTAAAGTAATTTCATTACTCCCGGATTTAAATTCACAACAAATTATTTTTGGTGGGGAGTGGGGACCTGAATTTAGTAATTAACCGGGTTTTAAATCGGTCTAACCCACATTCTGTAAACCAATAAAAAATGGCCAAGTCACTTTCAGGTTTTATGGATCTGATGGGAGGGGTGGACCCATGGCGCTCATTATATCCAACAGGTCAATCTTTTTAATTCCCCCCCCCCTGTACACCACTCGTATAGTAGGATAGATAATTTTTGTATTGATAGAAGCCTTTTTCCTTATGTGACGAAAATTGAATACTCAGTTACAGTAGAGTCTGATCATGCGCCTGTGTTGCTGGATTTTTCGTTCCCTCATATCAAAGTGGAGCGTCCTCCCTGGAAATTGGACAAAACACTCCTGGCTGATGGTGCTTTTTGTGAATTTGTTTCCAAAAATATTTACGACTTCTTGGAATTTAACAGAAAAGCAGATACTTCCCCGTCACTTCTTTGGGAAACGCTTAAAGTTGTAATCAGAGGAGAGATTATTTATTACTCTGCTGGAAGGAACAAAAATAATAGAGCGGAACAGGACCAGCTTATTAAAACAATAAATGCAGTGGATGCACAATACTCTTCGGCTCCTTCACCTGCTCTTTATAAAAGGAAGCTAGACCTCCAAATGCAATATAATTTAATATCAACTGAAAAGACAACGCGGCTTCTGTTAAAGTCATGTGGTTATGTCTATGAGTATGGAGAGAAAGCAGGTCGGCTTTTAGCGCATCAAGTTAAGAGCCGCTCAGTAGCGCAACAAAGGGAAAGATAAGGAAAACGGATGGGGATCTAACTATTGACCCAAAAGAAATGAGGCAAACACATTTGCCTCATTTTACTCTAACTTATACACATCTGAAATAGCTGATGATGGCACAGATATGGAATGCTTTTTTGAGGAACTCCAAGCTCCCACCATAGATCCTGTACATAGGATTGAAACTGAACGACCATTACAAAAAGAGGAAATTATTAATGCAATTAAGGCGATGCAAAGAGGTAAAGCGCCAGGCCCAGATGGGTATACAATAGAATTTTTCAACGTTTTCTCTGATAAACTCTCTCCAATATTACTTGACATGTTTAATGATTCTCGAGCCAACGAGCTGTTGCCACAAACAATTACTGAAGCCTCAATAATTCTCCTGCAGGATGTGATCTCAAAGGATCAAACCGGTTTCATATTGGGACGACAGTCATTTACAAACATTCATAAGCTTCTGAATGTTATTTACTCTCCTGCGTCCAGCGACATACCCGAGGTGGTTATCTCGCTGGACGCAGAGAATGCTTTTGACAGAGTTGAATGGGGATATTTATTTGCATGTTTAGATAAATTTGGTTTCTGTCCTAACTTTACCTCATGGATTAAACTGTTATATACTTCACCCAAAGCAGCAGTAGTTACAAATGGTATACAATCACAATACTTTCAACTAGGGCTGTCTTAAATACTTCGAAGCTTCGTTCGATGGGCATGGGATTCGAATATGAAAATAAAATTTGATATTAAAAAAAAAAAAAAATTGTTTCTAAATCAACTCTGCCTCTCTTTGTTAACTACAACAAGCAATGCTGTTTGTTATTTAAGATGAGGTCGGACTCGGCACTGACAGATTTGTGTTCATTGTTCTGCTTTTATAAAGCCTCAAATGACGGCTCACAAAGCAAAGTGTTTTGTTTGTCTAAGATTTAAACTTTACAGCACTGACAAAGTTGAACAAAGTGCTGTACAAGTAACAATTTTATTTGTATTGTATTTAAATAAATAAAAATATTTTTTATATCTCGAAGCTTCGAATCTCAGCCCCGAAGCTTTGAATTTCAAAAAAAAAATCAAAGGTCAGCCCTACTTTTAACTTTCGAGAGCAACTCGTCAAGGGAGCCCTATTAGCCCATTGCTAATTGCTTTAGCCATAGAGCTGTTATCCATTTTTCTTAAATCAATGCAATTGATACAGGGTATTCACAGGGGAGGAATTGAGCATAGATTATCACTATATACAGATGATTTATTTTACTATACGTATCAGACCCCGTTTCGAGTATACCTCACATTATCCATACCCTGAATAGATTTGGTACATTTTCTGGATACAAACTGAACCTTAACAAAATGCTACCCAGTCAATTATATGGCTCTTCAGGTCCAAGATCATGTTTTGCCATTTAAAATGGCTCGAAATGGCTTTAAATACTTGGGGGTGAATGTCACGAGGAACATGCAGAGTCTCTATGCAGAAAATGTTGCCCTTTTATTTGGGAAGGTTAAATAAATTGGATTTGAAAAGGTGGGAATCACTTCACTTATCTCTAGCGGGAAGAGTTAACTGCCTTAAAATTAACCAACTGTCTTCAACCCCAGATTTAGAGGAGATGGTGAAGCTCCCCCCTGATTCAGCTAGACTTATTTCAAGAGTAAATGGATTCATATCTTCTTTCAAATGTGTTACTCTTGATAAGATCAAAGCAGACTGGGAGATTGAGTTAGGAGAGACTATGGAAGAGATTTGAGATTGTGCGCTACAAAGTACCTCCTGTTCACGATTAAATATAATACAATTTAAAGTGTTGCATCTGGCTCACTTTTCCAAATCTAGACTGGCGAGGATATATTCCCTTCCAGATGCTAGCTGTGATAGATTTCATAACACCCCGGCCAATTTATCTCACTTAACTCATTTATCTCTTGGTCTTGTCCATCTATTTAATTTCTGGTCTTCTATTTTTGGAACTCTCTCAGAGACCCTTGATATTAACCTCCAGCCTAACTCCTTCACAGCCATATTCGGCACAACAGTTGGAGAGGACCCAAAGATTCTCAAAAGGCATGCAAATGTAATTGCCTTTGCAACTTTACTTGCACGCAGGAGAATCTTATTACAATGGAAATCAAAACACCCACCACAAGCTTCGGTATGGCTGAGCGCTCTTCATTCATCTAGAGCAGGGGTTCGCAAACTTTTTTATGCCACGACCCCATTTGATTTAGGATTTTTTTTGGCGACCCCACACTTAATGTACCGCGTAATTTCCACATGGAAATACGGAATATCAAAATAAAAGCACACGTTGTTGAACTTGATCAATGATCATGCATACGGTATTTATTCGAAAATTCAATCGTAAAAAAAAAATTTTAAAATGGGAACTGATATGAAATATAATTGATGATATTCCCAAATAAAATACATTTATAAAATGTACACTAACTCAACCACTTTTCCATTGACGGTTCTGTGACCCCATCACAGAGATCTGGAGTGCGATTTTTTAAGCTTTTCCTATAAGGCATGCACTGAGCACTTCCTATAAAATGGTGCAAAGCCACACACACAGCTATAGTTGTCATTTACACTAATTATAAATCACCTGACGTTTGATTACAATCGCCTGTTTTGTGGGATATTGTGGATATCCTGAAGAAGAAGGTTCTCAGTCAACCGAGGTTCAGTTAATAACGGTTCAGTTAATAACAAGGTTTATTAACTGGACTGTTGGGAGGAGCCCTTTATAGTGAAAAATGGGGAGGAGGGGGGACCCATTTGATAGGTCAAATGGGAGGGGGGGGGGGGGGGACACAGGATAGGAGACAAAGGGGAGGGGAGGGGGGTGTCTTTACATGAGTTGGGGAATGGATATTATTCCACAGTACCTACAAGGATACCTCTGGTGGTGATGTGAGGAATACTACTGATAGGCATGATTCTGCCTGCTTACCGAAAGGGTGGCCCCCCTCGTGGTCCTTGCCTTGGTCCATCCCACATGTTTCTCCAGGCAGAGATCTGGAGGCAGAGAATATTGAAGTTTTTTACAGAGTGGTGATGACATAAAATATAGGTATTTTCCGCACATGTGCTAATAACAATGGTTGGCCACCAAGTCCAACTGGTGGCTGCTAGGACAGACTGGGGAACGGGTCCTGCCCTAGGCTGTGCAAGCCTTCAGTTCTATAAAAAAGCTAAGGCATTGAGAATGTTTGCTATGTGGGCCGGCAGGAAGTGCAGACATGTAATAAATGTTACGAGACGTCTAACAGTGTTGAAGTGGGGAGCTGATAGAACCTCTTTAACCCATTCATTGCCAACCACGAGTATAGTCGGGTTAACTCGCCATTGCTTCTGTGCCAATCACGAGTATAGTGGGGTTTTAATTTTTTTTTTTTTTTTTTTTACTTCTTTTTTTAGCGTTTATCGCTTTTCTGGTCAAGCATGACCGACAGATGCAGGGTGAAATGGGAGGGAGAACAGGGAAAGACATTCGGCAAATGACGGCGGGTCCAGGAATCGAACTCGGAGTCAACCAGATCCGTGACGCAGCACGGTATTCGCAGACGCTTGCGCGTCGAGGTACATGGTGAGCTACTGGAGCTCCGCTATTTCTTTTATTAGCGATATCCATTCATTTTTCATCCATCCAGCCTGACATTATCATACCGGATGGTATTGCACATCATTGGATTGGATTGGCTGGGACTGTGCATCAAAAAAATAAGTCCGGTCCAGGTTTTACTTCTCTGGCATGCAGCTGGATACTATTGCATTGAGTCCCCCCACTGGGAGCATCGTGAATTATGTGTTTTGGACTATAATGTTGGATCAATGGACGCAATCGATATTTTTAATGGCGATCAGGAATTAGATTAATCTTTTTGCATGATATCAGATGTGAGGTAAGGCCTTTATGTTACGAATCTTGGGGTAATCAGTAGGGATGCCCCGATCACGTTTTTTGCCACCAATACCGATCACCGATCATCTTGAGCCATATCGGCCGATACCGATCGTTTTTGGTTTTATATTAAAAGAAATTATAAAAAATATATACTTTAAAAAAAAAAAAATTATATAAAATATATATATTATATAATTATACTTGTAGTTGTATTATCTGCGAGACATCGCCACCACGCAACAAGTCAAAATGCTCGCTATCTCCACTGTCTGTGTGTATACTCTGCTTTGGTCAAATCACATTCAGCATGCCCTCAGCAGGGTATCTTGCGGCTCTGCAGATATACCCTACTGCCTCAACCAGCCCCGTTCGCGACTGAGATGCAAGCCGGGGCTTGAATACGCATCGAATCAATGTTATAAGACATTGATATCAGGAGCCATCTGTAGCTACTGCTAGCCGGCGAGGTAACGTTAAGACAACGCCTCAGTGAACTATTTAGTTTAATGGGACATTTCGTTTTGAACAGTGAGCTAACGTGAGCTAACGGAGGTATCAACATGCAGTACTAGACTATTGCTGGAGCATTAGTTATCAGGAGCTATCAGTAGCTAGCCGGCTAGATACCGTTAGACAATGCCTCATGTATTAAACTAAAAGTGAATAGTTGACTGGGTCATTTTGTTTAAACAGTAACGATAGCTAGGTAGCTAACGTTAGCTCACGGTCCCATGCACTAGACCAGGGGTAGGCAACCCTAGGCACGCGTGCCTGCATAGGCACGCGGGGGCATTTGCATAGGCACAGGGGGCAGCAGTATAAAAAAAAAAAAAAAAAAAATCATTTGCTCTGAAATATTATAGTGAAATATTTTGCACTGTTGTCGCATTTATCTTGTTGAAATCCTCCCACAGGTTCTTTTTACTACCACATATTTAATTGAGACCCTTTATTTGTTTATTATTTCAATTTAGCTGGAAATACATTGCTACATCATTCAGTAACATTTGCAGAGCCTTATAACAAAAACTTTATTACGGTCACCATTGTGACCAGTGGGATTAATCAACATTTTTTATTATTTATTTTTCTATTTCATTGAACATTGCACATGTTAAAAGCCATTTTCTTTTACTCAAAATGTGAGTATTACCAAGTCAACTTGTGTTCTTAAAACAATGACAATAAACATAGTTTTATTAGGTTGAAATAATGTGGTTGTGTACTTATTTTTCTGTTAACTTATTATGGATTGAAAACTGAAAACCTTAATGCACAGTAACTGAACTCAATATTTTTAAGTTCTGGTAACTTATTTTTATTTTTTTTTACAGTGTAGTCTTGCGATCAATCAAAACTTATTTACACGATATACCTCACATTCACCCTCCATTCACATCCTGGTGTTCTCCATTAGGTCTGTAGGTGGAGCTATGACAGCACACGTACAGTACACACACCGATGGTGTGTGATGTGTCCAAAAATGAATGGGCAAATGTGAGTGAAATGGTCGCACTGTATGCAGCTGTTTGTCTGCATTGCATTCCCCCCCCCCCCCCCCCCCCAACTCAGATTTAGGGTTGATACAACCATCATAATAATATTGTTAATAATAACAATAACAATAATGATGTAATAATGTAAAAATTATCATTAAAAATACCTGCTTATCAGAAGAAAAAAATTACGATGCATGGAATATTGTTGAGGCACACTAGTTACAACTATATTTCAAACAGGCACTCCATGTCAAAAAGGTTGCTGACCCCTGCACTAGACTATAGCAGAGGAGCCTCCTCTGTGTTTACACGGGTAAGGGAGGGGCAGGAGGAGGAGGAGCGGCAGTTTGCAGCTCCGCGTGTCTGAGACAGAACTCAGCGAGTGAGATCTCTGCTAAGAATTGGATCATGTTTTTCGATCAGTTTTCACGATCTGCGAAAATAAAGCATTATCGGAATCTCATATTTATACTGAATATCGGCCGATACCTATCGCTGGCCGATCGATCTGGGCATCCCTAGTAATCAGTAGGGATGCACGATAATTATCGGGCCGATATCAGCAATTATGACGTCATCCCGATAAACCCGATAACATTATTGATAGCTCCGATAATATATAATAAATTTTTTGGTTAAAAGAAATCCGGTGTGGGTGGATTGGTATGAAGGGCGTTTGTTTTTACTGTAGGCTCCTCCCGTTTTGCCAGTACTGTGGTACGACTGCTAGCGTGTGGTTTAATAGGAAGAGGGAGTTTTTCACAAATCCAGCACTCCCTTTCTCATGCCTGGCAGTGACGTAGTCACGTAACATTCAGAAGCAGCACAGATAGTAAACAAAGATAGCGTCGTCGGACTTTTTCAAAGTTTCAGAGGAAAACAGTTTGCTTGCTATTTGTAACAAATGCAGAAGTTCCACGAGGAGGGAAAGGGGCAACAAGCTATAACACATCCAACCTAATAAGTCACCTGAAACAGCACCACCGCTACGATGGTGTATTAAAATCCGACGACGACGCCGAGCAGCTAAAGGTAGTGATGCACGATATATCGGCCGCCGATATAATATCGGCCGATATGGCAGTTTTTTTACACATCGGTATCGGTCCGATATCAAGATGGGGCCGATGTCCGATATTAAAATTTTTTTTTTTTTTTTTTTACGTTTTTTTTTCTTTTTACATGTTTTGGCCTTAAATTGTTTCAAAAATCAGTCATTTCTGAAAATAAGTTACAAAAGTAAAAAAAGTATGCGTTTTGGAAAATAGCTCTTTATTTGATTATCATAAAAAAGTGTTTTCTATACAGAGATATCGACATCGGTAAATATCGGTATCGGCCAGAACAGCAATATTAATATCGGTTATCGGTATCGGCCACAATTTTCACATCGGTGCATCACTAGCTAAAGGCTAAGCTAATCCAAAGCCAGCTGCAAAGGAACCGGCGCGGCTTGTACCTATTGACGAGGCGTTTGCAAAATTAAAGACGTTTGACAGAGATAATTTGTTTGGTTTATTTAATTATTTTTGAGGCGTGCTGTCCTATAAATGCCAAGTAATAGTTGTTTCATGGACCAAGACCACAACTAGGGATGCACCGATCGATCGGCCGATAATCAGTATAAATATGCGATCGGTGAATTCCGATAATGAGTCATATTCGCCGATCGCGGAAACCGATCAAGCGGAGATCTCACTCGCTGTCTGTCTCAGACACACAGGACCTGCAAACTGCCGCTGCTCCTCCTCCCTAGCCCCGCCCGCACCCGTGTACAGTTTGTAAACACAGAGGAGGAGGTTCCTCTGCTCAGTCTATAGTGCATTCGACCTGAGCTAACGTTAGCTACCTAGCTATCGTTACTGTTTAAACAAAATTACCCAGTCAACTATTCACTTTTAGTAGGCATTGTCTAACGGTATTTAGCCGGCTAGCTACTGATAGCTCCTGATATCAACAAATGCTCCAGCAAGTCTAGTAGTGTTGATACCTCCGTTAGCTCACGTTAGCTGACGTTAGTTCACTGTTCAAAACGAAATGTCCCATTGAACTAAATAGTTCACTGAGGCGTTGTCTTAACGTCATCTAGCCGGCTAACAGTAGCTACAGATAGCTCCTGATATCAATGTCTTATAACATTGATTCAATGCGTATTC
Organism: Notolepis coatsorum; assembly: GCF_963971535.1. Classification (NCBI taxonomy): domain Eukaryota; kingdom Metazoa; phylum Chordata; class Actinopteri; order Aulopiformes; family Paralepididae; genus Notolepis; species Notolepis coatsorum. The sequence goes on along the minus strand of NC_140170.1, from coordinate 85,438,637 downwards.
GAGCTGAGGGCTTGCTGAATGTGATATGACCAAAGCACAGTAACGTTATACCAATAGGGTCCAGCTGCAGCGCAGGAGAATCCTTGCTGGAGCTGGAGGCTACTAGAGTACACACAGACAGTGGAGCTGTTTGCAGATAGCGAGCATTTTGACTTGTTGCGTGGTGGCGATGTCTCGCAGATAATACAAGTACAAGTCTAATTATATAATATATATATTTTATAAAAAAAATAAAAAATTATACATTTTTTTTTTAATCAAAAACGATCGGTATCGGATCGGTATCGGCCGATATGGCTCACGACGATCGGTATCGGTGGCAAAAAACGTGATCGGGGCATCCCTAACCACAACAGTCTCCTCTCCTATAGCGTCAAACGTTTTATCTGCTGACAAAGCACAATACCTGTTGGTTTCTTAGTTCACTCATTGTTCAGGGAAACACATTGTTAATGACATTGACGGATTGTGAATTTTGTGATCGACTCAAATTATAGTTATTTGGAAAAATAAATAGTCACTTTATTTGAAGAGTCAAAACTGTTCTCTTGGCTTTGTTTTGTTCATAGTAGTATACGCTCATGTCATGATAAATCTGGTTAGGTAAAAACTACAGGAATATACATTAAAAAAAATTATAATACAATAAATATATATATATTATCCGTTATCGGTATAGACCTTGAGGAGCAGAAAGTTATCGGTATCGATATCAAAAAATCAATATTGTGCACCCCTAGTAATCAGATGTTCCTATCACCGCCATTGGAGTGTGTGTGTGTTAGGGGTGGACGGTAGGGATGGGTACCTTTCACATTTGAACCGATACCGGTACCGGTACCTGTGAATCGATACAGGTACCCAACAGTACCTTTTTTCTGTACTTTAGTCTCAAGAAATTTAATTTACCTACCTCAGTCGTAAAAAAAAAATCCAAACTTCAAATAACTACAATTTCGACAGTTTTCGGCTTGTCATTGCTCCGACTGCTTTGTTGTTGAATCAAGTCAAATCCTAGGTAAGCATATATTGTGCGTGTGAACGTTGACATGAAAAGAAAAAAGTAAAAAAAAAAAAAAAAAAAAATTAAATCAAATGTGAAAGGATTTTTTTTGGATTTTTTTTTCTGTTTCTCACTTGATTCGATACTCGGTAGTACCGACTAGGCTTGGGCGGTATCCTTATTTTCAAACCGGCAAACCTTTATGTTATAATACCCCGGTGCACGGTATTTGACGGTATGACTTTTATTTTCATCAGCGGGGGGGGGGGGGTTTACGTGTTACCAAGTAAACAAATCATCGTCAGCTCTCAGAATGGTAGTCCCGTCCCGCACCGGTAGAAGCCTGCACCGTTTTAGCGTTAGCATCTAGCCTATAGCCATGGCAGACTATTTGATTCCTTAAGGGCTAGAAATTGCCTGGGTTTTGGTCATATGCTCCCGAAATGCTCCCGTTGTTTGGCTACTTCTATGTGCAGTGAAAACTACTCGAATGCTTTATAACCTAGTCATTGATTTAGTTCAGGGTAATCTAAGATTAGCCGCAGAGCTAACGCTACTTAACGTGAGCTAACGCTAGTTATTCAAGCTCAGTAGCTCACAGAGAGAGATAAACAGCTGACAGCGGATAGTACAGGACGGTACAAATACAATAAAAAGGCGGGTGGGGGCTGTTGTGTAAACCTTGTACTCTTTAGTTCACATAATTATAATAAGAGATGGATTGCCCCACAACAACACTGCTCTCGTCACAACGCTTTACGGTATTTTCACAGCACTGTCGTAACATTACCGTAAAACGTGAACACCGCTGTGACCCACTCGCTCCACTAGAGCGGTCTCGCCCTCTGCTGGCGCGTGTGTGCACTACACTCAGTGTGTGCACTACACTCAAAACTCTGTTTCACTGTTATAGAAACTGAAGCGCATCTGTGATTTTGACGGTGACGGACGGTATTGAAAATCAATACCGTAGGTATTTCTAAATACCCTGGTATACCTTAATACCGTCCAAGCCTAGTACCGACGTGTTTCGGTTCGGTACCTCAAAAGTACCGAATTCGGTACCCATCCCTAGTGGACGGTATGGTCTAAAATGTATATCACGGTATAATTTGAAGCATAGACGGTAACGGTATATATCACGGTATCAGTGTTTCCGTTAGAATAATTTTTTTTGCCTGATAGGCAGGCTATATAAATAATGACATCCTCAAGGCATGTAGATTTATAATATTTTAACTTAAAACTAGGCTACTTTTGCGTATACAGTCATTATATTCCAAATAAAATAAGTCCCGAGTCGAGACTCCGTGCTGCTCCCAAAGAATCCCAATAGTATGCAACTGCAGAGCCGCAGAGTAGGGGCGCTTTCAGGTCCGGCTCAACAGCGCCCCCCACCCAACGGCTGAATTGCCAATGGCTGAATTGGAGTACTGCACTGTGCCGGTACAGATGGGTGGGTTATGGTGGATTCTGCGGCTCTGCAGCTGCATATGCTTCTCGCAAAATCCAGCAACCAGCCCCGCTGCCCAGCCGTCGTTATCAGAACACTACACACATATCATAATGTTCACAGCAAACTGTAGTTGATCACCAGGTATGTTTTATTAACGTAGAATAATTCATATAAGAAAAACAAGGGAAATCTCTTACCTTTCTCCACTGGTTAAAAATGCCAGGAACTGAAATTGAAACTTGCTGTGCGCCGCGGTGATATGTGTTTATTATGAAATGACAATTGCGTGTGTTGACACGCCCACTGCGCGAAGCCTCCTAAATAACTTTTTCCAGTTTGCACATATCTATTATCTATGACTAATTCTATCTATTTTTAGGGGCAAATGCGAGTGAAATAGTCGCACTGTGGTTACATGACGTCATTGCTATTTTAGAGCTGCTCTACCGGTTACAAGGTATAGTCAAAATCCATACCGTAGAGCAAATTCATACCATTTATACCGTATACCGTCCACCCCTAGTGTGTGTACGGAAAAGCGATTTTTCAGACCCTGCTTCTCTTCGTGCATTTTTTTTGGGGTTTATTGAGATGAGACATTTTCTGGAGTTTATTGAGATGAGACAGAACGCTCTAGAAATATAGATATTCATCACGGTATAAAATGGAAATGTATGTATGTACAAATAAGTCCTATTCTCCAGGCCATCAGCAGAGGGCGCTGTTGGCCCGGAATGAGTTAAGGACTAGCCTATGTATGTTGGGCTGATTTGTTCTGTTTTTGATTATGTAGGCTATGTATTTCTCATGGTTCAGCAGCCAAAACACTGAAAAGCTTGAAGTAGTTCAGGCACAAGCACTCAGGATATGTTGTGGGGCGGTCAAGACCTCTCCCATATGTGCACTTGCAGGTTGAGACAGTGTACAATGTATGTTGGTTTCAGCTCATGTTGTGGGTGGAAGGAAATTAAGCTGTGGATGCATTAGCTGAGGTGGCTTTAGCTAACAAGGATATAGGTAGCAATTCAAATGAGCAAAAGGTGTAATATGGAAGAAGGTGATACAGGAGTGTCGGGCTAGAGAAATATCTATACCAAATACAGAGAAAAGCAAATAGAAGATGCATTAAATGAAATAGGAGAGAGAGGGTCATTATTACAAGGTTAAGATTGGGACATAGTGCATTCAATAAAACATTGAATTTAATTGAGAAACACCCTACAGGTCTGTGTGTTCAGTCAGGGAGAGGAATATGTGGAGCATTAGTATACTAGGGACCAAATGGGGTATAATGATGGAGGAGCTGAGAAACGTGTGAATTTAAGATGAGACGTTTCAAAAGATACCCAAGGCAGCGGAGAACATAATATTTTACTTCATAAAAGGAAACCAGTTTGTTGGATAGGATTCGTTTAAGTGGTGGTAACTTAGTGCAACATTATTGAATGGCGACGTATACAAAGTCAAGAAGGAGTAGTAGCAGTAGTAGTATGTTTCCTGGCCTGTGGTACTTTCTTCCAACCTCCTACGATGCGGTTGAAGATAGTATTAGGTTTGGTATGCCAAGTAAACAAAGGCTCCAAGTGATTCATGGTCATCCTACATTGTCCGACACGTTACCTTCTAGTAAACCAAGGTCCGCAGTAGAATGATTGCGGCGTTATATCGAACGGCAGGTAACAAATGTTCATTTATGAAAATCCCATTTTGTTGGCAGGTAACAAATGTTCATTTATGAAAATCCCATTTTGTTTTCACAATGACCCCGGTTACATAGTTAGATCGGGTGTAAGGAGGGCCAGAGGACGCTGTGCCAATAATGACAAAAAAAAAAAACATGTCTCATTATAATCTATGCATTCGATGTTAGCGAACAGTTAATGTTACATTACTGTACTGGTTGTATGCTATTGAAAGTGCGCGCTAGCACGCCATCTAGCCGGTATCTTCCAAGCTAACGCTAACGTTAGCTCGCAACAACGCATGAAAAAAATGGCCAACCATCCATCGAAATGGAGTGCCCAATCTGGTGTTTGTATTAAGTTAAAATTCATTATGAAAAGCTGGAGCTGAGCAGCCCACGGATAAACTCACCTTGATTGTTCTTCAAGCTCACTATCAATCTTGTTAAAAGCTCAACGTTATCATTCAGGGTTAGCTTGCAGCTAGCAGGCTAGTAGGAGACGACAAAATCTGTCGTAGTGTTCTTGTTCTCTGATTTAATGGCGGATCGCAAACCAACGTGTATATAGGTGCAATACCGCCACCTACTGTACCGGAGTGTATAATAACAACAACAGAGATTTAGCTTTACACTTCAGGTTATATACAATAATAACATGTTAGAGATGAGTGAGATGAAGGAATATAATATAATACTTCATGCGTATAATATATCAACTATACCTTACGATCTAATCCTTTATCTTTAATACAGTTAGAACAACCGAAACCCGTCCGTCCAATCTTTCGCCGTCGACTAAAGACGCACTTCTTCAACCATTATCTGAAATAAAAAAAGATATCTACCCCTACCTAACCTTACTGTCATGCACTTGTCCTAATAAACTAACCTACACTGTAGCACTCAACACTTTGATGAACATTGTTACTCAGCTGATAGAGTTGTGCCCTTCCTGATGACTTGTCGTACAGAACTTGTAAGTCGCTTTGGATAAAAGTGTCAGCTAAATGACTAAATGTAAATGTAAATGTAATACAAAATAAAGAGAGCTGTGGAAAATATGGAAATGTAGCAAAATAATTGATTCATTGATTGAAAACTTTATTAACAGATTGCAGAATGGGTACAATACAGTATGGCTCAATACAGACAACTGTTAAGAGGATGCAGACCAGAAAAAGACTTTTGTCTTGTTTACATCAGGGTCCCCCATTTTCAATTAATCAAGACATTTATGACATACATGACATACAAATATACAGTACTGTTTAAGAGAGAGATCATAAAAAATATATATACATTCGAAGGGGAATAAACTGTACATTGGAGGGGGTTGGGTGGGTGGGGGTTTGGACATTTACATTATTTTACGGCTGTGGGTAGGGCGTTCCACATTGTTGTGGCATAATTGCGAAACGTGTTTAGTCCCTTGTTTGTGCCGAATCTGGGTTTAACATGATTTGTGGAGCTCCCTTTGGTGTTGTGGTCATGGTATTCACTGACCTTTGGCAAGTATTTCGACATGTACATGGGTACCTTAGTGGTGTAGTGTATCTTGTAGACCAGGCCCATTGCAAGTTGCTGTACTCTGTCGTCTACTCTAAGCCATCCTAGGTTGTCAAAATGGGCAGGGGTGAGGTGGGTTTTAGGAGTAAGGTCAAGCAGTAGTCAGACCAGTTTGTTTTGTGATGTTTGTAGTCATGTTTTTAGGGCCTTTGAGGTGCTTTGGTACCATGAGGTGCAAGCATAATCGTAGTACCCTTGAATAAGTGCTCCTGCCAGAGTCTTCAGGGTATTCTTGTTTACCAGAGAGGAGATCCGGTACAAGAATCTTGTTTGTTGGTTGACTTTTTTGATTACATTGGTTGCCATTTTGTCACAGGAAAGATTTGCCTCTAGGATGGAACCCAGGTACGTAATTTCATCTTTCCTTGTGACAATATTGTCACCCACTGTAACAGAGAAGCCTTTGGCCTTGCTGAGTTTGTTATTTGATCCAAAGAGAATGGATTCTGTTTTACCCAGGTGTAATGATAGTTTGTTATCAGTCAAGTGACACAGGTTTCAATGCAAACCCAAACCAAAAACGAAAACATTTACCACAAGCAATTAAGATTATAACAGAGAAATGTTTTTTCTTTTGTGAGTTTGATTCTTACCTGCTCTATTGTGGCAGTCTTTGGAATAACAATGATGGATATCGTATTGGTGACTTTATCCTTCACTGATGCCCTCCTGTAATCTTGATCCTTTCATATAAATGTGCATTCAAAATTTAGCAAGGTACTATTCAGCAGCCAAGGTTTGCAAAGATGCCATATAACTATACTGTATATATTTACTAGGACTGTCAGTTTATCGCGTTAATTAGATTAATTAATTACACAGCAAATTATCGCGTTATGAAAATTAATTACAATTTTTTTTTTTTTATTATTTTTTTTTGTATAATTATTTTTTGTATCTCATTCATTCCATGAGAATGTAGAATACACATTTACAGACTTTTTTTTTAATATGGTCCATTTGCATGTTCTTGGTATCTGATTCTAGGGACATCTATGAATCTCAGGGAATGTATTCCCAGTGTCAGAAATACTGTGGGCTAGATCCACAAAGAATGGATTGCACGGTGCAAGTTGCACCCTTACTTACAATTGAAAATGGGGGACCCTGATGTAAACAAGACGAAAGTCTTTCTCTGGTCTGCATGCCCTTAACAATTGTGTGTATTGAGCCGTACTGTATTGTACCCATTCTGCAATCTGTTTTCATTCAATCTGCGCTGTGATTGATTGAATGAAAATCTTATTTTGAGTCAATTGTAATGAACCAAATGAGAATATCAATAATTATTTTTTTTATCTTTGACTGTGAATAACACCATGCTCAAATTGACCACACCTGAAAAATCTAAGCAAATTAATAGATGGAAGATGATTAAACAGAAGGTTTTGTATACAGTACTGAATTCTGCCATCTGGACACATGCAATTTGAAATATGATTATAGAATATAGAATATCAGGCATAAAATGGTTATGCGATTAAAATGCGATTAATTAGATTAATTAATTACAAATCCTGTAATTAATTAGATAAATTTTTTTAATCGCCTGACAGCACTAATATTTACACATCTTCAGTGTTTCCCTAGATGTTGATGTGAATTTGCATGAATATTAAGTATGGCAACCACTTACCTGAGAACCAGAGTCACTACATGCCCCCCCACTAATTTGTTTCTGCAGCCTGGTCTGCGTGCGTGCGTGCATGCATGTGAGAGTGAGAGAGAGAGAGTGTGCATGTGTGTGTGTGTGTGTGTGTGTGAGAGTGAGAGAGAGAGTGTGTGCATGTCACCATGTGTGTGTGTGTTCAGTTCAACAGAAAACACAACTCTGATTCTGATTGTACTGTGGTATCATTGTAAAGACGTGTTCTGTGACTGTTTGCTGAGACCACTACCAGCCCTGCAGAGACCAGCGTCTCCAGTCCCCAGCTGTCTGTAATGAAGAGTGACTTCTACTGTAGAGATCCCCCTCTAAATTTGAGCAATGAACGAATAAGAATGAATATATTATGACATCTTATAATCATGTATCATAAGCATGATTATAATGCATTATAGACACAGAATTCATATAAGGTATTATGGAAATTAATATATATATATATATTCTTTTATCATGAAATAGCCCAGTGAGTTAATCATATGAGATACTATATGAGATGCAGAGACGTAGTGGGTCAACATCTACATACAAGCAACATTAATCGGAAGGCAAACTGTAAATATATGATGGGTCCCATCTGACCCATGAGCTTTTTACACATGACCAACTTTTTTTATTACATGAAATGTGCCTTTAGTAAGCTGTAATACACAGACACAATTTCACAATATCTTAACCTTTCAGCCATGTCAAAACACAAACAATGTATTACTGTAGAGTTTAGCCATGTCTATATCACAGCATCGTGTCTCTATGTATTACTGTGTAGAGTTTAGCCATGTCTATATCATAACATCATGTCTCTATGTATTACTGTAGAGTTTAGCCATGTCTATATCATAACATCATGTATCTATGTATTACTGTGTAGAGTTTAGCCATGTCTATATCACAGTATCATGTCTCTATGTATTACTGTGTAGAGTTTAGCCATGTCTATAATCATAACATCATGTCTCTATGTATTACTGTAGAGTTTAGCCATGTCTATATCACAGCATCATGTATCTATGTATTACTGTGTAGAGTTTAGCCATGTCTATATCATTGATTGATTGATTGATTGATTGATTGATTGATTGAAAACTTTATTAACAGATTGCAGAATGGGTACAGTACAGTACAGCTCAATACATACAATTGTTAAGGGGATGCAGACCAGAGAAAGACTTCCGTCTTGTTTACATCAGGGTCCCCCATTTTCAATTCATCATAACATATATGACATACACGACATACAGATAGACAGTACTGCTACATCTATACATTTATGACATAACAAATTTGCAAATACAGTACGGTTTGTGATACAAAAAAGAGTCTAGAAAAGAGAGTATATACATTTGACATAGAAACTGTACATTGGAGGAGGTTGGGTAGGTGGGGTGGGGTTGGGTAGGTGGGGTGGGGTTGGGTGGGTGGGGGACACTGTACAACTGTACAAGCAAAACTGTACATTGGAATATTGACAAAACCATACTTGGTCATTTACCAAGGGGGTTGGGTTAGGACATTTACAGGGGCCAGTTTCGAATTGCAGTCTCCCGTAGGTGTTCATTGAGAATGATTTTGAAAGTGGGTAGTGATTCACATTCCTTTACAGCTTTGGGTAGGGCGTTCCACATTGATGTGGCATAATTGCAAAACGTGTTTAGTCCCTTGTTTGAGCCGAATCTGGGTTTAACATGATTTGTGGAGCTCCCTCTGGTGTTGTGATCGTGGTATTCACTGACCTTTGGGAAGTATTTTGACATGTACATGGGTACCTTAGTCGTGTAGTGTATCTTGTAGACCAGGCCCATTGCAAGTTGCTGTACTCTGTTGTCTACTCTAAGCCATCCTAGGTTGTCAAAGTGGGCAGGGGTGAGGTGGGTTCTAGGAGTAAGGTCAATCAGTAGAGACGCTGTTGTGAGACGCGGTGGGTTCCTGGTTCTGGTGAGTTATGTTTGCTGGCAGGCTTCACTTGTCTGTTAGTGCTATGGGGGCTACTTGACAACTTGAAAACCGGCCCCAGGCTAGGGTCCTTTGTTCAGTCTCCTAGACGACAGAAGACCTTGGTCTGAAGCCATTTTAGTTTAACTAGTGGGCCGCGACCATTAACACTGGTGATCCCTGTGTGTTCTGGACGAGTGGATATCTCTCTGTCCCGTGTTAAGCCCCTTCTTTCATATCCAAATGAGAGTATTCCTTCACGAGGAGATATGTGCATGGATGTGCGATAGCGGCAGATCCATGTTCAAGTCAGCTACACAAGCCAGTTTGGTATTGTGCTGATTCCGTCGGGTGTTGGTAAAATCACCGTTGTAAAGCTGTGTGACATCTTGTTTCTCTTTTCGCTTAAAAAGTGAGGAGGGTTTTCAGAACGGCGGCCTGTCTGGGTGAGTGTTATGTCATTGTGTACAAAGTTCAGGTGATAGCTGCTTAGCTTACGGTTAGCCAGTCAGCTGTTAGCTGCGGTGTTAGCCTGCTGGGATCACTGCGTGGCCTACAGAGGTGGGCCTACTGTTAGCCAGTCAGCTGTTAGCTGCGGCGCTAGCCGGTTGTGATCACTAGGAAACGTTAGCTTGCTGCTATCGGACAAGGCCAGCGCGGGGTAGCTCCGGCTCTTCGCGCGCCGCTGCGCGCTTCCCTCTGGTCGCGTGCGCCGTTCGCTCGCCGTCTCGCGAGCAGGGGCGGTAGCGACCGACGGTTGGGGCGACCGTTAGCTTAATGCTACTCTGTTGAACGTGCTTTGATTATAACATGTTTTACACTCTTGACTACGACGTCATCCTTGACAGGGGATGTTCGTCGACCCTGCCCTGAGCCTGGACGGGGATTGCGTCAACAAAGAGGACTGTAGCGACTGGTTGGAGCGACGACGCTGCCCAGTTCGAGCAACACAGGATCGGCTGTGTTGTCTACGGGGTCTTGAGTCTGCACTTCGCTGATCTACGTTCCGGGTAGGACAAGGTTTGACCAGACCTTATAACACGTCTTCTGGTTTTACTTTTCTAAATGTTTTGTGAATAACGATGTTTTCCCAAAACGTGTGTTGCTGCAATGCATTTAGGATACGACGCGAGTTATGTGTGAACTGTTTTTGTCACTGGCAGTTAGCTTCTCCGTGCAAATCGGGTTGTTGTTACAGATGTGAAAATTATCTGGTTGTTGTGTGAGAAACATCATGGTGTTTATATGTACCGTGTACTCACAACTAAGGTAACTAACCTATGAAGCTATGCTTAGTGACAAGTGAGTAAAAGAATGTTCTTTTCTCAGCCTGTGATGACAATGAACAGTGTGTTCACATATTAACAGGTTTTCCTGTTTTAACTGGCCGTATTAAGGGTAAAATAAGAGGATTGTGTTTCCCCCCGGTTCCCTGGGGACTTTTTCATCCTCCTATCAGACATGTTGTGCACTAATTTGTGTCTTTTGTGTGGTAGGGATGCGATGTAACCCTTAGCTTGATTGCTGAGGTTGTGCTAAAACTGCTGGAGAAACTTTATTTTCCTAAAAGAAAAGATTGTTTGGTCGCTGTCGTGTGTGCTTAGCAAGGCCTGTGGCCGATACTAATCGAGAATTATGTATTCTCTCATTATGAAAAACGGCGTTCCTCTGTAGAGTGTTTTTGCCATTTTTTGTAGGTGATGATGGGTTGTGTGTGTCATGTGACCTACAACTGGGTTGGACTGGCCACAGAAGCACATGTGTATGTTGGACCGGGGCTCTTAGAGAGCCCTCTCTATTCTGTGTTTTTTCCTTAGTAAAAATCAGATAGCAGGTTGGCTCATGCGCTGTGTGGAGCTGTCAAACGCTTCATAGAGCTGACTATGACTGTGTCATATTCTCTTTTTGTCATTACATCGTATCATGGGTGTGGGGTCGTAAAGGGGTGAACTGGTAACCTTTCCTCTCCCCCTTGTTTCTGTCGGTCAGGGGTACACCCCCTGTCCTTCAAGGTTCCTGTCACGTTGCGGTTCGGCACGTTACGGGGGGGGGGGGAGTTTCCTGGTCCCACGGCCTGGTATATTGGGCGTGTGCACCGCAGAAATTCCCCCGCCATAGAGTACGTCACCGTGCGCATCTCTGTTGGTAGGACTTCCGTGTGCTGTTCAGGTCCATGTGATGGATCTGTTTCGGGGGGGTGGTCAGGGCTCCTCCTCACCAAGCGCCTTTTCGGGCCTTCTGTGAGTTCGGACTCCTCCTTTCCATGTGAGGGAGCCTCCATCAGAGTACAGAGCCTTCCTCCTCAGATTGTTAAAGTGAGTGGACCCTCTAGAAGGTGTCCTATTCTATTGTGTATGTATTCGATTCAATTCGATTATTGAGTGTGTATGGGTTCAGTGCCTCTTCCCCGGAGAGCCCTAAAACCAATTTTGTACATGGCTCAAGGTGCAATATATTCTTTTCAATCTGTACAGCTCGCGTGGGAAGTCTCTCTGGGGATCCCTGTCTCCTTCCTATGGGAGGGTGGTGGGATGTAAAAATGTGAATTTTTTTTACCCCCGGCTGTGTAGACTGGGATACATACTGTTGGTGCTTCCTTCTTTTCTATTCAAAAAGTGTTGGAGTTAGGAAGTGTCACACCCCTCTTGTCGTTCCCCTGGGCGCCTTGGGGATTCAATGACAGGTTTAAATAACCTGTTCATTGATGGGGGTGTGTCCCGACGCACGTATAGTGCTAGCTCGCTGTAAACAGGCGACTGACTGGCACGCCTTGGTTGCTTGAGGTTAAAACAGCGTTTTTATAAAGCAACTGAGATGGGGGTTTTTCCTCTTCCGACGACCACATCCCACGACCTGGGTTGGTTATCGACGGATTCTCGTTCATGTCTGGGGGATGATGACGGAATGGATCTGAACATATGTAGAGGGGTCTCACGCCCTTGGGGTGGGCCACCAGGCGCGGTTCGCCCGAACGTCTGGGTGGCGCCTTCTTTTCATGTTAAGATCGACACGCATATCTGCCCTTTCTCCTGGAGTAGGCATGTCGGCGTGGTTAGGGCACGGGACTGGTTCTGGTCACGCTGGTCCGGATCAGTTGAACCCGTTGTCCGCCGGGGATGCAGATCTGCTGTTCTGGTACCCTGAGGGACTTGGGCTTTTTTCAGGGGGAAAAATGCCAGGTCGGTCCGGGTGTCACAGGGTTAAGCGCTATGGAGACCCTGGTTGGGTACGTTTTTACTCAGCACTGTCGTAATGGCTTACGGCCATGCCATCCTGTACACGCTCGATCTCGTCGGATCTCGGCCGCTACACAGGTTGGTCCTGGTTAGTACTTGGTTGGGAGACCGCCTGGGAATACCAAGTACGGTGTGCTTAGGGGCTGGTTCTCCATTCTTTTTCGCTCCTCTCTCACGCATGGCGAAGAGGGGCCTGTGGGGGTGGTTTTTGACCTCCTCTGGTGACCCTGTGCTTCCCGTACCGCCAGGCCCGGTCCGAAGTACTGTTTCGTCGACCCGTAGGCCTGGGTTAACCCTTTTTTGAAAACTGAAACACTTGTACTGCGGTATAGCCGGTGTATACCCGCAGGTGTGTTTTGGAGTTTTTTCTTGAGGGGTTATAGGAACAACCACCGCATTGGGTAACACCAAGGTTCATGACGTCTGCCGATCGTGTCAGCCTTCTCTGCCTCGACCCCTCTGGGTGGGGGTTTTTAAATGGAGGCTTGGTCATGCAACACCGCCAGCTTACGCTCCTTCCGCCGGTGCGGCTGTGTTCAGCTGTCCCCTCTGGCGCCTGTCTCGTCCGCAGTCTCCAGGCTAGGGTTAATAGCCTGTTGCCTGGTTTTTTCCCGGTGCGCTGCCTGCTTCCGTTGGTTAACCTTTTTTGTGTGCTTACGGCCATGCTGACTGCCTGTTGCAGGGTCAGTGTGCCAGGCGGTGTACTATTGGGGGGACGGGGCCCGCGCGGCTGAGGGGCCTTTGTCCGAATACGCTGGCGATGTGGGGGGCGGGGCACTACGTGCCCACCTGGTGGGGTCTTGATGCTGGCATCATGGACTTCTCCGGGCCCCCATTCCAGGGAGTCCAGTCCTTTTGGTGGGTCTGGGTCTTCCTTCGCGCTCCGCTGCTACGGCCTTGCCACGGGGTTGGGTTTGCCCTTGACCCCCGTGATTCTGGGGGCAGTAACGAGGTTGTTCCTCCGTTCGTTCCCGGGTGGCATGCGGGTTGTGCGTGTGTGTAGTCGTGGGGTCAAGCCACGGTCTGCTCACCCTGTGCGTTGAGTTGCTTGAGTGCCTCTTCGCACGGTCGGGTCCGTCGCCCTCCCGTGAAGCCCCTAATAGGGGGGGTGCCCTCCATTAGGGTGGGTCGGGGGGGCTCGGCCCTCCCTGTTCTGATGGTTGTGGGGGGCTGTCAGCGGGGTGTATTTGTCGGCCGTTGGCTCTCGCTCGGCCTCCCTTGTGCAGACTAGTGATGCCGAGCGAGAGCGAATACGAAACAGAACGTTAGGTTATGACTATAACCAAGTTCTGTTAGTATAGCGACGCTCGGCATCCGACGCCGCTGCAGCCTATGACCTCGCCTTGTGGCGAAAGCTTGGGAAGGAGGCGAGTGGGTGGCCCCACCCCTGCTTATATGGGTAAGCTGATAGGGGTGTGGTCAGACGAATATTGGGATTAAAGGTACATTTGTGGTCTTTATTCAGTGCGCGTGCACATATGCGAGATAGTGCAGACTAGTGATGCCGAGCGTCGCTATACTAACAGAACTTGGTTAACCTAACGTTATTACCCCTCACACCTAAAATAACTGGATCTGAGTAACAATGATGTCCAGGATTCAGGAGTGAAGTTGCTCTCTGCTGGACTGGCGAATCCTAACTGTAAACTAGAGAAACTGTGGACTTTGACCTTTGAACTAGATACAAGGTTACTTTGACCTGGCGTATGAAGTAATTTCATCAGCTATTATTTGTTTGGTGGACTACATGTCTGATATAATTTCCTTTGTACCAATAGGCTTACTGGATAGAACTCACTCAGACATCCTGTGAGGTAGTGGCTCAAACCCTTTGAAATAGCTGGATCTGAGAAAATATTATATACAGGATTAAGGGCCCCGTAACAGTTTTATCTCGAGTACTCAGAGTAACTCTGACTCTGAGTATAGTGTCAACTATTTAAAACTCACACATAAATTGTAGTATTGTAGTAGCTTAACAAAACATCTGACAACATAGCTATTTATATATATAATAAATGTTTTGCTATCCTCTCAGGCTGATAATGAAACCTTTATAGTGTACCTATAGGGGAGAGTTGGTTTTGCAAACATCTTTATTTTATATTTGAGTTAGATTAATCATGGTTTCATGCAAGCAACATACACATCCCTTCTTCAAATGAACACTTTGTATGTAGCACCAGGGGCTGATTTAGGATTGTAGGAGATCCGGGGCTTAGCCCAGATAGGATTTTTTTTACTTCGACACCACAACCTTTAACTTATACCACCACCTTAAAGCTGACAAAAGGCACTAGAGAACACTTAAATTCACACCCTTTAATTAATGAAGCAAACTATAATAATTTATAATAATAATAATAATAATAATAATAATAATAATAATAATAATAATAATAATAATAATAATAATAATAATAATAATAATAATAATAATAATAATAATAATAATAATAATAATAATAATAATAATAATAAAAAAAAAAAAAAAAAAAAAAAATAATAATAATAATAATAATAATAATAATAATAATAATAATAATAATAATAATAATAATAATAATACACTGTGTTTGTATAGCACCTTTCATACAAGAATTGCAGCTCAAAGTGCTTCACAGCAGTACAAAAAGACAGGCATAAAATGAGCACAACATTGGCAGATCAAGAGCAATGCATAAAGTGCAGACATAAAGCATAAAATAGATAGCAGTAAAATAGACAAAGTCAAGGTAAGACATAGAACATTAAATCACATCGTTTTTCATATTAGGATCTAAGATCTAGGGTTAACTCGCCGAACGTTGGGCGCCAGGACCCCCGAAAACCAGAGTATAGTCTGGTTTTCATCGTTGTTTCTTTTATTCGATATTTCCATTCATAAAGACATGCCGGCAGCCTGTGTTATCACTGGGGATGGGTCTGAGATCTCAAAAGTCCAATACCGCCGCCTAACACCTTGCGGCTGCTATTGCACTCCATTTTAAACTATGTGGCTTGGTGTTTTTGGAAATGACACCAGACCACCCTGAAACTACACTCATATTCACAACGGTATAAAACAGAAATGTATGGATGGAAAAATGATCTGTTTTTTGCATCTTGACCGGAAGAAACTCAATGACAATCGACTATATTATTAGATCCATAGCTATAATATATAATATAGCTTTAGGCCTGCAAACACAGCCACGTATCCCCATGTTAAAAGGCGCTGGCCTTTCAACAGTAACAGTAAACAGCGCCATCTGGCGCTGAAAGTGTTAATATGCGTCTTTGTTTACGGTTTGATTATCACTGATACAAAGTAAAATAGTGCAGTGCAATAAAATAGTTAGTAAAATAGAATAAAATAATGCAATAGTGCATTGCAATAAAATAGTTATCATCGTATTTTTTCGGGAGGCCGGTAAGGAGTGCATTACAGTAGTCGAATCGGCTTGAGATAAAGGCATGGATCTGGTTTTCAGCGTCCTTTTGATTTATAAATGGCTGTACTTTAGCTATGTTTCTAAGGTGGAAGAATTATGTTTTTGTCAACTTGTTGATTGTGATTTAAAGCTTAGGTCTGAGTCTACCATAACACCAAGACTTAACTCACTCAAATAGTTAGCAGCTGGATAGACTACAGATGGAAATTAGCTTCTTCTAAATCTGGTGCAAACATATTTTCATGTAACAATGATTAATTGTCCACAAAAAAAAAGAAAAATAATAATAATATATTTATTATTATTATTATTATAATTTCTTTTTTGAAAATAGATTCGGGGCTTTTCAGAAAACATTCGGGGCTTGAGCCCAAGTAGCCACCCCCTAGCCCCGCCCCTGTGTAGCACCCTCGGTTCTTGTACAATTCCACCAAAAGTGGCGAGAGTGAAATGTTACAATTTACCCCATGGGCAAGTCTAATGGCATCACAAAGCTGCCATGACATAATTTAGGATTCTCCAAGAGCCCACAATGCAATGTGCATAGAGTTCTTCTTCTGTGGTCACAGGCACCTGGCTGTAATCCGGATGCTCTTGCTAACGGTTTAACGACAACCAACTAATGTTAGCGAAATGCATTAGGTGGCTATAACGTTGACCAAACATCAGCCAGTTAGCTAGCAACACCGTGGCGATGTGGCCGTCGGAAAAATATAGTGGTTAACATAGTTACAAATAGCATTTTCTTTAGGGCAGTGGTGTGGTGTTGTCAAAGACCTAGATTAATACTTTTATATTAGGCCAAAGGATTATTGGCTAAAAGGCATCCGCACAACAGGCTACCTGTGACAATGAAAGAAGAAATACAGTTCTTAGTGACATTTTGTACATGCTTAAATCCACATTGGCCTAAAAACAGCTATTAACTCTTGGTTCAGACATAATTTATTCACACATCAGTCAGGTTTGCAGTAGACATTTTAGGCCTGAAGCTGTAACACTGACTTTTCCAGACTGCCATTGTTTCTTTTGACCACTAGATGGTAGTGTTGTTTATAATACAGAATTATGTGCAGGTTGTCATGGTGTCAGGTCACAAGGCTTGATTGATTAATTGATTTATAAACTTTAGTAACAGATTGCAGAATGGATACAATACAGTACGGCTCAATACAAACAATTGTTAAGGGGATGCAGACCAGAAAAATACTTTCGTCTTGTTTACATCTAACCTGAGTGAAGCTGCTTTCTGCTGGGTAGTACAAACTGTCAACTGGAGATACTGAGTGAGGTTAATAATTTTATGTCATTTATCATTTAGCAGGTTATCATCAATCTTGGTATCCTAGCTAATCACTGCATTAATGGAAAGAGCGAGAGCTAAGTCTTATCAGCCATCATTTCCTAAGCACCACTGGGGATCTGGTGCAGTGAAGTGTTAATAATGAAAGAATCCATTCCATCAAGGTCTTGGTGTCTTAATAGGATATTCTGGAGGGATTTTTAACCATGTTTATCAATTCTCGAGTGGTCAGGAGTGGGTACATTTTGCACCAAATCTGTGTAACAAATGGTATCAACCCAAAACTTACAGCAACAACTTATGAGACACAATTGTGAGCATGGCAATGGTCATCATTAGGCATGGACTTTATGTCCCAAGCCTCCATACACTCAGACCTTTAATTCAAAACATGTTTATTGCATATTCATAGACATAAAATATTGACATACAGTGTTGAGCTGTATCTCAAATGATTCCTTAGGGTCCCAGCTTTACAATCCGCTTCAAGGCCCTCGACCTAGCATACCGTGCGGTCCCGCCTACCTCCTAACTACACACCCTCAAGACCCCTACGCTCTGCATCTTCTGGCCGCCATGGCATGCGGTAGCCCTTGTCTGCTCCCGGCTTCCTTGGGGGGAAGGACGGCGGGATGGGAGGTGCAGAGAACATATTAGGCGTGTTCGAGATGGGATATGATGACCCTCCCGGAGCTTGGATAGGAGTAGGTCTGAGGCGGCCAGAAGATGCAGAGCGTAGGGGTCTTGAGGGTGTGTAGGAGGTAGGCGGGACCGCACGGTATGCTAGGTCGAGGGCCTTGAAGCGGATACGTGCAGCAATGGGGAGCCAGTGCAGGTCCCTAAGAAGTGGGGTGACATGGGCCAACTTCGGTAGGTTTGAGAGATCAGGCGGGCCGCTGCGTTCTGAATGAGTTGAAGAGGCTTGGTGGCACTTGGCTGGGAGGCCAGCGAGCAGTGCGTTGCAGTAGTCGAGGCGGGAGGCGTGAATACTTTGGGCAGCCGAAGAGTGCTTCCACGTTGCCGCGATTGGCCAGCGCCCTCCTTCGTGAATACCAGCTCTACGCTCGTTTACCCTACGCCAGGCCATGAGGCTCCCCCAGGTTAATACGCCGCCCTGGTTAATCACAGAACACGCCATATTAGCAACGCTGCATCAGATAATACCTAATACGGTATATATACTTGCATATACTATATAGTCCAAACGTAGAAATAATGCGTGGAGAGCGGAGAGCGAGCCTCGCACACACGCACTTTGAATTGGGTATCACAGTAGTACGCCCTACTGTAGAACATGACATATTAGCATGACATCTGATTTATTAATGCCAATACTAGGGACAAACACAATTGGCACAAGTGTAAATCATGGATTAGTCACGCAGTTTTTACATCTGTCGACTTAGCTCACCTCGTTCGTCTCCTTGCTGTGGAGCCTATGGTCACAAGTTCAAATCACTCTTGGTTAAAGTTTTTTTTTTTTTTTTTTTTACGTTTAATAAATTTATCCACTCTGGTTGGATGGTGTGTATGTATATGTATGTATTGTGCTGTATAATGACAATACATTTGAATCGAATCTCATTTTGAAATCGCTACGCTGCCTATGGACACGACAATGGCGCGTCAGACAGCTTCGAATCGAATGTATTGTCATTATACAGCAAAACCTATTAATATTATGTGTTGATGAGAATCACGTCAATGTAGTGACGAATGCATAATTTAATTATTATTCTAAGTATTGCTATTATTATTATGCATAGCTAAACCTATTAATATTACCTATGTGTTGGCGGAATCGCGTCAATGTAGTGACGACAAAACCTATTAACCTGTGTTGATGGGAATCACGTCAATGTAGTGACGAATGCATAAAGTGCTTTGTCACCACCTGTCAATCTGTTCTGTTATTCTATGCATAGCTAAACCTATTAATATTACCTATGTGTTGGCGGAATCGCGTCAATGTAGTGACGACAAAACCTAATATTACCTATGTGTTGGCGGAATCGCATCAATGTAGTGACGACAAAACCTATTAACCTATGTGTTGATGGGAATCGCGTCAATGTAGTGACGAATGCCGCTGCAAAACCTATTAAAACGCACCTATTAACCTATGTGTTGATGGGAATCGAATGCGCATGCGCGCGTTACCGGCGTAGGGCAAAATGGGGGTAGGCGGGCGTCGGCCAATCAGGTCAACGCGGAAGCACTCTTCGGCTGCCCAAAGTATTCACGCTGCCCGGGGACCAATCCAAGTACTCCTGTCCATCTTCGTCAGGGACGCGACACGACAGCGTTAGCGATCTTGTTGTTGTGCATGTTTTTCCATTGGGTTTATCTTATCGGGAGGGGAAACCCTTGCGAGCATGGGGAGAACATGCAAACTCCACACAGAAAGGCCCGGGAGATCCCCCAAGTGGGAATCGAACCCAGGACCTTCTAGCTGTGACCTGTGAGGCGGCAGTGTTAACCACTACACCACAGAATAAAGCTTGAGTTTTATACCTGAAGCCCACAGCACCTGACTGTATCTGATCGGTTTAAGATATTCATTTATTGATCTCGTTGGGGAAATGCAGGCGTCATAGCAGCATACAGTCCCCCCCCCCCCCCACCCCGCCTACCCAATATATTTATAACTGGGATTACAGTCCAAATACTACAGTGCACATACCTTTATAACTGGGTTTACAATAGAAATACTACAGTCCACATAACTGTTTACAGTATAAATACTACAGTCCAGACTAATAGACTATTATAGGCTACTAGGTTACATTTTATATATATTTTGTGAATGGATTATTCTCTCCACATCCCGTCCTTGCAATTCAACAATGAACGTACTTGAGGCTACAGGTCGACTGACAGTGATACAGCTACCACACATATTTAACACGAAAAAAAGTTATTGATTTGGGGAGCATGAGATGTCTGGCTAGCAAGTGGATGGGTAGTGGATGACTTTAGAAAGGTGATTAATCTTGAACAGTTTTAAGGCACACCGGCTGACCAATCAGAAAAGAGAATTCACCCAGGCCATGGTATGAGTTAATGACCAGTCAGTCAGACACCAACATTAGCATTATTAGCACACCGTAGCGTTAATGAGTTAATGACCAGTCAGACACCAACATTAGCATTATTAGCACACCGTAGCGTTAACACATTCAGGGCCATTGGGCTGAGTCTAATTAATGTCAAGAGGACCGGGGAATGTAAACAAATGTGGGGCTGTTTGTACAGCTAAATCTATACTTTATAGTATTGCTATCTGTCCATTCTCATTGTCAATTGAGTCCATAAACCGTCCCTTCAAAATGGCTTAAAGAAAAAAAAATTCATCAATAGGTTCTCATTTTATAGCACCGTGAATATAAGCGTTATACGGGATTTGGGACTAGTATATTTTCTGGAAGGCTAGATATAGGGCTAATAGCTGCTAACGTTATATCCAATGGCATTTCCGTTTTACAGATGCTACAGAAATAACTCAAACTGCATATGATCGGGACGATCCCAAAACATGTATGCATGAAAGGGGGGGGGGCGGGGGACGTTGTTTATTATTATTGATTACCAATAACCGTGTTCGTTTAACTAGCCACATAGGCCGATCGCCTGGATGGCTATCAAAACAATGCCCGATCGGGCTGTAATTTACGTGAAAAAGATCTTACTGTGGTCCGGGCTGATCCCCCCGAGCATTTCCCCGTTATCGATCGCCATCTGGTAGATCGATATGTCCATTGGCTGATGATAAATCCCCTTATTGCATGGTGAAATCTGCGATCTGAAACGTAATCCAAGCTACATGCTGCACATCCAGAATCCTGCTACTGAAATCTCCATTGAAAGTAAAAAAAAAAAAAGACTGATCCGTTCAGTCACAGGGCACACTGCATTAGCACGATAGCGCCCCTAAGAGGATCTGGTCGGTATTGCACCTTCTCGAATTCATAGAATAGGGTAAATCTGCAGTGCCGCTCGGCGACCTTGAATAGGTTATTAAAATGGAATAAAAGCAATAACAACTTCCCACGGATAAATCCGTGCCTCTGTCCACAACGGGTGGAATCGAAACACGGAGATCTCCGTGCTTGGGTGGGAATGTGTTAATGAGTTAACTTAATGACCAGTCAGACACCAACATTAGCATTATTAGCACACTGTAGTGTTAATGCGTTAATGACCAGTCAGACACCAACATTAGCATTATTAGCACACCGTAGCTCCATGAGTTAATGACCACTCAGACACCAACATCAGCATTATTAGCACACCGTAGCATTAATGAGTTAATGACCAGTCAGACACCAACATCAGCATTATTATTATTACTGTCTGCTCTTCTACTTGTGCCTGCAGTGTGGATCACTGTGGGGTGAGCAGGGTCAAACCTGGCCCTAGGAAATGTGAGTACTGTGTGTGTGTGTGTGTTTATGTGTGTTAGAGGGGAGAGGTAGAGATCCAAGCAGACAGAAAGATAAAGAGAAAAGGACGAGTGACAAGTTTATAGTTAATTTTTTTGTTTATTGTTATTTGCACTTACAAACATACATTCTGGAATAAAATAAGTAAAAGAAGAACAGTTAAAATGTGCAGGAAAGGTCAAAAAGCCCAAGCGACTTCCCCTGTGTAGGATAACTACACAGAACCCCCCCCCCCCACATTATGCACAAATACACATGCGCATATCCCTCTCTCATACACACAGATACATACAATACAGCATTATACAACAATTATAATGGTGGGGGAAAAAAGACTGCTCACAAATACACATGGATACTACAGACTACAGGATCTGTAGTTCTTTTTTAAGCTTGCTTTTAATGTTAATGTTTATTGTTTAATGCTTAAACAATAATGTTAGTGTAACGACCCCAGGCCCAGCCCTTTGTGGGCCTGTTATGATACGAAAGACATTGGACATTCCCTACCTCCTGTCAGTGGTCTCATGGCGCACTCTAGTGGGCACCATCAGACGGTGCAGGCGTCCATTTTGTCTGTTCTCACAAATGTGCTTAATGTAATTAATTGTTTGATTAATGTAATTTCATTGTGTGTTGTTGACCTTCCCTTACCTTGTGTGATGTGGTTCTCCTGTTTTGGTTTTGTGTTTGTGAGATTGCTTTGGTTGTTGTTGCGTTATTGCTTTTGTGTTTAGTTGGTGTTAATTGTTTCTGTGTTTTAGACTGGCCTGCCAGGTGTTTTCAATTGTAATTAGTCTGTGTATATTAGTGTGTCCTGTTCCCACTTCCTGGGTGGCTTCATCCCTCTGTGTTACCTCCAGTTACCTCCGTGTTCCCTTGCCCGTCGTGTCTCCTGTCGTCTCCCTTGCCTTGCTGTTTTGTATTGAGAGTTGTAAGTAGATTTAGTATTCCGTTTTTGTGCATCTTTGTTTTCACGGCTGTGCCATTTATGTTTTTTTTTTTTTTTTTTTTTTCCCTCCATTTTCCTCCGATTTTCTCCCATCCCAATGTTAGTCGTATGCCAATTCCCAGTCCCCTTCCTGGTCGCTGCGCACTTACCCCCCACAGTCAGATCATCTGGGAGAGTGGAGGCTACCACGTGCTTCCTCCGACACACGTCCAGCCAATCACCGCTTCTTTTCACCTGGCAGCGCGGATTCTCATTGAGAGGGCGTAGCGTGTGGGAGGACCACACTATCCCCCTCACGTCCAATCCGCGCTTAGCAGGCGCCCCGACCGAACTGTAGGAGTCGCTGTTTACAACGACCCGGACCCACCCCGCCAGCTTCTCCCACCCTCTGATACAGCCAATTGTATCAGTGCAGACGGCCAGCCAAGCTGGTGACAACCCCGGAGCTGTGAGCTGGATTCGAACAGGCAAATCCAGCTCAGCTCCGGGGCTGGTGACGAACGCAATCTCCGCTCGGCCACCTAACCGCCTGTTATGTTTCTTTTTGTAACGTGTCGTCGTCTAGTAAAGTCTGTATATATACACGTTACCCTGCCGTCTCTGCCTCCTTCATTCCTGTCTGCAAACTGAGTTCTCATCGCCTTCCCTTACTACCCCACCAATCGTAACAGTTAGTGATAGAAGGGAACTCATTTTGTGCAAAAATGGAAAGCTTTTCAATTTCCATGCGGCAGAATTGTTACAATAGCCGATAATCCATTTTCCCAATGATAAATCCCTATACAGGTGGACCACGCGGGCAGTCCAAAGCAACGTCAGACTACACCTCCCTATAGCATAGGGACTTAGAAGGAAAACTGCACATTGTATAGGAGTGTACATAGGATCCAGTGCCTTAAGTGATTTATTAACATGTCTATTTATCATGTCTATTCTAGTATATATCTTATTATTACTATTTTATTGCACAATCGTAGCAGGCATGGCCAACCGCATTTCACTGTATGCCCTGGTATGTATGTGATTAATAAACTCTTGAATCTTGAAAACTATGTTGGAAAAACAAGAAGACGTTTTAAAAATCGTATTTCTGAGCACAACGATGAGAAATCTTCAGTTGCAAGGCACTTTAATAAATTAGGACATGATATTTCTGGCTTAAAATACATGGGTTTAGAGCAAGTCTTGAGACCGCCAAGAGGGGGGGACAGAGACAGGCTCTTGCTACAAAGGGACAGCTTTTATATACTTTCTGGATTGTTTAGAACCTAGAGGCCCCAATGAGGAAAATGTTTTGACCCGTTTCATTTGATTATTTATCAATTATTTTTATTTTCATTTATCATTCTTTATATTTATAATTTAAAGTCTGTTGCTATGGATCATGAGTGTTTATATTTCAGATGTAGTCCTACTCTGTATATATATAGATATATCTTTCTGATTTTCATGCTTCAGAAGAGGTTGTGCTTGTAAGTTGTATTTTGTGCAGATGTCTTGTTGGAATGTGTTGTCACTTCCTGTTTGACTTGTATACATTTGGTCACTTACCCTTCATGCTTCATGCAAGCCATTTTCTGAAGGTCTGTTCACCGAAAAACGTCATTTCAGGCTGCCAATAAATTTGAAAAACCTGGAGTGCCTGGACTTGTTTCCCTATTTTTTAGGTGTATAAAGTGCATATCAAGTGCTCTCGGCTGCCCATGGGGGGAAGGAGGACAGGATGGGTCAAACACAGAGACTAAATTTAATCTGCTACCCAACAAATGCATGTGTTCTTGTGTGTCACCATCGCCCACTGCATGACTACGTTGCAATGTGTGCAAGGAATAAATACTTCTTCAAAGTCCAGTTTAATGAATTAATCTAAAACTTAATTAATCTAAAACGTCCACTGCTTTTCAACAGCAGTGGCTAACTAAATGGAATGTATCTGACAGAAATGTAAATAGGTTCTAATGAAATACATAAGACAGATCTGATGCAGTCTCAGGTCACTAACATTAAGTAATAATAATATATATATATATAACACACACAAGTACTCAGTTGACAATGTGAGAACAGTATCACAGTTTCAGCAATATGAATATTGCTCAATTTATTTATTCACAAGCATTGTAGCAACCCTTTAGCTCAGCTAAAAACTGCCTATTCAACAGGTAAATAACAAAAATAAATCAACATGTACACAATGAAAATAAACATAGAAAGAAAGGACACAAGTGTAAATTTGAAAGAAACCAATTACAAACAGCATAAACAACACTTTCCAGAGATTAAAAGGTCTTGTGGAGACACAGTTGTTAAAGATCTTCTCTCAATGTTTTCATTTTGTACACGTGTGTACGAAGACGGAACACAAGTAAATACCATTTGAGCAACATTTCTCAATAATACAGCAGCGTATGAGACTTAACCAGAGAAGCTAGGAAAAGATGACACATTAAACACATTAAAAACATTACAAAGAAATGAAAAAAAATTTAAGGCTTTAATTGCAAAAAGCTATCGATTTTGAATAAAACAAGCTACCTCGTGTTTATTTCAAAATACAGATAATTACATCCTCCACAACGGTACGATTTTAAAAGGAAAGCCAATAAAATAGTTAATACCTTAACTAAACCCATTGCTGAGTTTTATTTCCACACCAGCATTCAATTTGTATAATCTAGGTGTCATGTTTTTTGGCTGGACCATGTATGTACAGGTGTAGGTACCGGATATGGTTGGCCTCCCATGATCAGTTCGGGGTCTGTTTTTCAGTTGAGTCCTGGCGCACTAGATGGGAGTCCTCAAGTGGGCAAACACTAGACGTCTAACTGGCCAAACGTTCTAAGAGTTTCAGGCTACATCACAGGTCACCTGAATCTAGTGTTGCCCCGAGGCATCCGATCTAACACCAGAACACCACTGTTTTTAGAGAGAAAGCTACCCGTTCTGTGTGTATACTGAGTGGGAGGAGGTGGGGCTGTTGGGCAGGGGTGTACAAGCCAAGGTCTGATCAAAGTCGCGGCCCTCGCGGAGGCTCTGCTCTTGCCAAATTCAACAAGCTAACAGTGACAATACCTGCAAATTATTTTCAAGAAGAGAGAGGAGAGCTGAGTAGCAGTCAGCACTGTGACGGGAGGAGGCTGGGCTGTTGGGCAGCAGTGTGTGTGTGTGTGTGTGTGCGTGTGTGTAGGCAGTAGTGTGTATCACTGTCTGAGGCAGTAGTGTACACAGTACCTTTACCGTTTTCATCCATTATTTGTTACACTAAGTGTGGAAAAGGTCTGGCAATGAACCATTGAGTCCATTATTGAGTATTTGGTTGAAAATATGCTACTGATTAAAGCTGCTAATAGTAATTATCCTCTCAGGTGGAAAATTGCCACAGATCCTATATCCCTTTGCCTACAATAACCTAATCACTCTGATCATAGGCAATTAAAACACGGAATGGTACAACCATTAAGAATATAAATCCCATACCAAGTAAATCGGTTATAATTTATCCTAGTTTTTAGACGTGAAGCACCTCTATGACCTGCAATGTCACTAACTCACTCACAGCTGTAGCAGCTGCTCACTAACGAGAATGTCTGTCAGTGATGAAGTTACACGACTGGGACGCTCGATCAGGTGACCGACCAACCATGTCACTGGTAAACCGAAGGTTATCCTATAACCCTAGTTATGAGTTCTTGCGAGCGCTCTGCTTGCTATTGGACTAGCCCGTTTATCCTTATTGTATACATTGAAAGTATTTTCCACATGCACCCTATATCTACCCGGCCACGCCCATTTCGGGTCATGTATATAAACCGTGGCGCGAGGCCGTACTCATCCTTCCTGAGTCTTGAACTTGATTCGAAAGACAATCAGGGGTCCTCAGTGCGTGAAAGCAGAACGTTCGCAATAACTCATATAACTAGGGTTATAGGATAGCCTTCGTTATATTTCATTCTTGTCTAGCGTTCTGCTCGCGCCACCGCGACTGACTGTAAAAACAGCTCCACAGTGGCCCACCCGCTGGGTGTGAAACACAACACCCCTGTGACGCTCAATCTGCCCCATCATTTCCCCCCGGAAATGTAGGGAGCCTTCAAGCTACAGATACATTGCACGAGCAAAGCTCGCCTGCCGCTCGGCAGAGATGAACTCCCTCCACATGAGTCCCACGGCTCCATTTCATAAGACAAGAATTGCTGCCTGCTTACATTTACTTATCCGAAAAAGGTAGCGGAGCCCTCATCGTCATTTTGTTTGAGGCATACACGAAACACATTAGTGAAATGACTGCACGTTGTTTCAACAAAAAGATGGCACTCTTAAAAAGAGGGTCTTCTTTAACAAAACGTAGTTTTGGGAAAAAATGGGAGGAGGGTGAAAAGAGAAAAGGGGAAGAGGGGTGGAGGGAAGGGGAACCACAGATGGTTTAGGCTCGGTCCCACGCCCATCACCTCCTGCCGCGGGACACGTCCCATCATATGGGGGTCCCCGGGGTTTAAAATTCATTGTTTTGTATTCCTAATTAAGTACTAAAAAACAGCATTTTTCTAACTCAAGATTTTAAGCCGTTTAGAGGCTGGGCTCCGCCCATACTCGGAATGCGATTTGAGTGACAGACCCCCACCTGTAGCTCCGCCCATGCTACTCTACTAACGTCCAGAGCCTTGCTCTGCTAACGTCAAAGTGAAGCTACAGAAAAAATATGCACGCGCACACACACAGAGACGGCCCTGATAGCCCCCACCTGTGCTATTCTCTCTCTGTCTCTGACGGCTCCCCCCCGATAGCCCCCACCCGTGCCCTTCTCTCTCTGTCATCATCAGCGTGGCTTTAGCTAGCTAGCCGCTAACGTTAGTTTACCATGTAAATTAATGACTAGTCTAGGATGCAAAGCACTTTCACTTTTCACTGCACATAGAAACAGTGGGAGCATTTCGGGAGCAGCACATGTCCTGCGTGTTTTGCTCATACTATTTATGTTAGGCTAACTCTCTGCACTTCCTTCCTTGCGGTCTGTGGCAACAAACAGAGGGGGCGGGCGTTATTATGCAGCTGAGAAACGTCTGACGTCACAGATATGCACATTTTCAGATGACTCAGTTCAGTGAGGGACAATATTGTGTGATGAGAATTGGAGGAATGCGCCAAATTGAGAATTAGAGACATAGATCCTATTAATATAAGTCCACATAGCTAGGAAACACTGGAAAAAGCTATTTATAAGATAGTTCCCCTTTAAAAACTCTCTGAGGAGGCTCTGAAACTCTCTGAGGAGGCTCTCTCACTGAGGGGGAGGCTCTGAAACTCCCTGAGGAGGCTCTCCACTCTCATAATGTCATAATCTCGTGGGGTCATAACAGTGGCGGCCGGCCGTTAGGGGGCGCTGGGGCGCCGCCCCCCCTGATTGTGAGAGAAGGAGAAGAAGACTTGTGTTTTTTTATTTTAGATATTTTGAAGCCCTAAAAATAAAATAAACATGTTTAAAATGAATAATAATTACTATTAAAATGCACAATAACGTTAATTAGTATATAAATCATTGTTTTGTGCATGCTATTCTTTCTCCCCCCTTGTTTGTGATTGACGTCACTCTCAGAACTCTACCTACCTCCAAACCTGGGCGCTTGTCCTTAACACTTTGCATGCCACGCCCGAGATTATTCGTGTTATTACCCCCCCGGGTTGAATGCCCAATCACGAGAATATTAGTTTGTTCTCTTTTTTCTTTTTTTTTAGCGATCTGTGTCTACCGTTGGAAATTCAGTATAACTCAGGCGCTCAGATGTGAAAAAAGCGCCCCCTATCGTCTCCCAGATGGTAATTCACCCTTTTGGATTGAACTCAATGAAAATGAATGAGAAAGAAAACCCTGCACTCCACATTTTACTTCTCACTCATGCAACCGGCGTCTACCAGCTTCATGCTGGACTCTCGGAGCAGCGGGGAATATGTGTTTTACAGTATACACAGTGGATCACTAAAAGGAGCGATTGTTTCGAATGGCGATCAGGAATTGGAATAATCCATTTGGATACCATCTGATCTCAGGTAAGGAATCTATGTTACCAGTCTAAGGATAATCAGACCAGTTTTCACGGATATATAAGCTTTTATGTGATTATGTGATATCGCTGTTTGACTGTGCGCGCCGTCAGGAAATAGGAGACTCGATTTTCGG
The DNA here is from genome assembly GCF_963971535.1 of Notolepis coatsorum. Taxonomy (NCBI): domain Eukaryota; kingdom Metazoa; phylum Chordata; class Actinopteri; order Aulopiformes; family Paralepididae; genus Notolepis; species Notolepis coatsorum. The sequence goes on along the minus strand of NC_140170.1, from coordinate 85,409,788 downwards.
CTCGCCGCAAGAGCGTGCATGCGTACACATACTATCGATAATCTAGCGTTTATTTGAAAACGATTCATAAATAGGCCGAAAAATGACAACGTTCTAGAATATTCCAGGAAAAGGCGATTATCAGGGAATCTCTTATTTTTTCCATGAAACAGAGTGCTTTTCAGAATGGTAGAAAACGGAAATGAACCGATAAAAAAACAATCTGCTACGACAATGTTGACTGGAAAATTTGTCTTTGATAAGCGACGGGCAGATTAGACACATAGCCATAATTTAAAACATAGATTAGGCGATATTAACGCTAACATTGAAGTGGCCCTGGGCATTCAAGGGACTAATAATGAATTAAACTTGGGCAGTGAAAGTGTTAACGCACGCTGACTCTGCGTCACTGCGCGCAAGCGGCCAATGTAAATGAAATCAAGCAAATAAATTTAGCCTATCAAGGGTCATAAATATGATCTGTGGGGGCGCGGCTTTCTAGCGCTCAAAGCAAGCAGGGTCACTGGTGTGTTCGTCCCTCCCTCCACACAGAACAGAGAGTTTGCTAGCTTACTAGCTACCATGGAACATTCAGGTAAATCCCTTAAAACAATACCTTTTGAGAGATGAAGTGAACACTGCAAGAAAAACTCAAGAGTGAAAGAGTTTCGACCTTATCAGCCTGATATCTCAATTCAGCAGACAGAGGAAGACAATAATAGGGGAGCATGTCTATGTTCCCCGGGTCCTATGTTCCCCGCTTTGATTGATTGATTGATTGAACATTTTAGACCACCAGCCCTGATTCCAAACTCTAACCTTAACCAGTTCGAAAGAGGGCCTAAGCTTAACCGTTCGAAACAAGGCGGACATTAATAATTTATAAAATAATAAAAATTAATAAAATTTTCAATCTATTAATCAATCAAAGCGGGGAACATAGAACCCGGGGAACATAGGACCAGGGGAACATAGGGATGATCCCAATAATAGTCTGTCGTTTTCTAGCTGGTTTGGTAGGAAGGGCTAACAACAAGCTATATGCTAGCTGGATGCAGTCATGTAAATGCTGTATGTTGCTTTCCATTCCTGCTTTTTAAAACGACGGGGACAGATACAACATGCCCATGGACTGTTACTGGAGTTTCTTTTTGAGTGGATTTAAAAATAAAAGTGGATTAAGGCTTGTGGACAGCTGAATATCTTGCCCCCTTCAACTCTTCTGATGGTAAGTCTATGTGTAATTTACGCAAGCCAGCCTGGGCTCTTTTAACAATATGCAAAATATGCTGTACTCATACTGAAGTTATTCTTGGTATATACTGTATACTAGGTTTGATCCTTTGTAGTTCCTTCTAATTTGTGTAACGTTACGGCTTGGGATTCCACGTCATGCTGTGTGTGTGAGAGAGAGAGAAAGATAGAGAGATTGAGGGGGATACTAATTAATTTCGCCGTGGGGGGGCATAACCCACGGGACAATATATTGGTAACTTGTTTCAAATGACAATATATACCTCTGTGATTATTATTGTACGGATCTGAATACGGGCGTGCACGTGGGAGCATGCACAAAGATATTACAGTGATATGCTAGTGCTCCCGAGTCCGAGAGAGAGAGAGCGAGAGTTTTGAGATCTGGGCGTGCGTGTTTGTGTAGGTGCTATTGGAAACGTGGCTGCATTGACTGTGATCATATATTGATTGATGGCAATGGTGATAGTTGTACTGTACCTACTTAAATATTCGTACCTTGTGCGGTTTCGCCGAAGCTCTGATGTGCACAGTAGGCTACTCAGTGTGTGGTTTCACCAATGCGTGCACGCGCGTGTTTGTGTGTGTGACATTGTGATACCTCGGTACATGTTTGCAAAATGTTTGGTATAGCGCCCCCCCCTGGAGAAGAATTCACCAGCCACCACTGGGTCATAATCTCGTGGGGTCGGGGTTTCGAATCCTGACTCTGCCAGCTATCTGACTCTGCCACGAACCCTGACTCTGCCAGCAAGCTTGCATCTCGTGGGGTCGGGGTTCAGAGAAGGATTTTGACATAATTGACAAATGTCATAATCTCGTGGGGTCATAATCTCGTGGGGTCGGGGTTTCGAACCCTGACTCTGCCAGCGAGCTGACTCTGCCAGCGAGCTTGCATCTTGTGGGGTCGGGGTTCAGAGAAGGATTTTAACATAATTGACATGAGCAGTGTTAGCCCTGTGATGTTTACTAAATGAAAAACATACGCTTTTTTATCGTTTTGAAAACCCCACACGAACCACGGCTCCACAAGATAGACAATCGCCCACTATAGGATAACCCTCGTTATATTCCATTTCGGGCACACGTTTAAGCACATTTGAGTGACATCACTGCACGTTTGTTTCAACCAAAAGATGCCGCTCTCTCCAAGAGTGGTTTCTTTATTGAACAAAAACATATGCAAACAGAGGTTTGAGGGGGAATCACCGGCTTTATAGCTCGGTCCGCAACCCCCAAAGACAAAAGTCTTTCTCCGGTCCGCCCTGCAACAACTGTGTGTACCGAGCCGCACTGCTTTGTAAATAAAAATTTCAGTCAATCAAACAAACACAACTGGGAGAGGCAAGCAGTATTATCTTCATATTGGCTGCCACATACATGTTCCGCAAGGCTCTCGGTTTAACCCGAGCGCGCCAAGCGAAAACATTGTCTGGTGCTCACGCTTCCAATTAAACGGTGCGACGGGCGACAGTGACAGCCTAAAAACGTCAGTGCCACCGCCCACCGCGCCACTGGCTCCCACCGCCTGCCGCACGTTGTTAGTTGTCACTCTCGTCAGGTCTGAAGAAAACTCTGACGCGCGGCAAGCACCAATCGCTTCCTTGCTTTAGTCCGTCTAGGGAAGAGAGAACAACGTTCTCCCTTCCTCCAGTTGCATCTCGCGGTGTCGAGGCTGCTAGGCCCTACACGCCAGTGAGGAAACCGGATGTCGGTCCAGGGAATCCCCGCGATAAGCGGTGGAAGCCAAGCGATGGAAGTGCTGGTGGTGTTGACATCTCCAAACTGAATTCACACTAATAACCATCTCCATCTCTCAAGCTGCAGAGCGCATCGAATGAAAGATGAGTTGAAGGATGAGTACGGCCTCGCGCCACGGTTTATATACGTGACGGGAAATGGGCGTGGCCGGGTAGATATAGGGTGCATGTGGAAAATACTTTCAATGTATACAATAAGTATAAACGGGCTAGTCCAATAGCAAGCAGAACGCTAGACAAGAACGAAATATAACAAGGACACTATGAAAGGAGGAAGGGTCATTACGTCAGAATACGAGCGTTCTATGCTCTGCTTGGTGCCAGACTTTGGTGCCAGTTCTATTGAAGCTTGTACTTAAATTCTAAATATACAAGCTATCTGAGGAAATATACATCAACCAATATATCAAACATTAGCTAGTTAACAATGCAACAAATTGCTGATGATTCTGAAATCCGAGGTAATAACCTGTTTAAATGACGAGGAGACGGTTGATCCTTCTTTTATAGTTTCCTTGTGGTAAACATGGAAGTGGAATTGGGCACAATTTTAAACAGTGATCATACATGATCCAGCCATATACTAGCTATTGACCTAGTCTTGTTCTCCAAACGGTGGACGTTTAATTTTGAAACTAAGCCCTTCAAATAAAATGTGTCTTGTGAAACACTATATTCGGGAGAAATAAAGGTAGACAAGAGAGCCACCTTTCCACTAGCTTTAAAGGGAAGCTACACAAGACAAGAAGGGAGAATGAGAACAAATCAAGGGACCAATCATATGATCACAGAAGGCAAAAAAGACATAGCACTGTGCTAAAGATGCTAAATAGGGGGATTGCTGGGACAGAGAGACTATACACTATATCATCATGCCATATCTCTATAGGCTGCACTGCATTGTGTGTGTGCGTGTGTGTGTGTATATATTATGTATTATATGTTGGGTTATTATATGTTGGGTGGTACAGGTGCTCCGCTGCTTCCCATTCAGGCAGTTGGTCCTCCCTCTGTTTGCTGGCTTGTTTGGAGAGAATCTCCGTTGCACCGCGCCTGTGCTTCCTGTTGGGCTGCGTTGGGCTGGGAGGGATCCCGGGTGATGGCAGTCTGTGTGTCGGGAGCCTGGGGGTTGACAGAGGCCTCTGTGCTGCCAGGGACACCTTCAGCACTGCCGGCCCGAGCAGCGGGAGCGTCCCCGGGTGTGACGGGTCTGGCCGAAGCCCCCGCGGCAGGACTGGATGCTACCGAGTCGCTCTGTTCCGGCGCTCGAAGTCTCTTCATGAGCGTGGTCACCCGTACGGCTTTCTGTCAAATAAGAGAGGAAAGCTGGGTTTAGTTAAGGTATAGGCTGGACAAGATATGCTTCCTAAAGTGTCTAAATGGAAGTACAGGAAGTACAGGCTACAGGCGTTCCGGTTTCGACAAAACAATTACAGAGAAACGTGTGAAGTGCACAACATTTCCTTGTTTAAGCCACTGCAACGGCTTTGCCTTAAGAATTTACTACATGACCGGGACGTTCTAGCTTGTTTGCCGACAGGATTCGGGAAAGGTTTGGTCCGTTCGGAGGCAGCTTCCAGGGGAAGTACATACACCGGAAATTCTACCCCATACACACTTTCGGCCGTAGTGCTTTACCAGTCTTTATCTCACGGAGATAACACTGGGAACGAGGTTAGTTAAGTTACAACCACAGAGACAGAGCGCAATGAGCCAAAATCCACGCCCTCTGGAGGGGGAAACAACCAACGCAGGGGAGGGGACCTAACAAAATTCCTGTAGCTAGTAAAACATGAAATATCAGCATGTCAAACGTTTATTTCAGCCCCCGGTGTCTACCAGAGCGCAAGGTATATTGACAAACTGAATATACTGTCAATATATTCAGGTTAGACACGCCATAGTGAGGGAGGAAAGGTAAAGTTTATGACATGAAATAGTTTAGAACTAAAATAACAATGGGGGAAGTTAGCTGTTAGCCAGCTAATGTTAGCAATCTAGTTAACTAAGAAACTTGTAAACATAAGGCTGTAGGTTATTATCTTTCTGATTTATCTTTTAATGCTTACCATGTCAGGGTCCTACAGTTTTCCCATTCTTGCTGGTTATTATTGCCTATATCCACTTTTCTCTTCTTAAACACTCAGAGGGAGGGATCCACAAAGAATGGATTGCACGGCGCTAATTGCACCCTTACTCACAATTCATTATTAATTGAAATGGGGGACCCTGATGTAAACAAGACGAAAGTCTTTCTCTGGTCTGCATCCCCTTAACAATTGTGTGTATTGAGCCGTACTGTATTGTACCCATTCTGCAATCTGTTAATAAAATTTTCAATCAATCAATCACCTGTGCGGTTGACATTTTTATTAACAGATTGCAGAATGGGTACAATACAGTACGGCGCAGACCAGAGAAAGACTTTCATCTTGTTTACATCAGGGTCCCCCATTTTCAATTCATAATGAATTGTAAGTAAGGGTGCAAATAGCACCGTGTAATCCATTCTTTGTGGATCCCGCCCCGAGTCCTTCAGTTTGGAAGCTCATGAAAACTTTGTTCTTTACCCTGTTGGCAGTGCATCCCACCACACAGTATAGAGTTTAGGTATTTTTCTGATGTTTGCTAGCTGATTGAAATGACAAGGAGGCTCTGTCACACAATACAAAGTCAATGGAGAGCGATGGAATGTTTTCCCCTCTGTGTGGGTGTCACCTATTTTCACTCTGTCTCTATTGGATGTGTAACAACAGCAATCTTTGACACATTGGATAAAATATGAACAAAATGACACTGATGGTAGAAGAAATACCTTCCACTTGGCTTTGGCAAAGTTCTTTTCTATTTGTGCGCACACCCCGTCCTTGATGTTTTTATCTGAGGCTGCGTTTCCAGAAATCCTAAAATGAGTAACAATAGAACAATCGTCTCTCCCACATCTTATTCCAGTCACAAGGTTTTCTTTGGTAATCATTTCAGTGAGTGATATGAATTAATATTTTCAGTGAGCATTTTACCATTCATGGTTTATGGCCTCCTGAGCAGTGAGCCGTTGGTCCTGGTCCACCTCCATCAGAGATGCTACCAGGCTTTTGGCTGGACAGTTCAAGAGACAAATTGTATGAATCATCCATACTCAAAACATTTGCACTCACAATCTGCAACACATATAGTAGGCTATTGTTTCTGCTATATGCTTGTTAATGAAGTTTATTATCTTAGATACCTGAGTCTGAAATGTCATCCCAGTATGGGGAATCAAATTCATAATCCCCGGACAAAATCTTCAGGAAAAGGTTCCTATCGTGATTATCATATTGGTCTTCATCAGCTTCCTCATAGAAAGGAGGGTTCCCGGACAAGCTGTTGAAAAAATAAGGAACTCAAAACCAAAGCTAAAAAATATATATATTATTGTCAACATAGCTTACGAAAAGACCAAAGAAGTCTTTAATTAATTAATTGTCATGCAGATTAACACAGACACATGCGAGATGGGCGACCCACAGGAACACACACACACACACACAAATGTCTCTGCACTTTTCCCATCCCGTCGTCCTTCCCCCCCAAGAGCAGCCAGGAGAAGACACAGGCTGCGGCGTGGGCCACGCCTGGGGACCAATCCAAGTGCTCCTGTCTGTCTTCGTCAGGGACATGACAGCATTAGCAATGACCCGATGCATGTGTGTGTAGTGTGTTTGTTCCTGTGTGTCGCCCATCTTACGTGTGTGTTTGCTGCATGATAAAAAAGACTTCTTCTTTTTCTTCTACACTGGCCTTACGCTTTAAAGCCATAATCAATAGACTCATGAGGAAAGTAATATTTTCATGGTTACATACGATACAGAATATGTGGTTCAAAGCCATGTTGTGAACAGGTTACGCAACACGGACACTTACAGTATATACATGATGACGCCAATGGCCCAGCAGTCCACTGGCCTTCCATATTTCTGCCTGCCAACCACCTCAGGAGCTGAGGAAAAACAGTATGAGAGGATAAAGGACTGTTCATCATTATACCAGTCAATGATTATACTTTGAATTCATTATGACCACGTTAGACATGGCCTTGATAGAAAGTGCTACGGCGAAGATGAAAAAGGTTTTCATCCCGCTAAATTGCCTACAAGAACACTCCAAGAAGAGGAAGTACTCCTTCTTAGTCTCAAAGACGTTAAAGTGCTAAACTTGCGGAAACTAACTTCAGCAGGGTACGTGAGAACCAAATTACACATTGGCTTCAGCCACCGCAGTGGTGTCACCAGACCCTTTGCCTTTACCCCTCCTAAAAGATATTTTTCACCAAAAACAATCTTAGCCTCATCTTAGCCCCATTATCTGACTTTCGCGGAGAATGTGCTCCTTTTTTAAGCTAGGTAGTGGTATCATATGATACTAGACAACCTAAGGAATCCATTGGTGCCAAGAGTGTCATGCTACTTTGTCTGGAAGGGGGCGAACAATAATAATAATAATAATAATAATAATAATAATAATAATAATAATAATAATAATAATAAGAATAGCACATTCTCCATCCCCCTGTCAAAACTCACAGGAGATATGCATGTAGAGGTTTTTAAATTTTTGGGGGGGGGGGGGGGGGGCATTTCCCTGGATCCCCCTACAGTTCAAACCCTGGCTACGCCCCTGGTGCACAGGCTTGCTAGCCAAAGTGGTTGGATTCTCTACACGCCGGCTCCCAAGGTGTGCTAATAAATGACTGGTATCATGGAGGCATACCCAGTATGCTGCTCTGTATTTTACTGTGTTTCTATTTTGGGCAAGTCTGCATTGGTTTTCAGCACTCTGTCACCTTCACCCAGCGTTTTTATAAGCTCAGCATGCACTACGGACTCTTACCAAGATACTCAGCCTGCACTACGGTCCCTTACCAAGATACTCTGGGGTCCCACAGGGCTCCTTAATGAGTCCATTTTCCAGTTTGGCCAAGTGGAAGTCGCTGATAACAATTTTGGAGTGCTTTAAACGGTTAAAGTACACCAAATGCTCCAGCTAAATGAGAGAAAAACAAATAAATACTTATTGTAACAGAAAGGGTTGATATATTGCATAGCAAGACCATAGAGCATTAGCCTAGCTTAGCACACATTAATGAAAGTGGATACGGGCTGGCTTAATTTCCGGGACAAATATGTTTTTGGCCAACAGCTAGGCTAGTGGTCCATATCTGCTTCCATTCATTTGTGCTAAACTAGGCTAGCTTACAGCCGGATAGATTTCTACCGAAAGTACAGAGGAGATTGGTATCCATCTTCTTGTCTGACTCTGGAGAAGACGTTAAGTGCATTTCCCATAATGTTGGCGTGTTCCTTTAATTATAAAAACACTCCAACCTTCTTTAGATCATTAGGTTTGAAAACATTATTCATCTGAAAACTTGAAACAGGTTTGTTTGTGATTCTTCATCTCAAGGAATCAGTTATTGTAACTTGTGTGGGGTGGGGTGATTTTAGTGGAATGTGGCGAAATGCTACTTTTTAACCGTTAGGGTGTCAGCAGTGCATAGTATATATATATAATTACCTTGAGGTTTCTGTGGACGATTTTCAAAGAATGCAGGTAAGCAACGGCTTCCAGCACCTGCCTCATAACATTGCTGGTGTCCCTCTCTGAATAGTAGCCTTGATCTAGGATCCAGTCGAAGACCTCTCTGCCCGTGGCTCTGAGAATATGCATCCAAATTAAATGACGTAACTTAACCCATATCACTGATAATAATAATACACTTTATTTGTATAGCACCTTTCATACAAGAATTGCAGCCCAAAGTGCTTCACAGCAGTATAATAGACATAAAATGAGCATAAAATAAACTGAATAAAAGCAATGCAGATAATAAGAAAAAGGCTAAAAGCAATGCAGATAATAACAATACAAATATTGTCTCACACAGTTTAAAGAGTCTTTCTTCCCGTTAGATAGTCACACTTTTTAGAACCTGACAGTTTTTATTTGTTTGATACTCACACAGTTTAAAACCTGGCAGTCTTTCTTCCTGTTTGATACCTACACACAGTTTAAAACCTGACAATATTTCCTCCTGTTTGATACCCATACCATTTAAAACCTGACTCTTTCTTCCTGTTTGATACATACAGTTTAAAACTTGGCAGTCTTTCTTCCCGTTTGATACCTACACAGTTTAAAACCTGACAGTCTTTCTTCCTGTTTGATACCCATACAGTTTAAAACCGGGCAGTCTTTATTCCTGTTTGATAGCCACAGAGTTTAAAACCTGACAGTCGTTCTTCCTGTTTAATACCTGCAGTTTAAAACCTGACAGTCTTTCTTCCTGTTTGATATCTACAGTTTAAAACCTGGCAGTCTTTCTTCCTGTTTGATATCTACAGTTTAAAACCTGACAGTCTTTCTTCCTCTTTGATATCTACAGTTTAAAACCTGGCAGTCTTTCTTCCTGTTTGATACCTACACAGTTTAAAACCTGACAGTCTTTCTTCCTGTTTGATAGTCACACAGTTTAAAACCTGACAGTCTTTCTTCCTGTTTGATATCTACAGTTTGAAACCTGACAGTCTTTCTGCCTGTTTGATACATATACATTAAAACCTGACAGTCTTCCTTCCTGTTTGATAGCCAGACTGTTTAGAACCTGACACTCTTCCTGTTTGATACCCACACAGTTTAGAACCTGACAGTCTGTATTCATGTTTGATACTACCACAGTTTAAAACCTGACTCTTTCTTCCTGTTTGATACCTACAGTTTAAAACCTGGCAGTCTTTCTTCCTGTTTGATACCTACACAGTTTAAAACCTGACTCTTTCTTCCTGTTTGATACACATACCCTTTAAAACCTGACAGTCTTTCTTCCTGTTTGATACCTACAGTTTAAAACCCGGCAGTTCCTGGCTGAGAGTGCATTTCACATCAATATGCTCCCTAGAATTAATTAATGAATTAATCAATATGGATTGAACACTGAGAGAGGAATGCCAATGAAAAGAGAAAATGAAAGTTTTCATCCCGCTAAATTGCCTCCAAGAACACTCACAGCTCCAAGAAGAGGAAGTACTCTTTCTTAGTCTCAAAGACGTCGACCAGCTGGAGGATGTTATGGTGTTTCACCCTTTTGAAAAGAAGAGACAAGGGTCGGGGATGGGGTTAGAGCAACCACTAAGTGGAGTCACTGCAGCAGCAACAAAGCAAGCAGTATCTTTATTTAAACAATTTTTGAAAATCATTAGCATTGCAGAGAGTTTGGGATAAAACTGATCACTGAAAATACACTTTTTATTATTATTATTTTTATTAAAAACTTATATGACACAGGACTACAAAAGCATTTAGTATATAAATGTGTCAACAGACTAAAGCAGGGAACCACAATATTTTGCATACAAATTATGCTGAGCAGAATGTAATATCATACATTCTTTCACAATTTTCCTTGTTTTTTCCGGTTTTGAGGTGTGTGTTCAACAGAATGTAGTATCAAAAACACGTTCACAAAAATTATGGGTTACTGAATGCTGAACTGCACTGTTATAATCACTAAGCCAGGGGTTCTCAAACTTTTTTATACCACAACCCCATTTGATTTAGAATTTTTTTTGGCGACCCCACACTTAATGTATCGCGTAATTTCAATGTGGAAATAAGGAATATCAAAATAAAAGCACACGATAAGCTCGTCACACGAAAGACGAATTACCCCAAAATCTCAGCTGATTAACCTGGAGTGTCGTAATCCAGCTCATTATCAGCACATTTATCTGCCAATGGGTTGTTTTTGTCTGCAAGGAAAATCTGCGCTTCTTCTCTGAGTTAAAAAAGGCGATTTAATACTCTGCCTCGAGATAGCCACCTCAGTGTGGTATATCAGCTGGTTTTGTGCAGAGCCCATTTCATCGTGACCAACCGGCACCGCTTCTGACAACAAACATATCCATTGCGAGTCCAGGTTACACACAAAAGACCAGACCCCCCTCCCGCGATTATACATGCGCAGAATGTAGTGAGATGTGTATTGGAATACTGTGTCGGCCTCCGTTGATGAAGGGGCGAGACATGGCAAATACACACATCCTGCACATGTATAATCGCAAATACACATACATATTTATTTGCCAAGGTATGGCGAGTGCCATACCTTGCCACCTTGAGGATGATGTCATACTGTGCATTATATAACTCATTATACATAAATATCAGCTGATTAGGAAATTGCCTCAGCCTCTCTTGAGCGGCCATTTATGAACACATTAATATCATTTAATTTCCGTCCTCTGAGGAGTCGTTATGCCTAATGATTGGCAGAGACCTTTCAAAATGAATGTGTCACTGAGTCCCTTGTTTTCTTTGTTACAATAATTACAGATGGGTCTGTTGCACATTTAATATAATATGTTACTGATTATGATGATGCAGGACTAAAGTGCTGCAGAGATCATTTGTAGATATTATTAACTATAAACCAGGCTTCACAAATAATTTCACAGCACATTAAGTTTTAAAGTAGAAAAGGAAAAGCTTAAAAAAATAAGAATATATACACAATAAGTAGAGGAGAAGCACTAGGACATAATACATTGACCTATTCAGATTATACAGTCTCAGAACCAGTATTAAAGGAACACGCCAACATTATGGGAAATGCACTTACCGTCTTCTCCAGAGTCAGACAAGGAGATAGATACCAATTTCCTCTGTGTGTTCAGTAGATAGCTATCCGGCTTCAAGCTAGTTTAGCACACATGAATGGAAGTGGATACGGATCTGCTAGCTTAAAATTGTGGGAGAGGTGTTTTTGTCCAACAGCTGATCTGTATCCGCTCCCATTCATTTGTGCTAAATTGGTATCTATCTTCTTCTGGACGGTAAGCCCCTTTCCCATAATGTTGGTGTGTTCCTTTAACTCAATCAGCGCCAGACCCGAGGATAGTCGGGTTAACTTTTTATTAATTTCTCTCACATGGACCTCAGGGTTACCATAGGGAACCACTCTGAGATCGCTAGAGTGCAATACCGGCCGCATCCAGATAGTGGCAGTATTGCCCACCCTTCGAAACCTTTTTTTCACACACAGTGTTACTTTCAAATGTCTCCGGGCGCAGTTTTCTTGGTCAGGCGAGTCTAGCGGTTCGATGGCATTGGAACGTGTCCAATGCCCCCAATGCATGTGTTGTGGTGGATTATGTTGGCAACACGATGGACACCAATACTGGAAATCGCGATCAGACAATTGGAATATTCTTTTTGGGGTACCTCCTAGTGAAGGTAAGGACTATGGTATATGGCTGCTTTTTTATATAGCGCTTTTATCCAAAGCGCTTTACAATTTGTTACTCATATTTTACCCATTCACTCACACATTCACACACCGACGGCGGAGGCAACCATGCAAGGTGCCAACCTGCTCATCGGGAGCGGGTCCTGTATCGCGAGCAGGTCCTATATGACATCAATCCTGCTTTGATCCAACCATGATTTCACATTGATCGTTGCGACCATGTGTAACGTACTCCAGAACGTATGACGTTGGTGACAATCAAAGCATCAAAAAACGACCCCCCCCCCCTTTCATGCATTCATGATGAAACATAATACCTATTATATTCATTTAATTTGGAAATAGTAGCGTGTCCAAGCAAGCAACGCCAAGGTTTTTAGTGAAATTCACGTATTCCTCCATAGCGCCGTTTTCTGAGATTAGCCAGGATCAATCTGAAACTATACTTATATTCACCACGGTATAACACGCAAACGTATGCATGAAAACAATTATTCTTTTTCACATATTGAACGATAGTTGATGTCAAATGGGGCATAGTATTGTATCCATAGCTATAATATAGAATGCAAACACTGCCACTTATCCCTATCTCTTAGAGCGTTGGCCCAGTAGGAACTAAGATGCTCTAGGCTTCCGGCACTGAATGAGTTAAGGCCCAAGCATGTAAAGCAACCCTTCCTACAGCAAAGCTACTGTACGGAGAGCTTCAGAGCTTCACTCACATTTTCAGGATCAGGATCTCGTTCTTGGCAGCTTTCCTCACTTTCCGTCCATCCTTCTTCAGGAACTTTTTACAGGTGAACATCTTCAACGTATTCCTGTCCTTCGCTCGGAATATCTCACAGAACTCCTCGCTGAGTGAAGGCAGGAAAGAAGAAAAAAGGAGCTCGATCTAATTTCACCCAACATGTCTTTTGTCAATTGAATCCTTTTATTATTTTTGTATCCTCTTTTTCTCCGACCAATTTTTCTATTTTTCTCCCCATCCAAATTTAGTCGTTATGCCAATCTCCGCTACGCCACCAGACCGCCTATTGTCAATTGAATCCTTTTGATGAAGAAGAACCATGTTTATATTTTTCGAGATTAACATCATTTTCCGGACCTACAGATGGAGCATAGTAGAGCCTTTGCCGTAATATTTAATAATGATCTTGTATCTTCGTTTGGGAAATATTAGTAATCGTTTTTGGAAAGCTTCGATCAGCAATTTATCTCGGCTGCTCCCCTAAAAATAATTTGGATCCTAGAGAAAGCTTGTCTTAACTTCATCATCATGAGTTATGCATGTTAAATTGATATAAATAGGCTATGCCTTTGGAGACCTATTTCTGAACGCACTGTGGCTATCCTATCAGCACTGTGATTCGGGAACATGGCATCGCTGCATTCTGTCAGGCTTTGCGCCTCCTGGTGGCAGATAACAGAACAGCATTCCCATGAGAAATTACATTAAAATCAACAGCATGAGTGTCGCCTATTGCCACAGATAAAATGGTTGACAAAGATGTTTGCTCCATCTGTAAGCATTTAAGGATGGTAAGTCAGAGTGTTGTTCACATTCTTCCTCTAAGCTTCTCTGTACTTTTTTTCTTTTTCTTTTTTTTTATACTTTTTTTTATACTTATAACAATTTCGATAATTATCGATATCGAGAAATATGATAACATCATATCGTTATCGCGATATGATTTTTTGCCATATCGCCCAGCCCTACCCTATCCCCCCCCCTCACAGTGAACTGTGGTGTTCCACAAGGAAGCATACTAGGACCACTACTGTTCCTAATTTATGCAAATGACATGTCGTCAGCTTGTGACTGCAACTTGTTCCTGTTTGCGGACGACTCAGCCCTGCTGGTCTCTGACAAGAACAAGTTACAACCCTCAGCTCGGAACTAGGCAAAATCTGCATATGGCTCGCCGACAACAAACTATCATTACACATGGGCAAAACAGAGTCCATTCTCTTCGGTTCAAATAACAAACTCAGCAAGACCGACGGCTTCTCAGTTACAGTGGGTGACAATATTGTCACAAGGAAAGATGAAATGACCTAACTGGGTTCCATCCTAGAGGCTAATCTTTCCTGTGACAAAATGGCATCCAATGTAATAAAAAAAGTCAACCAACAAACTCGATTCTTGTACCGGATCTCCTCTCTGGTAAACAAGAATACCCTGAAGACTCTGGCAGGAGCACTCATTCAAGGGTACTACGACTATTGTAACTGAGGGGTACAATTCCCTGACTGTATTGATAAGTATGGTATCATTAAACCACTACCGCTTTATGTACTTTAATTACTGGCCATACAGTACATGATATATAAATATGATGAACACTTCCCACAATGAATCGGTTCCACACAAAGTGGTAATTAAGTATTTATTGCAGCAAAAGGTACATAATATACTTCTCTATTTTACTTTGGATGCGCTTATAAGGCAAAGGAATGTGCGTAGGCAAATCAATAATGAATGTCCATTCTCTGGTTACGCAGGAGGTAATTATACAACCTGAATCTTAGGGAATTATATCTATGGTACACTAGTAATATATAGCGGGAGATACTGGAAGGGTCCCCCCGGTTGTAAGCCAGCAGGGGTAGAGGATCTGTTGGTAGTAGAGAGTCTGGTCAACGATGACTAAGGAGACTCCAAGTACAGGAGACGGTGCAATAGTCTCTTGATCCACAGACGAATACAGCTGTTCTCCGTAGACTGTAGCTCCACAGTGAAGAAAGCTAGCCGGCCTCAGGCTCTCTGAGGCGCAGACTTGACGTGGCTCCTCACAGGGTAAATCCCACACGTGTAGGCGTCGGCGATTCTCCGCTCCATAAATCACAGGACCAAAACAAATATAATCCAGCCGCAAAGGGCTATGTAGGATCTCGTTCTTGGCAGCTTTCCTCACTTTCCGTCCATCCTTCTTCAGGAACTTTTTACAGGTGAACATCTTCAACGTATTCCTGTCCTTCGCTCGGAATATCTCACAGAACTCCTCGCTGAGTGAAGGCAGGAAAGAAGAAAAAAGGAGCTCGATCTAATTTCACCCAACATGTCTTTTGTCAATTGAATCCTTTTATTATTTTTGTATCCTCTTTTTCTCCGACCAATTTTTCTATTTTTCTCCCCATCCAAATTTAGTCGTTATGCCAATCTCCGCTACGCCACCAGACCGCCTATTGTCAATTGAATCCTTTTGATGAAGAAGAACCATGTTTATATTTTTCGAGATTAACAACATTTTCCGGACCTACAGATGGAGCATAGTAGAGCCTTTGCCGTAATATTTAATAATGATCTTGTATCTTCGTTTGGGAAATATTAGTAATCGTTTTTGGAAAGCTTCGATCAGCAATTTATCTCGGCTGCTCCCCTAAAAATAATTTGGATCCTAGAGAAAGCTTGTCTTAACTTCATCATCATGAGTTATGCATGTTAAATTGATATAAATAGGCTATGCCTTTGGAGACCTATTTCTGAACGCACTGTGGCTATCCTATCAGCACTGTGATTCGGGAACATGGCATCGCTGCATTCTGTCAGGCTTTGCGCCTCCTGGTGGCAGATAACAGAACAGCATTCCCATGAGAAATTACATTAAAATCAACAGCATGAGTGTCGCCTATTGCCACAGATAAAATGGTTGACAAAGATGTTTGCTCCATCTGTAAGCATTTAAGGATGGTAAGTCAGAGTGTTGTTCACATTCTTCCTCTAAGCTTCTCTGTACTTCCCTGAAATCTTGCATTTGTGATCAATTTGTCACAAATAGGTCGACCCTATAACATAAAATATGTGGTAACTCCACACCTTTAGCTTCAGGATACACAGAAGTAGTTAATGGGTCTCATTCCCGAACGACTTTACGACCAAAGATGTCCTCTTAGGCAGATTTCTGCCCATTTAAGACATATTAGGGCTGGTAGTGCGAGTCCCCACATTTTCCTGAGATCGGATTTGACCGTGGCTGAGGAGCACACGTTGATTGATTGACTAATTGAAAATGTTATTAACTTGACAGACTGTGTTCTCATAGTGATTCCTGCATGTTAACGCCACAGGCCTCCTTGGAATTAATTACTTAATAAATAAAAAAATAAATATGACAATATTTGTATGATAAGAAATTACGCATTTGATGTCGGAAAAATAAATAATATGGATTCATCTGATCACAGGGCAGCTGCTTAACCATATCTGAACCAGCTATTTTGGACAAATGTATAATTACTTTAATTACTCAGATATTCAAACACAATTATGCAATTATTGTGAAATGATTGAAAATAATTATTATTTAATGCCTTCTGTGGAATTTGTATTTCTTATTTGTTACACATCTGTTTTAATGATTAATTATATACATTTGAAAGAATGCAGGTCAACATGCAATATATCCCATTGATTGGTATACAATGGGACAGCCCTTTGTTTGATTGATTCATTGATTGAAAACTTTATTAACAGATTGCAGAATGGGTACAATACAGTACAGCTCAATTACATACAATTGTTAAGGGGATGCAGAGAAAGACCTTCGTCTAGTTTACATCAGGGTCCCCCATTTTCAATTCATCATAACATATATGACACACACGACATACAGATAGACAGTACTGCTACATCTATACATTTATGACATACCAGGAAATCGATGGATACTGGAAATGGTAACTACAGATGAGGTACTCAATAAACTGAGCGCCCTCCAACCGAACAAGGCCACTGGCCATGACAACATCCCCTCCAAATTCCTCAGAGACTCAGCAGCCGCCATCACCCCAGTCATCACACACATAATAAACCTCTCCAGAAAACAGGGACACGTCCCCAAGGACTTCAAAATAGCGAGAGTAACACCCCTGCACAAAAAGGGCAGCAAATTAGACCCAGGCAACTACCGCCCTGTTTCTATCCTTACATCCATCTCGAAAGTCATGGAAAAAATAGTATACGAACAGGTCGAAAAGTACCTCACGGAAAAAAATCTAATCTACGAATTCCAATCTGGCTTCAGAACACCCCACTCCACTGACACATGCCTTCTCTATTTGAACGACCACATCAAGCAAGAGGTGGACGCGGGCAAATACTGCGGCATGGTCATGCAGCTAGACCTACAAAAGGCCTTCGACACTGTCAATCACACCATTCTGATTGACAAGCTAAAAGCAATTGGTTTTGATAGTTTATCAGTGAGCTGGATACAATCCTACCTGGAGGGGAGAGAACAGATGGTGGAGGTAAACAGTACCCTATCCTAGGGCTGGGCGATATAAAGATAACGATAAATATCGCGATATATTTTAATAATCGATATCGAATATCGAAAAAAAATAATATCGAAAAATCTGTGACCTGCAACAGGGCAGTTTTAAAACCAGAGACAGTGGACAGACTTGTCTTTCTTGCCTGCAACTTAAAGTAATGGCTTTGCTTGTCCAAATGACAATACTGACCAAATTGAGATTTATTTTTCTCTTGTCCATTTATTGTGTTTGCTTTCTAATTTAAAATACAGTTTGAAACCGTATGTACACAGTAGGCTATGTGTGCTAGCAGAGCTAGACTCCAGTCACGAGTCACGGTGCACATGTGCGGTGGTTTGTCCACCAAAAAAGCGCCAAAAGATCGAAAATAAACTAGCAGAGCCAGAACTGTTCAACTCCCCTGGAGCCACAGCCAGCAGAGAAGCCGGTTTACTTTAGCTTTTAAACCAGCTGCAGCCTGAGAACTGGAGTGTGAGGGGATGTAACACTAAAGATGGCGGCAACGACAAAGAATTGCTGCAAAATAAACATATATGTTGTTTAAAAATAATTTTTCTTTTTTTTTATACTTTTTTTTATACTTATAACAATTTCGATAATTATCGATATCGAGAAATATGATAACATTATCATATCGTTATCGCGATATGATTTTTTGCCATATCGCCCAGCCCTACCCTATCCCCCCCCCTCACAGTGAACTGTGGTGTTCCACAAGGAAGCATACTAGGACCACTACTGTTCCTAATTTATGCAAATGACATGTCGTCAGCTTGTGACTGCAACTTGTTCCTGTTTGCGGACGACTCAGCCCTGCTGGTCTCTGACAAGAACAAGTTACAACCCTCAGCTCGGAACTAGGCAAAATCTGCATATGGCTCGCCGACAACAAACTATCATTACACATGGGCAAAACAGAGTCCATTCTCTTCGGTTCAAATAACAAACTCAGCAAGACCGACGGCTTCTCAGTTACAGTGGGTGACAATATTGTCACAAGGAAAGATGAAATGACCTAACTGGGTTCCATCCTAGAGGCTAATCTTTCCTGTGACAAAATGGCATCCAATGTAATAAAAAAAGTCAACCAACAAACTCGATTCTTGTACCGGATCTCCTCTCTGGTAAACAAGAATACCCTGAAGACTCTGGCAGGAGCACTCATTCAAGGGTACTACGACTATTGTAACTGAGGGGTACAATTCCCTGACTGTATTGATAAGTATGGTATCATTAAACCACTACCGCTTTATGTACTTTAATTACTGGCCATACAGTACATGATATATAAATATGATGAACACTTCCCACAATGAATCGGTTCCACACAAAGTGGTAATTAAGTATTTATTGCAGCAAAAGGTACATAATATACTTCTCTATTTTACTTTGGATGCGCTTATAAGGCAAAGGAATGTGCGTAGGCAAATCAATAATGAATGTCCATTCTCTGGTTACGCAGGAGGTAATTATACAACCTGAATCTTAGGGAATTATATCTATGGTACACTAGTAATATATAGCGGGAGATACTGGAAGGGTCCCCCCGGTTGTAAGCCAGCAGGGGTAGAGGATCTGTCGGTAGTAGAGAGTCTGGTCAACGATGACTAAGGAGACTCCAAGTACAGGAGACGGTGCAATAGTCTCTTGATCCACAGACGAATACAGCTGTTCTCCGTAGACTGTAGCTCCACAGTGAAGAAAGCTAGCCGGCCTCAGGCTCTCTGAGGCGCAGACTTGACGTGGCTCCTCACAGGGTAAATCCCACACGTGTAGGCGTCGGCGATTCTCCGCTCCATAAATCACAGGACCAAAACAAATATAATCCAGCCGCAAAGGGCTATGTAGTCGTCGGGTAAATTAATCCAGTGTACATGTCCACACGGTTCTCGTCTAGGTCTCCTCGGGTGAAAGCGCCATGAAAGCAGCCCAGCCTGGATAAGCACTCTAGCTGGTACGAGGAAGCGTTGGTGATGCTGGTCACTGTAGAACTTTAGCCGCACGATACACTATACACAAATAGACTATTACTGACTTAATAGAAATATGTCGCACTCGACGGTATAGCGCCAAACTCTGACAATTCAGTTATTAATTCGCACGCGGTCTCAATGCTCTATTTGGGGCCAAACAGGCCATACTTCACCGCACAGAGTATCGTGGGTGAGGCTTCAACTTATTGGGTAACTCTACTTCTGTATTCACCTGCGCCATATTTATATGCACGGCGAACAATCTAGTGCCAACCTCATTTCTGTCTCGTATCCCTGGGCAAGGCCGGGCATGTACAGACATGTCTTGACGGTGGCCTTGAACCTGACTCTGGAGGCATGGCCCTGGCGCCTGTGGACCGCTGTCCAATAGGAGAATGAAATATTATGGTCTGTACTAGGCTAAAGGGATATTCCGTGTATATGTACAAGGAATATACAAGGGATATCAAACGATATACAAATACTATGCAATATATATCAATCAATAAATATATATATTCGGTTTAATCTGATCCTTTGTAACAGCCGCCTCCTAATTAGTCCCACCTAATTAGCTAAGCAGAGACAGATTAACCGCACTGTCCACTACTCAATGTCTGTTGTGAGGGGTCGGGCAGTTCACAAAGTCATGGGTCATGGTCGTCATCGATAGTATCGGGGAGCCTTGGCAGTTCTATTAGCCTCGCCACGGGTCGGGTGTAGATCCGTCCTTGGACGAGCACTTCGGCTGCTCGGACCTTTCCGTCGGCACCGGTGATCACTTTGCTTACGCGGCCAGCCGGCCACATAGCTCGGGGTAGTGACTGGTCGATAATCATGACGACTGTTCCTTCTGTCAAATTGTCTCTCTCTTTCACCCATTTCTGGCGGGTCTGTAGAGACGGTAGATAGTGGAGTAGGAAGCTGTTCCAAAACTTGTCAGCCAATACTTGACTGTACCTCCACATTCTTCGGCCGTTCGCTTCTTCAGGCCTGTACATTGTCTGTGGTAGCGCGGGGTCCAGCCGCCCCATCAAGAGTGTGTTGGGGGTGACTGGGTCGACATCTGCTACATCACTTGAGACGTAACCGAGGGGCTTTGAGTTCAATACTCCCTCGATCTCCGTGAGGACTGTCATTAGGACTTCTTCCGCCACGGTCTGGGCCCCAAGCACGGCGTACAGGGCTGTCTTTATTGAACGTACTTCTCGTTCCCAAGTTCCACCGAAGTGAGGTGCGTTCGGGGGATTAAACTGGAAGTCAATCTGGGATGGAGCGAGGTGGGTCTTAAGTTCTGGGCCCATAGCTTGGAAGCTCTCTCTCAGCTCTCTTTCTCCGCCTTTGAAGTTTGTCCCGTGATCAGACAATAATATAGACGGTTTGCCTTTCCGCGATGTGAATCTTCGGAAGGCCATAAGGAATGAGTCTGTGCTCATGGTTGGAAGGAGTTCTATATGCATCGCTCGGGTGGTCATGCATTTGAATACAATACCCCACCGCTTCTCGGTTCCTCTTCCTTTCTTTATATACAGCGGGCCGAAACAGTCCATACCGGTGGAGTGAAAAGGCTTGTCGCCGAGTCGGAGGCGACAGGGAGGTAGGTCAGCCATCCGGGGTATACTGGGCTGCGCTCGCCACTTACGACAGTCTAGACAGGTTCGCTGGAAGCGCCGCACTGCTTCTCTCCCTTGCAGTATCCAATAACGACGTCTGATCTCCGCGAAGACTCTCTCTGCCCCGGCGTGATGCACATCCTCGTCGTATTTCTTTATGATCAGCTCTGTGACCTTGTGTCGGCTGTTTAAGACTATCGGGTACTTGACGTCATCCGGTAAGTCTGGAGCTCTCCGCAGACGACCACCCACTCTGATGAGACCATGGGCGTCGCTCTCGGGGGCTAGGTGGAGCAGTCTGCTGTCTGATGGGACGGGCTTTGCTCCCTGTAGACAGTCTAGCTCATCGGGGAACGAGTCTCTCTGGGCTCGTTGTAGTAGAAGAAGTTCTGCTTCTTCGTAGTCAGCTGCTGTAATGTCAGTAGTGAGCTGAACCTCTGGGTGGTGCCACAGGAATGTCTTTAGCTGCGCACTCTCTAGGGTGAGGCAATCGTCTATGTCGGGGTCTGTGGAGACGAGTGTGTTCAATCCACAGAACATAGATTTCTTGTTTTCGGCCTCCTCTTTACTCGCTTCCCGTGGGGTGGGTGTAGGCCACTCTTCTTCCGGGAGCTTGAGGAACTCTGGCCGGTCACTGTATAGGTTGTGACGGGTGAGGTCATCCAGGGACATTCCCCGGGTGATGACGTCAGCTGGGTTGTGTTTTGTGTCCACATACCTCCAGCTTGCTACTTCTGTTAAATCTTGAATCTCTGTGACTCTGACTCCCACGAAGACCTTATATCTGCACGAATCAGACCGGATCCATGTGAGTACTGTCGTGGAGTCTGACCACAAGATTGTTCTTTGCACCGGAATGGTGAGTTCACGTTGGATTAACGTGGCGAGTTGCGCTCCTGCTAGGGCTGCGCAGAGCTCTAGACGCGGGATAGATTGTTGCTTTCGTGGGGCTATTCTTGAGCGAGCCAGGATGAAAGCAGTATGTATTTCTCCTCCCTCCTCTCGGGCACGCAAGTAGGCCACCGAACCGTAGGCTACTTCGGAGGCGTCGCTGAAGACGTGCAGGTCCATCTGGCACGTCTCCGACCTCACTGTGGGTGGGAAGTAGCTGCGGCGTATGTTGACACCTGGGAGTGAGCTGAGTTCCGTCTCCCACTCTCTCCATGTGGATGCAAGGTGTTCGGGTATGGGGTCGTCCCAGCCCTGGTCCTTGTCCCATAACGCTCTTACAATCATCTTTGCCCTGGTGGTGTAAGGTAGAATACATCCCAACGGGTCATATTGTCTGGCGAGTGTTCTGTATACACTCCGTCTGGTGGTCGGTAGTGCAGTCGACCTTCCCTGCTCCTTGGTCAGGGGTGTGTGTTTATAATGGAGCGAGTCTGTTTTGAAGCGCCAGACTAGTCCTAATGTCATTTCTTGGGCTTCTCCTGGGATGGTCGCCATCCAGGTCTCGCTGCTTGCTGCCTTGTCCTCGGGGGAGAGGCTGCGCAATACTTGCGGGTCGCTGCTGGCCCACTGCCTGAGATCAAAGCCGCCTTTGATCAGGGAGGCGCGGAGCTTGAGTAGAAGGGCCTCGGCTTCTTCTGGCGTCGAGACGCTTTGCAGACAGTTGTCCACGTAGAAACTATTTCCTACACTTTGTCGGACCTCTTCATCAGCTGCTGGGTCCTCTGCGACGTGTTTTTGCAGTGCAAACGTAGCACAGCATGGGCTGCATGTGGTTCCGAAAGGGAGGACTTCCCATTGATAGATGGCTGGTTGCTCATCCCCGATCCTCTCTCTCCATAGGAACCGCAGCAGGGGCTTGTCCTCCTCCACTAGTCTCACCTGCAGGAACATCCCTTTGATGTCGCCGCTGATGGCCACCTTGTCTTGGCGGAAACGTAGTAACACGCCTAGTAGAGAGGGGCCGAGTGTTGGGCCGGGCAAGAGCTCTTTATTCAGATTTTGTGATCCGATCTGGTAGCTGCAGTTGAACACAATACGATCCTTGCCGTTGTGGTGGACTTTGTGGTGCGGCACGTACCATGATTCGGTCGTCTGATCGGCCTCTTTAATGTCAATTTTCTTTATGTGTCCCGCTGTGATTAGCTTGTTAATCTCAGCGCGGTACACCGTCTCTTGAGCGGGGTCTCTGGCTAGGCGCCGCTCTGTGTTCAATAGATACCGCTCCGTCGCTTCTTTTGGGGCGTGGAAGGTAGGCATACCCTCTCGCCTCAGGAGTGGAGTTGCGTATCTCATCACTCCGTTGACTTTGACTCTCTTTGTCCCCTGCGTAAATGTCTTCCTTGGAACGAATGTCTTTCTTTTCGTTCTTAAAGGGCATTGTCTCTAGTGTCCATAGCCTCTCGACATGCTGTAGGAGGGTGGTGTCTTCTTCTGTCACTCTGGAGTGGAGGCAGTTAGTGGCTGCTGTTCGGTTAAGAGACTTAGCGAGGGGGCCTTGTAATGTCCATCCTAGGCGGGTCTCGACTGCTGCAGGACAGCCTCTGGGCCCTGTGTGGACCCGGTCAATCGGGACGATGAGGTCTGCATGGTCGGAGCCTATCAGCAGGGTTGGGGTGGCACCGTCTATGAGCGGTATAGGTAGTTGACGCAGGTGCACATATTTATCCATCAGCTTGGCGATGGGGTAGGTGTACTGCGACAGGCCTATTTCTTGGCTGGTGAAAGCGTTAGTAATCCTATACCGTCTCTCTGGCTGCCCGCTTGCTGCGATAGTGAAGGAGACATTCTCGCCCTTTATCGTCTTTAGATCTCTTCTTATTGTCCGAATCGTCATCTGGTTTTCGCTCCCCCGCAGCCCCAGCTGGGCCGCAGCGGACGCGAGGAGAAGGGTCTTCTCTGACCCGTCGTCAAGGACGGCGTAAGTGTCCATGACCTTGTCTTGGTAACTCAGTGTTACGCGGACCACCTTTAAGAGCACCCGGGCGCCCCCGCTGCTGGCGGGGTCAATGTACATAACACTTGCCTTTGTGCTGCTTGAGGGTGCAGGCTTTCTTCTGTTACTGTCGTGTAGGACATCTAGGTGGGCTCCGTCACACCGATTACACCTCTTCTTTAAGCGGCAATCGGCTGCCATGTGACTGCGCGCACATCGGTAACAGCGTCGGTTGGACTTTATCCATTGACTCACCTCGTCGGCGGTCATCTTCTTGAACGTGTCACATTGTGACAACCAGTGTTCCCTTTCGCAGTACGGGCACACCATCTTCCACTTCTCTTTCATCGAGGGGGTACTGTGGTTCTTGCTGCTCGGTACTGATTCTGATTGGTGCATGACGGTCACCAATCTTCGGCCATCGTTTGCTCTCCTAGGTCCCTCTCTGGAGCTTGGGGTGCTCCGCATGAACGTATCCAACCGTAGGCTGTTGACTTCTCTCGCCAGGAAGTCGGCTAGGTCTAGGAGGGATGGCTCGGGACCGTTAGGATCACGGTGGTCTCTTTGCCGCCTGAAGCGCTCTTGTCGGGCGGGCGGAAGCTTCTCTAAAATCCTCTCGACATTAGAGTTTGCGTACAGTTCGTGCATACCCTTTTCTCTTTGCGCCCCCAGCATCCCTACCAGGGATTGTACCTTGATAGACAGGTCATCTAGTGAGCGATTGTCTGTGGCTGGGGGTAGGCGGTCAATATGCCTTATCTCTTGTATTACGTAGTCCCATATGCGTCCATATCTTTGGTCGAGTGCTGCTAGAGCCGCTGTGTATGGGGTAGTAGAGGTGGCATAGGCCAGCGCTATATTGTGCGCTCGGGGCACCTTGAGGTGCTTCAGTAGGATAGCATACTTGTACGGTTCATCAGCTACATCGGACATCATTGTCTCTAAGCACATTCGTAGCTCCGTGTACTGTGCTCTGTTCTCGTGGGTGAAGTCCGGAAACGTCGGTGTGCCAATGTATGATGCCATGGATGGCTGGCACATCGGTGAGCGTTGGAGGAGAGGCCTCCTAGGCGAGTCTCCTCTTACGCCTCTTGGTGGGCTGGTACCTGCTGGGTACCATGGCCCGCGTATCCAGGTGCTGTTCCTCGGGGCTGGTCGTGCGTCAAGCTCACCCGTGAATTGAGTCGGGGGTCTGTAGCGCAGAGCCGCGGGGGTAGAGCCTGGGCTGTACTGGACCTCCTTGTCCTGTGGAGTACTGTGCTGCTGTCGGGCTTGACTCTCCTCCTCTCCCTCTTCTTCTTCCTCTGGCAGGTCTTCTAGATCCTGTAGTCGTCTATTTAGCCTCTCCGCGGTGTAGACCGTTTCTTCCTTGTAGCTGGGTCTCACTTGGACCGGTCGGGGAAGGGGTTCGGAGGGGGGTATAGGCTCTCTCTGGTGGTCGGGCTCAGGGTCGCTTGATCGGGTAGGGGAGGGTGCCCTTGACCCTTGTCTTGACGAGGCCCTGGAACCCCGTGCGGAGGGAGGGGGTGTTCCCTTGGTGATCAGCTGCTCCATTATCTGCGCTTGTAATCGATCGCGCTCGGCTTCGCGCTTGGTGAGAGCGAGGTCGCACTCTGCTTCTCTTTGGGCACCGGCAGCGGCGCGCTGGGCTTCGGCGGCGGCGCGCTGGGCTTCGGCCCGGTCCCTTACCATATTCTCTTCTGTCTGAAGGCGTCTAATCTCTAGACGTATACGATCTTCGTCGCTCCGTTCTCTTTCCATGGAAGAATGTTCGCGCTCACTAAGCGTCTGTGCTTGGAGTCGATCGCGCTCTGTTGAGGCTGCTAGGCTGGCGAGGAATGCCTGTGCCAGCATCTTGTCCGCCTCGCTGGGGGAAGACGCTGGTTGAGGTGATCCGCTCCTGGCAGTACTCGTTGGAGATCTGTTCTCCTGTGGCGAGTCCTGGAGATCCATCTCCGGGGTGCTCTCCTCTTCTTGTAGCGGGTAGAGTTCCATCCCTGGAGAGCTGTCTTTATCCTGGAGCTCTCCGGGGACTACTTCTTCGGTCTTGTCGGGGGTTAAAGTCATGTCGGGTCCCTCCTGGTCCCTACCGTGAGCTTGGTCAGTTACGTTAGAACCCACTAGGGCCTCTATTGGCGGGGTAGCCTGGTCGATAGGGTCGGACATAATTTTACTATCTACTTTTTCCGCGTTTACCGTCTGTAGAAAGCTAGGTAGTATATTGGCAACGTAATCCTCTAAGTACTGAGGTGTCTGCCGTCTACGCTGCGGGCGATCTACTTTAGGAGAACCGTTTTGTGGAGTGTTCATCATAGGCCATGTCAATATTAATACCACTATATTAATATTACACTAGTTACCCTCCGGCTCGAAGGACCAATTGTAACTGAGGGGTACAATTCCCTGACTGTATTGATAAGTATGGTATCATTAAACCACTACCGCTTTATGTACTTTAATTACTGGCCATACAGTACATGATATATAAATATGATGAACACTTCCCACAATGAATCGGTTCCACACAAAGTGGTAATTAAGTATTTATTGCAGCAAAAGGTACATAATATACTTCTCTATTTTACTTTGGATGCGCTTATAAGGCAAAGGAATGTGCGTAGGCAAATCAATAATGAATGTCCATTCTCTGGTTACGCAGGAGGTAATTATACAACCTGAATCTTAGGGAATTATATCTATGGTACACTAGTAATATATAGCGGGAGATACTGGAAGGGTCCCCCCGGTTGTAAGCCAGCAGGGGTAGAGGATCTGTCGGTAGTAGAGAGTCTGGTCAACGATGACTAAGGAGACTCCAAGTACAGGAGACGGTGCAATAGTCTCTTGATCCACAGACGAATACAGCTGTTCTCCGTAGACTGTAGCTCCACAGTGAAGAAAGCTAGCCGGCCTCAGGCTCTCTGAGGCGCAGACTTGACGTGGCTCCTCACAGGGTAAATCCCACACGTGTAGGCGTCGGCGATTCTCCGCTCCATAAATCACAGGACCAAAACAAATATAATCCAGCCGCAAAGGGCTATGTAGTCGTCGGGTAGATTAATCCAGTGTACATGTCCACACGGTTCTCGTCTAGGTCTCCTCGGGTGAAAGCGCCATGAAAGCAGCCCAGCCTGGATAAGCACTCTAGCTGGTACGAGGAAGCGTTGGTGATGCTGGTCACTGTAGAACTTTAGCCGCACGATACACTATACACAAATAGACTATTACTGACTTAATAGAAATATGTCGCACTCGACGGTATAGCGCCAAACTCTGACAATTCAGTTATTAATTCGCACGCGGTCTCAATGCTCTATTTGGGGCCAAACAGGCCATACTTCACCGCACGGAGTATCGTGGGTGAGGCTTCAACTTATTGGGTAACTCTACTTCTGTATTCACCTGCGCCATATTTATATGCACGGCGAACAATCTAGTGCCAACCTCATTTCTGTCTCGTATCCCTGGGCAAGGCCGGGCATGTACAGACATGTCTTGACGGTGGCCTTGAACCTGACTCTGGAGGCATGGCCCTGGCGCCTGTGGACCGCTGTCCAATAGGAGAATGAAATATTATGGTCTGTACTAGGCTAAAGGGATATTCCGTGTATATGTACAAGGAATATACAAGGGATATCAAACGATATACAAATACTATGCAATATATATCAATCAATAAATATATATATTCGGTTTAATCTGATCCTTTGTAACAACTATGCTTGCACCTTATGTAACCAAAGCACCTCAAAGGCACTAAAAACCAAATTACAAACATCTCAAAACAAACTAGTCAGACTACTGCTTGACCTGACTCCTAGAACCCACCTCACCCCTGCACACTTTGCCAACCTAGGATGGCTTAGAGTAGACGACAGAGTACAGCAACTTGCAATGGGCCTGGTCTACAAGATACACTACACGACCAAGGTACCCATGTACATGTCAAAATACTTCCCAAAGGTCAGTGAATACCACGATCACAACACCAGAGGGAGCTCCACAAATCATGTAAAACCCAGATTTGGCTCAAACAAGGGACTAAACACGTTTCGCAATTATGCCACATCAATGTGGAACGCCCTACCCAAAGCTGTAAAGGAATGTGAATCACTACCCACCTTCAAAAACACTCTCAAAGAACACCTACGGGAGACTGCAATTCGAAACTGGCCCCTACAAATGTCCTAACCCAGTTGTACAATAAAGACCAAGCATGGCTTTGTCAGTATTCCAATGTACAGTGCCCCCCCCCTACCCAACCCCCCCCCCCCACCTCCAATGTACAGCCCCACCCAACCCCACCCCACCTACCCAACCTCCTCCAATGTACAGTTTCTATGTCAAATGTATGTCAGTATTCCAATGTACAGTGTGTCCCCCCCCCTACCCAACCCCCCCCCCCCACCTCCAATGTACAGCCCCACCCCACTTACCCAACCTCCTCCAATGCACAGTTTATATGTCAAATGTATATACACTCTTTTTCTGGATTTTTTTTAGTATCACAAACAGTACTGTATTTGCAAATCTGGTATGTCATAAATGTATAGATGTAGCAGTACTGTCTATCTGTATGTTGTGTGTGTCATATGATGAATTGAAAATGGGGGACCCTGATGTAAACAAGACGAAAGTCTTTCTCTGGTCTGCATCCCCTTAACAATTGTATGTATTGAGCTGTACTGTACCCATTCTGCAATCTGTTAATAAACTTTTCAATCAATCAATCAATCAATCAATCATGCCAATACATTAATCTAATCTAGTTTTGATGGCACGCAAGCGTGATTACGAAACCTAGCCACATTTCTCGGAGACGCTCTCTGATTGGCACTGACTGACGCTAGGTTTCGTAATCACACGGCTCGCAAGACTCGCAAAGCACTTCCGCCATCCCATTTGCACACAGCTGCGTCACTAGTTGCCTTATAAGGAGCTCTGGAGGCGGTGTTTTGTATGCAAATGACCTGAACAGGAATGCGCTTTCGAGTTTAAGACAGAATGCCATTCTCCAAGCAGATATCAGATCATATAATTTGTGCGACCTTTTCAGCCACTTAAGACATATTACCAGCACGTTCAGGACTCAGAGTGAACTTGTCATTGATTATGTCTCAGTGGTTCCAAGATAAGTCTTCCAGAATATATCTTTGAAAAAATTTCGGGAATGAGACCCATTGATTCTGTCTCAGTCGGTTCCAAGATAAGTCTTCCAAGAGAACTCTTTGAAAATGTTGGAGAATGAGACCCATTGACACTGAGTAGGTATTGACATGTCTATAAAGAATATAAGTTGCCAACTTGGAATTCCTGGTAAATACCAATGGGTGCTTGATGCAAATGTGCACATTGATAGATCCTTGCATTCTCAATGAGGGTAAAGGTGTACAGATTCTTCTAAGCCATTTCCAGTAGTTTACTGGACAATTTGATGGTGAAGAAAACATTTGTACAGATTGTTATTCAATATGGAAAAACATTTAAGGGTTTAAAATACATCTGGAGATACATTTTTAAGAGCACATATCCACATACTC
Organism: Notolepis coatsorum; assembly: GCF_963971535.1. Lineage (NCBI taxonomy): Eukaryota > Metazoa > Chordata > Actinopteri > Aulopiformes > Paralepididae > Notolepis > Notolepis coatsorum. The sequence continues at coordinate 85,380,219 of NC_140170.1, read as the reverse complement.
ACGATTTAACGATCTGGCAGAGGTCATATTTGTCAGTGACCTCTGAGGGATTGTTATAATCCTTCTTCCCTCCGAGTGTCAGACAGCCAAAGGGCATGGCAGCTCCCGCCCTGGACAGCACAACCTATATCAACAATAGACAATAACATGTGGTATTAGGTATTAAAGGTATTCTAGGTAGAGCCCACTTTTAATTCATTCTCTACAGACAGAATCTCATCTCGGGATTCGGAAAGGTTAAGGGAGTACGTTCAGAGTTTCTGGCCCCTAGCCCATTACCTATTGATGTTGTAGATCGGTAGAGTCTAGGGATGCCCCGATCGATCGGCCACCGATCGTTATCGGCCGATAATCAGTATAAATTTGTGATCTGTGAATTCCGATAATGAGTCATATTTGCCGATCGCGGAAACCGATCAAGCGGAGATCTCACTCGCTGTCTGTCTCAGACACACAGGACCTGCAAACTGCCGCTGCTCCCTTGCCCCGCCCGCACCCGTGTACAGTTTGTAAACACAGAGGACTGAGAGGCGGCTCCTCTGCTCGAGTCTATAGTGCATTCGACCTGAGCTAACGTTAGCTACCTAGCTATCGTTACTGTTTAAACAAAATTACCCAGTCAACTATTCACTTTTAGTAGGCATTGTCTAACGGTATTTAGCCGGCTAGCTACTGATAGCTCCTGATATCAACAAATGCTCCAGCAAGTCTATTGGTCCATGTTGATACCTCCGTTAGCTTGCGTTAGCTGACGTTAGTTCACTGTTAAACACGAAATGTCCCATTGAACTAAAAAGTTCTGTCTTAACGTCATCTAGCCGGCTAGCAGTAGCTACAGATAGCTCTTGATATCAATGTCTTATAACATTGATTCAATGCGTATTCGAGCTGAGGGCTTGCTGAATGTGATATGACCAAAGCACAGTAACGTTACCAATAGGGTCCAGCTGCAGCACAGGAGAATCCTTTTTGGAGCTGGAGGCTACTAGAGTACACACAGACAGTGGAGCTGTTTGCAGATAGCGAGCATTTTGACTTGTTGCGTGGTGGCGATGTCTCGCAGATAATACAAGTACAAGTCTAATTATATAATATATATATTTTATAATTTTTTTTATATAAAATAATTTTTAATTTCTTTTTAATCAAAAACGATCGGTATCGGATCGGTATCGGCCGATATGGCTCACGACGATCGGTGATCGTATCGGTGGCAAAAAACGTGATCGGGGCATCCCTAGTAGAGTGAGTCCCATCGCAGCACAATCCATGCTGTTCTTCATACCGCCTACTCAAACCTGCTCTACGTTGCACCCAAAGCGGGTTTCAGCGTTCATGTCGAAGCTTGGACAGACCGGAGCGCGTCGCCATGTTGACGTTGCATTCATTTTGTGGCTAACTAGCCAGAGCTGTGGGTATCTAGTGTAAAGAACAGCATGGATTGTGCTGGGAAATTACTCTACCGATCAATGTCTTTGGTGAGTATAGCAAATAGGGCTAGGGGCTCCAAAAGTCTGAACTTAGAACATAAACTTTCTGTTTTTGGAACCCTAGCCCTATCTTTTTTCACTTACCAATCATCATCATCATCATCATCATCATCATCATCATCATCATCATCAACCTTTATTTATACTCGAAAAGACAATTGAGGTCACCCTCATTTTCAATGTCGTCGAGACTTTACAGACATTTCAATGCACACATTTCTATAATATAACAATAATAAATATTAATAACTATCTATATAGTATATAATGAACATAGGCATAAAATCAGCACACAGATTGACAGAATAAAAAACAATGCATAAATTGCAGACATAAGAATAGGTATAAAAGACAATAAAAGTAGTGCAATGTAAACCTGCAGACTTAATAATGACATAAAATAAGTACAAAAGTACAATGTCGCTCAAAGGCATGTGAACCCCCCAGGAACAGTCAGTCCCCCCAAAAACCCACACATCAATCCCTACCACATCCCCATCCAAGGCGCACCCCCCGATAAAGCACGCCACGACTGAAGGAAAACACAAAACAGCCTGCGCGCCACTCACACCGCCATGCACGGCGACGGGAATGTCACCCCCGCGGGCCGCGCCATCCCCCCCTGGTCCCTACATGTATCTGACCATTCCTTCATATCCTTCTCACTAACTCTCATGCTTAACCGAAAGGTCTTCACCCCAACTCAAACCGTCTCACTCAGACGCAACCTGCCCTCCCTATCCCCCTTCACCCTCTCCTCTGACATACTATCCGCTCTACCTTTGAGTGACACCTTCTCTGCTCTCCCCACAGAGATGGCAACCTCCACCCTCCTCTCAGCCCTTGCAACCTCCTTCGACAAGCTCTGTCCCCTCGTTGAGAAACCTGCCAGCCGTTCCCCACCCAGTCCATGGCTGACGGATGCAGTGAGAGAACAAAGACAGGTCCTGAGAGCGGCTGAGAGGAAGTATAGAAAGTCACGCCTCACTGCTGACATCGACACATATCACAACCTCTTGTTAACATTCTCCAAAACCATTACTAATGCCAAAGCTTCTTTCTTTCACCATAGGATCGAGGCCTCTGCCAAGAATCTTCGCAAACTGCATGCTACCATGTCCTCCCTCCTCACTCCCCCCCCCCCCCACCCCCTCCTCCCTCATCTTTTTCTGCCGAAGACTTTGCGATCTTCTTTGAGGAAAAAGTGGAGAACATCCGCAGCTCCTTCTCCCAACCCCACCCATTCCAAACACTGAATCGAGAACCTCATCCTTCACTCTGTCATCTTTCTCTCCCATTACAGAAGCCGAGACCCTGACACTGGTAACGTCGAACCGTCCTGACTACATGCCAGCTGGACCAGCTACCCTCCCCACTCCTCCAGACCATAGCACCGGACATCCTCCCATTCCTAACTGCAACCATCAACTCCTCACTCAACTCGGGGGTGGTCCCCACCTCCCTAAAACAAGCCAGAGTCACGCCCCTCATAAAAAACCCAACCCTGAACCCCACCGTCATAGGCAACTATCGTCTTGTCTCTCTTCTCTCCTTCCTTTCTAAAACACTTGAACGTGCTGTATCCAACCAACTTACTGCTTATCTCTTACAGAATGACCTCCTAGACCCTAATCAGTCTGGCTTCCGGACTGGCCCACTCCACAGAAACGGCCCTCATTGCGGTCACAGAGGCACTTCACTTAGCAAAAGCGAAAGGCCTCTCCTCTGTCCTGATTCTCCTAGATCTATCTGCAGCCTTCGACACAGTCAACCATCAGATCCTCCTCGCAGCCCTCGCAGGAATGGGAGTGGCTGGATCTGCGCTGACATCATACCTCAATGACCGCTCCTACCAAGTGTCATGGAGAGGGACTCTGTCGACCACCCGCCCCCTGCGGACAGGTGTCCCCCAGGGCTTGGTCCTAGGACCCCTTCTCTTCTCCCTCTACACTAAATCACTGGGTAACATTATCACGTCTCATGGCTTCTCATATCATTGTTATGCCGATGATACTCAACTCTTCCTCTCCTTCCCTCCCTCAGATATCCACGTCTCTGAGCGGATCTCGGCCTATCTGTCCGACATCTCCGCCTGGATGACAACCAACCACCTCAAACTGAACCTAAGCAAAACAGAATTGCTCCATCTGCCGGCCAAATCCTCCCCCCTGACCGACCTCTCCATCACAGTCGAGAATGCAGCTGTGACCGCGTCCCCGACCGCCAAGAACCTTGGTGTTGTCCTCGACGACCAATTGAACTTCTCTGCTCACATCGCAGCGACAACCAGAACCTGCAGATTCCTCCTGAGCAACGTCAGAAGGATCCGCCCCTTCCTGACAAAAGAAGCCACCCAACTCCTCGTCCAATCAACAGTCATCTCCCGCCTCGACTACTGCAACGCACTGCTAGCTGGCCTCCCGGACACTGCCACCAAGCCTCTTCAACTCATTCAAAACGCAGCGGCCCGCCTGATCTCAAACCTACCGAAGTCGTCCCATGTCACCCCACTTCTTAGGGACCTGCACTGGCTCCCCATTGCTGCACGTATCCGCTTCAAGACCCTCAACCTAGCATACCGTGCGGCAAAGGGAACCGCTCCCGCCTATCTCCGGTCAATGGTCTCTAACTACACACCCTCAAGACCCCTACGCTCTGCATCTTCTGGCCGCCTCAGACCTACTCCTATCCAAGCTCCGGGAGGGTCATCAAAGAGAAGCCGCCTATTCTCAGTCCTTGCCCCACAATGGTGGAATGAACTACCCACCCCAGTTAGGACAGCCGAATCCCGTCCAATCTTTCGCCGTCGACTAAAGACGCACTTCTTCAACCATTATATGAAGAAAAAAAAAAATAATAATCTAACCCTAACTAACCTTACTGTCATGCAATAAAATTAACCTACACTGTAACACGCAACACTTTGATGAACATTGTTACTCAGCTGATAGAATTGTACCCTTCCTGATGACCTGTCGTACAGAACTTGTAAGTCGCTTTGGATAAAAGCGTCAGCTAAATTACTAAATGTAAATGTAAATGGTCCCGGTGCCCCCGCCATCATGAGGAAAACCAGCGAATCCCACACCCCCACCCCCAAACTCCACAGAGGAATGTCAATGATGATGTTGATCAGTAGAGTCCTTTCTCAGCACAATCCATGCTGTTCTTCATACTAGCTCCGGATAGTTAGTCACAAACCAATACCAAGTCAATGGGGGTCATGCTCCTGTCTGTACAAGCTGACTGAGGCTCACTCAAATGTACTTTGTGTGCACTGTGGAGTAAATGTCAGTGAGTCTCCGTCAGCTTGTACAGACAGGAGTGGATGAGGAAGAGCATGGATTTAGCTGAGAAAAGACTACCGATCAACATCACTGAACTATCCCTCACTTGAATCAGAAAAGCCTACAATTTTACCTATCTCAAGCCCTGCCCTCTTTTCTCGATCCTCCATCCTCCACCATCAATCGTTCCCTCTAAGGCTGCGGTTACATTAAAGCCAAAACGATTTCGTTTCATTTAGCTTTTCAGAGCGTTGTGTATTGGCAGGCAAGTTAGACGTTGTTTGTCTCGTATATGCGCAGGAGGTATTTGTCGCATGCACAAGCCAGACAGAGAGAGCTCGAGAGCACAGAGCGTGTGTGTATAATAATGCAGGACCTGTCGCAGAGGTCTTTAATTGGCATGCAACACTCAATGTTAGCGTGTGTGTCTAAAAGCACAGCAGAGAATTATGGCATCGTTAACCGAACTCAGTCAAAGTTTTGCTTGTACACGGTAGGGCTTGTAATGTTTCACCACAGGGCTGACCCCTATTAGTCGATTAGTTGACTAATCGGTCGAAAGGAGCCGTAGTCGACTAACCAACCTCTTAAATTTTTTTTAAATAAACATTATAATATATATATATTTTTTTAGCATTCTTATCAAAATGAAAACCCCCTTTGAGCGTTGCCGCTAGGAAAACGAAATTGCCTGCCAAAACGGCATTGCCTTTTAACACTTTGACGATTGTGACGTTGAAAGCCACTCACGAGATTTCTCTGATTTTTTTTTCATTTTTTTTTTTATCGATCTGAAATCATATTGCATCACGCGAGCCTACCCTAGCCTACCCAGGGGCCGCCGGCGATCAGATGTGAAAAAAGCGCCCCCTATCGTCTCCCAGATGGTAAATCACCCTTTTGGAGTGGACTCAATGAAAATGGATGGGGGAAAAAAATATTCCAGTCACATTTCACTTCTCACCCATGCAGCCGGAGTACCAGAGTTCATTCAGGGGGCTCTGAGCCCCGTGGATCATGAGTTCTACTGTATACACGTTAGATCTATACACTTATCGATTTTTTCGAATGGTGATCAGGAATTGGAATATACCAGTTGGATACCATCTGATGTCAGGTAAGGAATCTATGTTATCAGTGTTAGGATAATCAGACTCGTTTTCATGAAGATATACGCTTTTTTGTGATATGTGCTCCAGCTGTTTCACTGTAAAATCCATGAGGAAATGAAAGCAGCTATTACCAGCGCGCGCCTCGAACGTGCGTGCGTGCACATCAGGGTTAGAAATTAAAATGTTTTTTCAAGGGCTTTTTTTGCCCCCCTTACTTGATTTTCGGGGGCTTTTTTTTTATTTCGGGGGCACTGAATTTTTATGATAAACGGTAGGGGTGGGACGGTTCACAAAATGGACGGTTCGGTTCGTATCACGGTTTTGGGGTCACGGTTTTCAGTTCGGTTCGATATACGTAAATTTTTATAAAAAAAAAATGTAACACTCAAATCTAAACATGCTTCTCATTTATTAAAAATAAATAAAAAAGTTTACAGTGTTAGTGTTTACAGCCTTAAATAATGTTTGGCACACAAAGACCGAACTGACTGAAAAATATAGGCTACATTTGTAGTATTAACTTAGTGCAAACAAACAATATGCTCAGCCAGCACTAGACTTTCCTTTCTTTAATATAAACACAAAAACAACGTCAACCATGTTTAAATTCCCTGATTGTCAGTTCTTAATGGAAAGATTCGTGTTCTGCTTGAAATTATTATGTATCTGTCTACATTTATTTAGACTAACATTATTTAAATATTGAGTGCAACTGTGGTGGATTACGTAATTCGGTGAGTTGGAACTATCTATGGGTTGGCGCCGGGTCCCCACGGACATTTTATTGTCACGCACCTTCAGCTCAGGCAATGTTATTATCAGCTCCGGTAGCTCCGGTAACGTTAGGAGGTGATGGCATGCAGTGGGAAAGCGGCAATAGTCCCGGTTGGAGTTAGTAAAACACAGTTGTATGTTAGCCTTCTTGGATGTTGAATAAACGCCTATCATTGTCTTTAAACACCCCGCCTCTCAGACTCCCATTTCCTTCTCTGCTAGCTAGTAGCTACGGTAACATTTTGTTGACTGTATTACCTCGCGGGCTGATTCTATAGTTAAAACGTGCGTTGTTTTGTACAAACTGCTAACGCTATGGCAAGATGTGTGTATGCCTATGTAATGTTAATGGCTATGTTTTTAAAGTCGTAATGAAGATTGATTTAGATTGTGCTTGCCATTTGTACACAAACTGACTAGCACCTGGCTCAGCTGCAGTGCTGCAGCAGCCAGTGCTCACCTCCGCCAAATGATTTTTTTTTTATTTGCGCGTCATCTGAACGGTACGATACACAGACGCGCCATTACCGGATAAATATATATATATAATTAGTAAACTGTCGGGGGCATTTTGTGCCCCCCTTAACTGATTTTCGAGGGCATTATGTCCATTTTCAAGGGCATTATGCCCCAAGCCCCCGTTAATTTCGAACCCTGGTGCACATATACTATCGATCATCTAGCGTTTATTTGAAAACGATTCATAAATAGGCCGACAAATATCAACGTTCTGGAATATTCCAGTAAAAGGTGATTATCACAGAATGGGCTGTTTTTCACCTGAAAACGGGTGCTTTTCAAAATGCTCTCAAACGGAAATGAAGCGATAAAAAACCAATCTGCCTCGACAACACTGACTGGAAAATGATTCTTTCATAAGCGACGGGCAGATTAGACACATAGCCATAATTTAAAACATAGATTAGGCGATATTAACGTTCACATTGGCGCAGATGGTGGCATTCAAGCACTAAATCGTGCGCACTGAAAGTGTTAACTTGGACATGCAAACGAAATAATTAGAAAATTAAACGTTGTAAGTGTAACCATGGCCTAACAAAACTAAAAAAAGGGAAGCTTGAAACAGTTGTGATTGGAGGATCAAGGAAAGAGGGCAGGGTTTGAGATAGGTCAATTGTATGGCATGTTATATACCTATTTGAAGCCTTGCTGTAACTGAAAGGCTATATAACAGCTGAGCTGTGCATGTTCAGTGTTGTTAAAGTGTGCTTATACTGGAGTGAGTTATGCAACCATGCAGCAGTGTTGTATTAAAGGTACAGCATACAGCCAGAAAGAGAGACTGGCTTCATTGCTAACAATAATGGAGGGAATGGGAAGGAATAATGGTAACTCACTCACGGTACTGAACACAAAACCAACCTGGTGAATTAAACAGAACAGAATGGGAACACTGTTAGAAATCAAATGCACGAGTGAGAGTATTGTGGAGCTCGAGGTAATGTTTCATTTCAAAGGGACCTTGAGCATCACTGGCGCATTAAAAGCATGTTTGCCCATCGCTGCGTCTCTTCAACACAGACTGAACTCTCGCAGGACTGTCCCAAGGCTCGCCTCCTCTCCGCCCTGCAGTGAGTCAGCCCCGTGCTGCGGCAGGGAAGCCTTCTGTGCGTCTGCTGTCTATCCAGGAGCCTTGTTCAGAGACCGCAAACTTTATCCGTCTGCCAGTGTTGTAGTCGAGTCACTAAATCTCGAGTCCGAGTCGGGTCCCCATTACCCTAGTAGTCCGAGTTCGAGTCATCAAGGTTGAGTCCACTCCACTCTGGCAGTCAAAGAGCTGACATATAAATACGAAAAGGTCTACATTAAACATAAATGACACAGTGGTCACCATTTCAATGGGAGTTTATTTACTTTGTGACACAATAGCCAAACAAATGCACTAGCCATCAATATCGTATGCCAAATGATTAGGGCCTATTACAAACAAAATACAAAATTAAATAACTGTATTTATAAATGAACAAGTCTGCACCTACCGAGTCCGAATGCAGTCAATGCTCGAGTCCGAGTCCAAGTCCAAGTCATCAGTGCTCAAGTCCAAGTTGAGTCACGAGTCCTGAAAATCAGTCCTGGACTCGAGTACTACAACACTGCCGTCTGCTTTCTGGCTGTGAAGCTGCATAGACTTATCCTCCATCCCATTCTGAAGTCACGCGATACAGAAATGTTATATAGCACTTCATCTCTCGTCTCTCTTCCCTCAATGTCTTTTTTTTGTATCCTCTTTTTCTCCGCATGATTTTCTATGTTTTTTCTCCCCATCCCAATTTTAGTCGTTATGCCAATTCCCCCCCTGCCCTACCTGGTTGTTGTGCGCATGTTCCCCCTACTGGTCGGTACAAGGGAACCCTGAAGTCTACCACATGCTTCCTCCGACACATGCGGAGACAGCCAGTGGCTCTCTTTTCACCTGGCAGCGAGGACTCTCATTGGTGAAGTGTAACGTGTGGGAGGTCACGCTGCCTTCACCACTTCCTGCCTTTCGCTGAGCAGGCGCCCAGACCTGACCTGTAGGCGTCGCTGTCCACAATGCCAGATCCCCACCCACGACTTCCCTCCCGCTAACTCAGCCAAACAAGTTAGTATGACAATCGGCCCAAGCCGCAGGCAATGCTGACTCTGGGAGTCGAGATTCCCTCAATGTCTTTTGATGGAATATTGCACAGTAGATTATTGTATCATCGCTAGGGATGCCCCGATCGATCGGCCAGCGATCGGTATCGGCCGATTTTCAGTATAAATATGAGATTGGTGAATTCCGATAATGCTTTAATTTCGCCGATCGTGAAAACCGATCGATGACACGGAAAACATGATCCAATTCTCTGCGGAGTTCTCACTCGCTCACAGCCACACTATGCTGCTGAACGTCTTGCCCCTCCTCCTCCTCCTTCTCCCCCTCCCAGACCCATCTCATGTCAACAAACAAACCCTTCGACAAGAGTCGAGTGCATGAGCACCGCAGAGCTCCTCTTTCAACATAACTGAAGCATTAAACAAAATGGCCCAGTCATCTATTCACGTTTGTTTAATACATGAGGTGTTGTCTAATGTTATCTAGCTATTGGCTCCTGCTATCAACGTGACAGTTTGGCATTCGTTTTCGCAAGCGCTGGCTAGCGTTGGCTAATTAGCTATCGCTCGTGAGCTAACGTTAGCTACCGAGCTAGCGTTACTGTTTAAACAAAACTACACAGTCAACTATTCACTTTAGTTTAATACATGATGAGGCGTTGTCTAACTGGCTAGCTACTGATAGCTCCTGATATCAACAAATGCGCATTTCAGTTTAAGAATGATAGGGATGCACCAGCATGAAACCTCCGTTAGCTAGGTAGCTCACGTTAGTGAGCTAAATAGTTCACTTTATTTTAATACATGATGCATTGTCTAACGTCATCTAGCCGGCTAGCAGTAGCTACAGATAGCTCCTGATATCAATGTCTCATAACATAATTGACATTATTCGTTTTTGCAGCTGAACATTGGCTAATTAGCTATCATGCTTCACAACATGTTTCAGACCCTGTTGAACTATCGCTTTGACTCAATAGTATCCATCTGCAGAACGTCAGCCCCAGCACTCTCAGGCCCCATGCTGAATGTGATTTGACCAAAGCAGAGTATACACACAGACAGTGGAGCTGTTTGCAGATAGCAAGCATTTTGACTTGTTGTCTCGCAGACAATACAACTCCAACTATATATTTTATTTTTTTATTTTTTATAAAACCAAAAACGATCGGTATCGATATCGGCCGATATGGCTCATTGACAATCTGTGATCGGTATTGGTGGCAAAAAACGTGATCGGGGCATCCCTAATCATTGCTGTTGTATCCTAGATATTTCAAGCATGTTGTCCTGGTGTTTAAAGCAAGACAGTGATCACAGACCGATCAGTTGTCTACAATGATGCACCATGTTATTATGTGTGGAACCATGTGTACTACAGCCTGCCTTGGTGCCATGCAGTGAAATCACGACAGAGTAACCCAAAAAGCCACTGAGAATGCTGATACAGGATTTCCATGATATTCTAAAACAAAACATCGGGGCAGTCATATTTGGGCTTAGTGGGCTATGTCACACAAAACACTAGGGTTAATATATTACACCCTGTAGTCTTTCTGATTCCATATTGGCACAATGGAATTTGGCTAGCAGCTGTAATGGAAAGCAATGTTGCCACTTTATTGGTTGAATGGAGGAACCCTTGTAGCGTGTAGCACCCATATAGTTAACATTTCTCAGAGAGAGAGAGTTGTGTGTGTGTGTGTGTGTGTGGGAGAGTGTCTGTGTGCTTGTCTGGCTGTATGTATGTGTGTATTTAGCTTCTGTCTACTCTGAGGGACATTGCCAAGCACTAGACAAACATACTCAAGTGGTTCATTGTGACACAACAGCATCCCGCTAATTATCATTCCTAATGGTGAAACGGAGGATCCCCAGTTAGTTCAAATGGGTTTTATTCCAAAATGCATTATGTTCATTTTGAGAAATGTTTTGCTATATGCTATTCATCGACCAGGAGATGATTTATTCCTAGAGAAATGTCACTGTTTTGTAAGCAAGTGGCTTAAAAGGAAGGTTCAGGAGTTTTGGAAACATATTGATTACTAACCATGAAACCTATTGATTACTAACCATGCAACCTATTGATTACTAACCATGAAAATCTATGAAAATCCCAAAAGGTTTTCTTGCTGTCGTTTTGATCTGAGAAACTGGAACCTGCTTCCTCTTAGCATTTTTTTAACGAATGGATGAATTAATGAATGAATGAATGAATGAATGAATGACCGGATTTATATAGTGCTTTTCAAGTCATAGTCAAAGTGCTTCACAATGTAGAGGGTAACCTGCCTCTTCCACCACCAATGTACACACACACACACACACACACACACACACACACACACACACACACACACACACATACACACACACGGCTGAAAGGCTCAGGAGACAAGGATTGCTATCAGCGAGTTAAGGAGAGGGATTATAACGTGGCCTTGATGTCAGAGACCTGATGGAGGAGTTGGCCAGGAACGTCTGGGGACCCCCGGCTATAGGGTTCTTTAATGACCGCAGTGGGTTGGGACCCTGATTTAACGTCTCGTCTGATGGACAGTGGTCACAGCCGCAGTGTCCCTGTCCCCATGACAGAGGCATTGTTACTGCCTGGTGCAGGGGGCAGAGGGGCTCCCTACTACAGTGGTTGTCAAACCTTTTTGTGTCAAGGACCCGCAAATAGACACGTAATAGTTCAGGGACCCCGTTTGATTTGATATTTGTTGTTTGATATGAATTATTCCAGAATTCCATAACTGTCTATAATGTAGGTTGGATAGAGAGTGAAACCTTTGATCAGAGTAGTCATTCTTATGCATTCTCGCATTGGACTAACTTATTGTGAATACAATATTTATTCAATTCAACTACCTCTTAACATGCAAGGGCCCACCCCTTTTTAGGACGATTTGCCCAAAAAAACTCGGGTGTGCATATTTTGTAATATATATATCGAATTGAAGGCCCATTTGTTGCCTGTCGATAGCGACAAAATCCGACAAAATCCGTTCAGCGGTTCTCGAGTTACATGCCGGTATTTGAGGCTTGTGCAAAGTATACGGTATTGCGCAAAATATCACTCCCGACTCTTGGCGCAGTAGTTCCGTCAATCTAGATCCGATCTCAAATATTATTGTGGATTTTTGTAGCTAATGAGTGTGGCTTTTCAATGATAACCCACGTGGGGATGTATGAATCTAAAAAACTAAAAAAACTAACAAGCGAAAACAGGAAGAGAAAAACAGCAGAATAAATTGAAGTCTATGAGAAAACTCAGTTTTTCTTTTGTACACAGTTTACCTAAATCACTCCTAATCACTCATTTCTGAATGGATCTTTATGAAATGTTGACATGTACTACATAAGGCCTCAGGCTATGGGTCCGTATGGATTTGTAAGCCATACCACCTTCTGGGGAAATACTACCTCTGGACTACTAACTACTACAGAAAAACTTGAGTAACAAGTTTTTCTACAACTCAAGTTCAGACCTATGTTACTCTATTATACCAGACTCATGCATGTGCTATAAGTATAAAGTTGTTGTATAAAATGTTGTTTTGGTTTGCAAAAAAAGTATGCAGTCCTCAAAAACGAAATTGTCTTTTTGTGCACATTTATCTGGGGACTCCCTGGAACCCTCTAAAGGACCACTGGGGGTCCCCAGACCCCACTTTGAGAGCCACTGCCCTACTGGACAACAACACTACCTTCCGACTCTGACTGGGGCTCAATGAGCCTGGAGCCGTACCCATGCAGCCATACTGCCAGATGTTACTTGCAATGCTATTGAAAGAAAAATAGGGCATTGAAACAAATGCTCTCAAAACCCTGCAGACAGGGTTCAAACTAATCTATTACAGTACTTATTCTGAATTCTAGAGCTTATAGAAGCAAATGGAATGGTTATGATGTTGAAAGAAATGGTTTCATATCCGACTTGTACTAGGATTGCTGTCAAATTCTAACAGGAAGCTGGTGGCAATTTCTTAGAAATGTTCTGAGGTTTGGTACGTGATCATTAGGATAGCTGATGTATAATAGTAGCCATGATGTGCTTTTACTGTTTCATGACAACAATAATTTTTTAAAAGCAGGAGTCAAATTTGTCTACTCACAAATATTTATTTTTGGAATGAAGCTCTTCAAATGAAGATAGTAATGTCTGTGATAGGTGAAAAAGAAAACGATACATTATTATATTTCTATGGATGCAACATGTAAAACAAAAAAAGGTATACTTAAAATAGTAATGGCATCCCAGAGAATGGCCTAAAAGCATCATTCAGAAAATGTATTTCTCAAATAAACCTCTCAATTAACCCCTTAAGCCCAGTAGACATCTTTCACAGGAGCGAGCTCATTTCTAGCTATAGAGCAAAGTTAGTGGTATCATATGATACTGGAATCCCTGCATGCCAGTGCATTAGTAGCTAAAGCTACTTAGAAAAGGTTAAAAAACTACTTTGTGAAAAATGATAAAAATCCACCTATGAACTATAACAACACATAATATAGTCACGTGACTAATATACTACTTAATTGAGTTTATTGTAAAGTGCACACTTCTCACTTAGCATGCCTACCAGGCTGACATGAATTAACACCAAAATAACAAAAATGTATTAAAATAAAAGGACATGGAACATTAACTTTCTTTTGTATGTATCTTCACAATCTTAACAAAATGTTGAACTGGCACCTTTTTAGACCATTTACCAACTTGATCATAACAACGATCTGAACTGAACAATGCTAAGCCTGTCAGCTTAGTTGTCAGAGCAGAATCTCTTATCTCTTATATGACTCATATTAGCAGTCTCTCAAAGAGGGACATGATGACTCACCAAGTCTACTCTTGACTGATTCAAGCAGTCATTTGTCTTTTTGTTGTAGTGGCACAGTCTTCTATTTTTTGTAGGTTTATCCATATTTGCAGCTTTATCTATATTTGCACATTTGCCAAACTGACCAAAAAACACCAGACGTTACAAAAACCTTTTTCTTTGGCAGGAATTGGGGTATTTACTCTATACATACAACTGATGCACATGAGGCCTGTGATTGGATGACAGGTGATCTCACTTTCCTGTGGCATGATCAGCACATGCAACACACTGTTGTATCAGATCTAGAATATGCAAGAGTGATCTCTTTTGATTACAGAGTAGAGTAATTGATTATGGGCAGAATTCAGTTCGATAGGCAAAGAGAATGGTCGTAATACAGTCCGATGGTCAAAACACAAAACAGGCTCTCGTACAAAAAAAAGGGATTGTTCAATACTCAGAGTAGTCGTCCGGTCCAGGGTCAGTACACAGTCTCAGCCAGTCTAAGGTCCAGTACACAATGAACACCTTCTCGCCTTCACCTCTCCTCTCACTACCTCTCACCTCACAAAACTCAGAATATAACAATTTCTCTCTCAATACAACAACTCCAACCTCACCTCCACTCAACTCACCCCTCACTAACCTAGTGTATTTGTAGTGTGTGTGTGTGTGTGTATCTGGGGTGTGTGCACATGAGATGTGGGTGAACTAATGATGCACATGTGTGTTCTATCAGTACTAATCAGCTACCTAATTGTTTCCACAATAATATCTCTCGTCCTTCACATATCGATGAGAGGGGGGGTGATATCTGCCACAGTATGTAAGATAAAATGAACAATATCCTTATCTCATACCTGAGACCTAGCCTTCTCATACCTGAGATACCTAGTCTTCTCATACCTGTCAGACCTAGCCTTCTCATACCTGTCAGACCTAGCCTTCTCATACAGTACCTGTCAGACCTAGCCTTCTCATACCAGTCAGACCTAGCCTTCTCATACAGTACCTGTCAGACCTATCCATCTCAAGTTCTCATACCTGAGAGACCTAGCCTTCTCATACCTGTGTGTACAGTCCTCCTCTTCCCCCAGTGAGAGGGTTTTCTATACTGCTGAAGATACAATCAGCCCAGAGAATAAGACATATCTAGGACCTGGGAAAATCACAGTATTTATTTAAACTGAATATTTATCTCTGCCCCTAACGTTAGTTATTTTAGAGACCCCCACAAAGCTCAATTATAACTCAAACCCTGTGTGTGTCTTTCTTAACGTTCCCCTTTCTCACTCCACATACTTTTTTATCGTAGCCCAATCTAAATAATGTTGAGCCAAAACGGCACTTTGTTGTTCTTACACAACATACTGTAGAAATGTTGTTGACACAGCAGGGAAGATGTTCCTAATATTCCTAGATATGAAACTTTTTCTGTGGATGACCTGAAAGCATTCACTGCCCGTCGAGGCATGTCGGCTCCGTGGGATCAGAGAATGTCATTCAAATGCTTAGAGAGGAGCGGCCCCCACGTCAGCTGACAAATAAAAGTTTGGGATATGGAGTCACAGGGGTAGACTTGCAAGGAATGCCATTGCACGTTACAGGCCAAGGCAAAGCATGAATGAATGAATGAAAACTTTATTTAACAGATTGCAGAATGGGTACAATACAGTACGGCTCAATACATACAATTGTTAAGGGGATGCAGACCTGAGAAAGACGTTTGTCTTGTTTCCATCAGGGTCCCCCATTTTCAATTCATATAGACATTTATGACATACATAACATACATGACATTTATGGCATAGGGACATATAGGTATTTAGTACTGATACATTTGTGACATAGGCGGTATTCAAATATACAGTACTGTTACCCCTAGATCCTGACAGAGTATATACATATGATGGGGAGGGGACTGTACATTAGGAGGGGGTGGGTGGGTGGGAGGGGAATATACATACGGCGGGGAGGGAATATATACATGCGGTGGGGAGGAGACTGTCTATTAGGAGGTGGTGGGGGTTTTGGGCATTTACGGTGGCCAGTTTCGAATTGCAGCCTCCCGTAGGTGCTCTTTAAGGGCGGTTTTGAATGTGGGCAGGGATTCACATTCCTTTACAGCTTTGGGTAGGGCGTTCCACATTGTTGTGGCATAATTGCGAAACGTGTTTAGTCCCTTGTTTGAGCCGAATCTGGGTTTAACATGATTTGTTGAGCTTCCTCTGGTGTAGTGGTTGTGGTATTCACTGACCTTTGGGAAGTATTTTGACATGTACATGGGCACCCCGGTCGTATAGTGTATCTTGTAGACCAGGCCCATTGCAAGTTGCTGTACTCTGTCGTCTACTCTAAGCCATCCTAGGTTGGCAAAGTGGGCAGGGGTGAGGTGGGTTCTGGGGTTCAGGTCAAGTAGTAGTCTGACCAGTTTGTTTTGTGATGTTTGTAATTTTGTTTTAAGCGCCTTTGAGGTGCTTTGGTACCATGAGGTGCACGCATAGTCATAGTACCCTTGAATGAGTGCTCCTGCCAGAGTCCTCAGGGTATTCTTGTTTACCAGAGAGGAGATCCGGTACAAGAATCTAGTTCGTTGGTTGACTTTTTTTATTACATTGGATGCCATTTTGTCACAGGAAAGATTTGCCTCTAGGATGGAACCCAGGTAGGTAATTTCGTCTTTCCTTGTGACAATATTGTCACCCACTGTAACTGAGAAGCCGTCGGTCTTGCTGAGTTTGTTATTTGAACCGAAGAGAATGGACTCTGTTTTGCCCATGTGTAATGATAGTTTGTTATCAGCGAGCCATATGCAGATTTTGCCTAGTTCCGTGCTGAGGGTTTTTTCAACCTGCAATTTGTTCTTGTCAGAGACCAGCAGGGCTGAGTCGTCCGCAAACAGGAACAAGTTGCAGTCACAGGCTGACGACATGTCATTTGCATAAATTAGGAAGAGTAGCGGTCCTAGTATGCTTCCTTGTGGAACACCACAGCTCACTGTGAGGGGGGGGGATAGAGTACCGTTTACCTCTACCATCTGTTCTCTCCCCTCCAGGTAGGATTGCATCCAGCTCACTGATAGGCTATCAAAACCAATTGCTTTTAGCTTGTCCATTAGAATGGAGTGATTGACAGTGTCGAAGGCCTTTTGTAGGTCCAGCATGACCATGCCGCAGTATTTGCCAGCGTCCACCTCTTGTTTGATGTGGTCGTTCAAATAGAGGAGGCATGTGTCAGTGGAGTGGGACGTTCTGAAGCCAGATTGGAATTCGTAGATTAGGTTTTTTTCCGCCAGGTACTTTTCGACCTGTTCGTAGACTATTTTCTCCATGACTTTCGAGATGGAGGTAAGAATAGAAACAGGGCGGTAGTTGCCTGGGTCTAATTTGCTGCCCTTTTTGTGTAGAGGGGTCACTCTCGCAATTTTGAAGTCCTTGGGGACGTGCCCCTGTTTTATAGAGAGGTTTATTATGTGTGTGATGACTGGGGTGATGGCGGCTGCTGCGTCTCTGAGGAATTTGGAGGGGATGTTGTCATGGCCAGTGGCCTTGTTAGGTTGGAGGGCGCTCAATTTTTTGAGTACCTCATCGGTTGTTACCATTTCAAGTTTGAAGTCGTCTTTGTGGACCCCTAGGTTTTTGTAGTATGCTACTATGTGTTCTACCCCATAATGCCCTGAGTGGGAGGGTAGTTTGTTTACCAGTGTTGTGGCTATGTTTGTGAAGAAGATGTTTAAGTAATTGGCTACATCCAGCTTGTCTGTGATGAGCGTGTTGTCCGTCTTTATGTTTATGTTTGAGAATCTGGTTTTAAGTTTTTTACTGCAGCCTAGTTGATTATTGAGTAATTTCCAAAGTTCGCTGGGTTTGTTTTTGTTTTCCTCAGTTTTGTCGTTGATGAAATTTCTTTTTGCGGTTCTGATCATGGTGTTTACGTCATTTCTTAGTCTGTTTCTTTGGATTTTTAGTTCAACCACGTGGGCTTGGAGTTCACTGTTTGAGCTTTTGGAAAGCTTTGTCTGACTTTTATGAAGTTCAGAGCATTTTTTGTCTCTGGTTTTCATAGCGGCCAGTATTTCAGTGTGCATCCATGCCTCAGCGCGATTTTTAACCCTGGTGGTTCTTATCGGTGCCATGTTGTTGAGTATGTCATGGATGACGGTAGATGAACAATTCACATATTCATTCAAACCTTTATTTATTCTCGATTGAGGTCACCTGTTAGGAATCCAGGTAATAATGTTGAGTTCAAGTATGGCATGGAAGAATGGAGACGGAGAGGGTGCTGCTCTTCTCGAATATGTGTTATTTTTATTATCAGAAACACTTTGAGCGATAACAATAATTTACTGGGTAAAGCAGGAAGTAGTAATAAGGTAGGATACTTAGAAGAGAACTTAACAACAACAGAGAATAGGGCGGTGAGAGATCCGACTTCTCGACCTAAAGCAAGGATAACTTTAAAGCATGATAACAGGCGAGATATCCGACTTCTGCCCATAGACGGCTGTTCCCAGTAACACTGCTGAAGAACCGACAGGGAGAGAGGGGCAAAGTATTACTATAAAGGCCTCAGTACAGCCAGCAGACCCAATCAGCACCAGTGACATAATTACAGGCAGGTGACAACAATCAAGGTAATTACTGAGACAGCAGGTGACGACAATCAAGGTAATACAGAGACAGAGAGAGAGAATTCCAAGATAGCGGTAGGGCCTCCAATCCTGAATAGGGAGAGAAGCCCAGACGTTACAGTACCTCCCCCTGACGAATGGCACCTGACGTTCATCGGGTGCCTCGGGTTGTAGCCGGCGATAATCGTCGATAAGGCTGCGATCTAGGATATCCCTTTGAGGCACCCAGGAACGCTCTTCTACCCCGTACCCCTCCCAATCCACCAAGAACCGGAACCCCCTATCCCTCCGCCTACAACCCAAGATCCTCCGCACCGTGTAGACCAGGGGTGCCCAACCTTTTTTGAAACAAGATCTACTTTTTAATTTGCCACCTAGCCGAGAGCTACCAGCCCAAATTTGTCCTACTCTCGGCTAGTATTAGTAGTAATAGTATTAGTAATACCCATTCAATATGCACATATGAAATATGGCATATAATATTTTCTGTCATGTGCATATTGAATGGGTATATAATATAATATGATATTTTATATATCATTGTAACAGTGTAGTGTAGGAATTACAAGAATGACAAGACTGTAACTGTAACTTCTCACGTTTATTTCACACTCTGCATACACACTGACAACACACACACTCAGTTCAATGGGCATAAGAAAACATATGTTTACATTGCCAAAGCAAAAGTGGAACAATACAATCAAAACAAAAATGATATATGTACAATTAAAAGGGAGTAGGAATGATGTGTAAACAGAGCCAGGGTGCGAATCATGGGGGAGCTGTGGGAGCCATGGCTCCCCTATATGAAACATCAGCCCCCTGAAAACATGATTTGTGAATTTTTGGGGGGTCTCTAAAATACTGACAATAAATGCTATTTTTGCCATGCATTTTAAATTTTTCTGTAATTTTCTGTATCGTCATCATCGTATATAATAATAAAATTAGGCTATTTTGATGTATGATTAATGATTTGCGCACTAATTCACCGTAATAGACAAAAGCATAAATCTATGGGGTTGCGGCACTGCAGATATACCCTACTCGTAATATGCATGCAACATGCATGCTATTCTTGCGTTTACCATTCGGAGCATGGCGGCGCTGCACTGCAGTCTGCAGGCACAAATCAACTTCACCCGCCGTTTAAAAATAAGAAAATACAGGTATCCAGGATAATGTCGAAAGTTAAACGAAATATCAAAGAAGTAAGCCTTCTAACCAATTTTGGTTTTACAAAGAAGGCGAAGCAGCCTGCTGTGGGGATTACTTCTGTGACATGCAGATTTTGAGAATTGGGCAGATCTTCACCATCAGGTGGGTGGCGATAATGGTGCATTTTTTTGCCTACTATAATAATGTTAGACTCGATGTGTTTGGTCGTGGACTTGTTGTTCGGTATTGGTTCATCCGTGTATTTATGTGTAAATGTGAATTGTGTGAAATGTGTGAATTTCAGTGTTGGATCAGAGGGGTTAATCTGAGCATGTGTATTTAGACACCTGTGTGGTGTGGACTATGTGTGGTTCTGTAATACTCATACCTATAGCCTATGGCCTGTGTCGACCGGGGACGTTTTATGAGTTGTCAGCTCCTTTCTGTCATTCATTTCTATGCTACAGACACGACAGGCGCGCTCCTTTTCCCAGCTCCGCGCCTCGCGTTTATGCGCTCTCTGCGGTAGCGTTTTGGGCGGAGCGCTCCCAGCGCCAAACTAGTTAAACTTTTGGAGAGGAGCGCCGCTCATCAAGGTAACTCTTTTCGACTGACCAATCAACATCGAGGAAGTGGTGGCGCCGCGGCAGTCGCGAGACTGCTCTGAGCTTTTTTTTTGTTTTTCAAAGCGGTCCGCCTTGAAAAAAACGTCCCCTATGGACACAAGCCCATGCCAGCAAGCGTCACAGTAAAGTAATGAGCTCCCCCGAAGACCATGGTATGTCAAGTCAAGTCAAGTCAAGTCAAGAGTTTTATTTGTCACGGCATACAAGTATACAATGAAATGCGGGTGGTCTTGCCCGCAACGATGTGCAATACAGTAGTACAACATATAATAGAATCCAATAAACAACATTGTGCAATAAACAGGTAACATAGTGGGACATCACGGTATTTGTACATAGTTATTTACAGAGCATGAAGGACATGCTAGGTCCTTTGGTAGTGCAATACACTGTTACTATACTATTTTTGTAAGTGACCTTTCCTTTGTGGCCATAAGTGTGGGCGTGTGCAGCATGAGTGAGTGCTTTCTCATGTTAAAGTGGCTGCTAGTGTGCGAGCGTGCACAGCGTGCGTGTCGTGTGTGTGCTAATGTGTGCTTGTGTGTGGAGAGAGTTCAGTGTTTTGTGACACTCAGTGTTCATTGTTCAAGGCTCTGATGGCCTGGGGGAAGAAGCTGAGCCGAAGCCTCTCTGTCCTAGTAGCTGGTGTTCGCAGGCGTCTGCCTGACCTCAGCAGCTGGAACAGGCTGTTATTGGGGTGGTGAGGGTCTTTCTTTTTTTTTAAACTTCATTTTTTAGCGTTTATCGCTTTTCTGGTCAAGCATGACCGACAGATGCAGGGTTAAACGGGAGGGAGAACAGGGGAAGACATTCGGCAAATGACGGCGGGTCCGGGAATCGAACTCGGAGTCAACCAGATCCGTGACGCAGCACGGTATTCCCCGACGCTTTCGCGTCGAGGTACATGGTGAGCTACTGGAGCTCCCCTGTGAGGGTCTTTCATTATTCTGCAGGCTCTGGATTTGCACCTCTTGTTGTATAGAACCTGCAGGGGAGGTAGTGCAATACCCGTGGTACGCTCGGCAGAGCGCACCACTCTCTGTAGGGCCTTCTTGTCCTGTGCCGTGCTGTTTCCATACCAGGCAGTGATGTTTCCAGTCAAGATGCTCTCTACAGCTCCGGAGTAGAAGGACTGGAGTATCTTCCCCGATACTCTGAACTTCCTTAGCTGTCTCAGGTGGTAGAGGCGCTGCTTCGCCTTTTTTACAACTGTGTCTATGTGTGTTGACCATGTCAGATCCTCTGAGATGTGGACCCCCAGGTACTTAAAGCTGCTCACCCTGTCCACGGTGGCCCCGTTTATCCTCAGTGGTGTGTGTGTCTCCTGCTGTCCTCTCCTATAATCCACGATCAGCTCCTTGGTTTTACCAATGTTCAGGAGCAGGCTGTTGTCCTGGCACCAGCGTTCCAGTACCTCAACCTCCTCCCGGTAGGCCTTCTCGTCGTTGTCCGAGATCAGCCCCACCACCACCGTGTCGTCTGCAAACTTCACTATGGAGTTGGAGCTGAACTTGGCCACACAGTCGTGTGTGTAGAGTGAGTACAGCAGGGGGCTCAGAACACAGCCCTGGGGGGACCCGATGCTCAGGGTGATGGTGTTGGAGGTCTGACCCCCCACCCTGACCGCCTGGGGTCTTTCACTCAGAAAGTCCAGTACCCAGGCGCTCAGAGCGGAGCTCAGACCCAGCTCGATCAGCTTGTCCACCAGTCTGGTGGGGACTATGGTGTTGAACGCTGAGCTGTAGTCAATGAACAACAGTCTCACATAGCCCCCCTTCTGACGGTCCAGGTGAGAGAGGGTGCTGTGCAGTACTTGGGAGACCGCATCGTCAGTGGACCTGTTTGGCCTGTATGCAAATTGCATAGGGTCCATATCGCTGGGGAGGGAGGCACAAATGTGATCCTTGACCAGCCTCTCGAAACATTTCATGGCCACAGAGGTGAGTGCCACCGGTCTGTAGTCATTGAGACCTGCTGGGGAGGGTTTCTTTGGTACCGGGATAATGGTAGACATCTTGAAGCAGGCAGGGACCACTGACTCCTTCAGGGATCGATTAAATATGGTGGTGAACACAGGGGCTAGCTGGTTAGCACAGGACTTGAGTATGCGTCCTGTTATGCCATCTGGGCCAGCCGCCTTCCTGGTGTTCACCTGCATAAATGCTCTTCTCACACTGTGTACCGTCAATGAGAGAGCGTCCCCGCCCCCCCGCGGATGCCCCCCCCCCCCTCCACAACAGCCGGCGCACCAGTGACGTCACTAGCCGTTGAGCTAGCAGCACCACTGTTTGCACCAAACCGCGCGTAGAAGGTGTTGAGCTGGTCCGCAAGGGAGGCGTCGTCGCTCCCCATTGAGGGGGCGCTGACTTTGTAGTCAGTTATCGTCCTCAGTCCCTGCCATAAGCCTCTTGTGTCATTCTGTGCCATTTGTGCCTCCATCTTGTCGGCATACGTCCTCTTAGCAAGTTTAACAGCCTTGCGCAGAGTGTAGACTGTTGTCTTGTACTCTTCCATGTTTCCTGACTCTCTGCCAAGGTTATAAGCAGTGGTGCGAGAGTTCAGAGCTGCTCTGATAGTACTGTCCACCCATGGTTTCTGGTTCGGGAACACCCTCGCCTTTTTTGTGGGGACAATACTATCAGCGAGTGTTGTTATGAAGCTCACCACGGTGTCTGTGAACTCGCTGACGTCACTGGTGCTCCTCTCGAGCATTCCCCAGTCGACATCATCGAGTGCGTCCTGAAGCGTGGCCTCTGATTGGTCGTCCATCTTTTTACCTCACGTGACACGACGGCGTCACGTGATCTTTGTTTGTAAGCAGGGACCAACAAGATGGCGGCATGATCCGACGTGTTCGTCGCTCCCGCTAATGGTGGAGCCGGTACAGCCTTGTATCCGGCTCTGAACGGGGTGTAACAGTGGTCGAGTGTATTTCCTCCCCCTGTGGAGCAGACGATGTGTTGAAAGAAAGACGGCATGACTTTTTTCAAATTCGCCTGATTGAAATCCCCGGCTACAATCATGGCCGCGTCTGGATGCTTAATCTGGTGTGTGTTTAGATGGTTGTGTAGTTCCGCTAGCGCCCTGCCGACGTTCGCTTGGGGAGGAATGTATACTGCAGTCATGATTACTGCAGTGAACTCGCGTGGAAGATGGAAGGGGCGACATTGGATCGAGAGGTGTTCCATGTCGGCGGAGCATGAACGGGAGAGTATCTGCACTTCCCCGGGGCTAGTCCAGCCGTTGTTGGTCATAACGCAGAGACCCCCGCCGATGCTCTTCCCGGAGGCCTCTGTACGGTCCGCTCTGAAGATGGTGAAGGAGTTGGAGGGAGAGATGCTGTGATCAGGAGTCACTGGTTTCAGCCAGGTCTCCGTGAAACACAGGATATTGCAGTCCTTCATCTCTCGCTGGAATCTGACCCGTGCTCGTAAATCATTTATCTTACTCTCTAGCGAACGTGCATTCGCCAGGAAGATAGATGGAATAGCCGGACGGTAAGCAGATCTTCTTAGTCTTAATCTGATCCCGCTCCTCTTCCCTCTGTGTTTCTTCTTTGTCCTGCGGCCGTCTTTGTCTCCCGCGTTGTATTTATCCCTTCTGATCTCCGTTGGCCATTCTTGGCATGATAAAGTGTCTCTAAACTCCTCTTTGAGTCCGGAGTTTAGGTCAATAAGTGACTGGCGGTCGTATGACGTCCCCGCCAGTGATGTTTCGATAAAAAAAGTAGTAAAAACAAACATAATAACTAAAAATGTGCATATTCGTTGCTGAGCAAAACCCACGGCGACTGACTCGGGTCGCGCCATGATCATATGGTTTGCACACTGAACAGAGCTGTCACATTGCAAAGTGGAATACGATCAAAAAACAATTCCACAAAAAGGTCTGTCAACAGTCACTGATAGTTCTCCTTTATCTGTATTTTTTATTTTTTATTAAATGTCTCTACCTTAGTGAGAACGCTGGCACTGGGAAGAGGAAGCTAGTTTTTCAAAGTCTGGGTTGTAGGAGCAGGTTGCAAGCCTCAGGCAGTCCACAAGATGGCCATCTGTCATTGTGGTTCTGTACTTGGACTTGATGATCTTCATGTGAGAGAAAGCAGACTCACACAGGTAGGTTGATCCAAAAAATGCTGTTAAGTTCATGGCACATCTCTTGAGGTTGGGGTGCTTCTCAGGCAGCAGTAGCTCCCAGAACTCTGCCTTCATCCCTTGTGTTGCCCTGGCTTTAATCTCAATGTCAGTTTGAAGTGTGAGGATCTCGTTCTCCACAGCATGGCTGTCCAGATTAAGTGTGGCCACTTTGGATGTGATGTCATCCACATCTACAGTTCCAAATGGAACACATGTAGCTTGCAACAGGTTCAAGTATTGAAAAGTCTGTGAAGCGCTTATCAAACTCTGACAAGATGCTTTGAACTTGCTCCTCATAATGTGTGCAATCAAACTGTGCTGTGTCCTCACCCTGACGTTGAAGTGCTGCTTGCATGTGAGGAAAGTTGCATAGGTCACTGCGTTGCAGCCTTCTCGCCCACATGGTGAGCTTGCTTTTAAAAGCATTCACTGAGCTGATCATGTTTATTACACATTTATCCTTTCCCTGCAGCTCTAAATTCAGGTTATTCAGCATGCCAGTGACATCGGTTATGAATGCCAAATTCAAAAGCCAGTTGTTGTCCTCTAGATCAGTGGTTCCCAACCTTTTTTGAGTACTGTACCACCAAAGCATTTCAAGCCAACCAAAGTACCACCTACTACGCAATCAATCGTGGTGATGCCCAGGATGTATAATTAATAAATTAATAGTCTATATATTGTGGCAGACCGGCTGTGTGTGTGTGTGTGTGTGTGTGTGTGTGTGTGTGTGTGTGTGTGTGTGTGTGTGTGTGTGTGTGTGTGTGTGTGTGACCTGGATAAAGTCACATGGTCACACAGGTTGGCAGTTTATTGAAGTAAAGCTTTAGTTCTGAGACACCATTCACCATGGATAGCCACCAGCCACCATGACAGCACAGAGCAGTGTATAGTCAAATCGGCACGTACATTAAAATTGGCACGGCGGCCGATACGTGGCACAGCGGCCCTACATTAAAATTGACATGGCGGCCCATCCAGTGTGTGTGTGTGTGTGTGTGTGTGTTTGTGTGTGTGTAGCTAAGGTAAAACCTGGGAGTGGAAGAAGGAGAGAAGTGATGAGGAGAGATAGAGAAGAGGAGATTTTTGTCTGTGTGACCCAATGCAACAATTAATGTGACACTTAAATCATATATTCAATCATAACTAATGATATAAATTATAATAGCCATTGTTTAAAGCAGTGGTCACCAACCCTTTTAAGCCCAAGATCACTTTTTTTTTTGGTGAAGGCAAGATCTACCTATTGAAGCATTGAGAGAAAAAGACAGCCAAGATTGTACTTTAAACTAAATGACTTTTATTTGCCTGTATTCTAATTACATGCAATGCTTTGGTCCAACATTAAAACGTCAAAGTAGAACTGTAATATGTACTTTCTCAGTCAGTGCTAAGTGCAGTCATCTTATGCAGCATCACTTTTCACATCAAAACAAAAGTAGAACTGTAATATGTACTTTCTCAGTCAGTGCTAAGTGCAGTCATCTTATGCAGCATTACTTTTCACATCAAAACAAAAGTAGAACTGTAATGTGGACCTTCTCCCAGGGCTGTACAGTGCGACATATATATCGCACGTGCTACAGCAACAGCGGTCTGTGCGATGAATGGATTTACTTCAATAGCACTGGTGCGATAGGCATTCGGTTCATATTGATACTCTTATTTTGAAAATCCTGTCACAGGTCTCATTTCCGCCTAAGCGCAGTTCCAGTCATGATATATCTGGGCTCCGGCAGCTAGCAACAGTCAGGTTCATATGATACTCTTATTTTGAAAAAACCCATAGCAACTCCGTGATGTCATATCCGCCCCAGACCGTGCTTCTGCCTTCTGCTCTCAGCCGAACGGAGCGGAGCTGCACAGCAGACTGCGGCTATTTTGCGATCCGAAATAAATCTGTGGTGTTTTTTTTTCTCACAACGGGTCAAATGCATCTAACACGCTTTGCATCGTCGCCATTCCTTTATGCCCACATCGCCCGAAATGAACATTACATTAGCATAAGCTAACAAGCTAATCCTGATCAGAGGCAGAGCCATAGAGAATTAGAGACAGTGTGGACTGGGGAAAGGGTGTGTGTGTGTGTCGAGAGGAGTGGAAGTTTGAAGACAGACTAGACTACAATATGATGCAGGGGTGGTGAGTTGAAACAGTGTGAATGAATGAAAACTTTATTTAACAGATTGCAGAATGGGTACAATACAGTACGGCTCAATACACACAATTGTTAAGGGGATGCAGACCAGAGAAAGACTTTCGTCTTGTTTACATCAGGGTCCCCCATTGTGTGTGTGTGTCCCAACCGACCCCACTTCTATGTTTCAATAAATTATTTGCATTTAAAACTATTAACGCTGACTCATTCCTTCAGTCCACTCAAAATTATGCTAATATTCCTTATGTTGTTTATGATATTAATTGAAAATAGCATATGAGAGTATTATAGTAATAATAACACATGGCGATATACTAAAAAGCAATTTATAATTTTTGGCTGGTAAAAAATCTGCCTTTTTAAAATCTACCAGCCAAATGGCTGGTAAGTCAAAAAGTTAAGTTTGTTCCCTGACTGCAACTAAATAACACAAATACAATAGGCACATTTGTGACTGTTACAAATATAACACGTTTTATACTTGTGCTACAAGATTTTGGCCAGTGCTACAAAACTATCAACCTCTGTAGCACCAGTGCTATGTGCAAAAAAAGTTAACGTACAGCCCTGCTTCTCCTATTAATTAACATTGACAAACATATTTACAATTAGCATTTTATAAAGTAGAACTGTAATGTGTACTTTCTCAGTCAGTGCTAAGTGCAGTCATCTTATGCAGCATCACTTTTCACATCAAAACAAAAGTAGAACTGTAATGTGGACCTTCTCCTATTAATTAACATTGCCAAACATATTTACAATTAGCATTTTATAAAGTAGAACTGTAATGTGTACTTTCTCAGTCAGTGCTAAGTGCAGTCATCTTATGCAGCATCACTTTTCACATCAAAACAAAAGTAGAACTGTAATGTGGACCTTCTCCTATTAATTAACATTGCCAAACATATTTACAATTAGCATTTTATAAAGTAGAACTGTAATATGTACTTTCTCAGTCAGTGCTAAGTGCAGTAATCTTATGCAGCATCACTTTTCACATCAAAACAAAAGTAGAACTGTAATGTGGACTCTCAGGGAAAGATCTCAGGGAAAGACCACTGGTTTAAAGACTAAAAAAAAGTTTGTAACTCACCAATTAATGTGACACTTGAGCCTGTTTCTCTCTCATCAGTTTTGTCAGTCTGGGGGAGATTGTTGCGACCAGCTGTGACCAGGTTATTCTCCAAGTTGAGTCTGTTCCTATGTTTAGTTTTGATGTGGGTCATGGCGGAGAATGTCACCTCACACAGGTATGTGGACCCAAAAGGCAACAGTTCATTCAGGGCATGTTTCCCCAATTCAGGATACTCCTTCTCCACATCACACCAGAACTGTGTCAGTGGTGTGCTTGAGTACCTCATCTTCAGGCTCCTATCTGAGGACACATCTATGAGGTCTTCTTGCAGTCTGGCGGGAATGCTGCTGTTAATGCATGTCACAAATGGATTACGCACCCAGTCCAGTGTGGATGACTTGTTGTCAATATCAGGGAAGTAAGAGTTGAACTCATTCTTGAGCTTGGACAAATGTGTGTGTACTATTTTCACAATTGCAGCTCTGTCACATTCACCAGCAGCAATGTATGCGTTCAGCTGCAGGAAACAACTTGTATCCCCTTTTTCACATTTGCTCTGCCAGAGCCTGATCTTCTCCGTGAATCCACACACTTTGTCATACAAGCTAAGAACAGTTGTGTCTTTACCTTGAAGAGAGAGATTCAGCTGGTTGAGTTTGCTGAAAATATCAGAGAGGTATCCCAGCCGAGCTACCCAGTCTGCATCGTCGAACATCGCCACAAGGGGGTGTGTGTGCTCAGACAGAAATGCCCTCACTTCATTTCGCAGCTCGAACAGCCGCTGTAAAGTCTTCCCTCGGGATAACCACCTGACGTCGGTGTGAAGCAGGAGCTGTTTATGTTCTGACCCACCGTCTTCACGAAGTGACTGAAACAGTCTATGATTCAAAGGCCTGGGCCCTCATTCATCAATGTGTGCGTAGAACATGTTCTATTTCCACACGTAAGCACGGAATGTAGAACCAGTGTACGCACAGGGAAGTCGGGATTCATCACACGTGCGTACGCAGGCTCTACGGACACCTGTCATGATGAATCCCACCTTGGCTCTGCGCCGAGGCTCGTGCACATTTTCACGTATTTGCATACCAGAAACGCCCCGATTAACCATATACGGTAATGGAATACACCCATGAAATGTGGAAAAATGGACTAAGCCGAGGGAAGCGTGTCATGAGACAGGCTGACAGACGTGTACACTTACGGTGATGTCGGATATGATATCTATTAACCATTGCTGCCTGGGCAGCGCAAACACTAATAAATACCGCGCTGGAATATGACTGCCTTTTCCCGTGTTGTTTGATTAATACCCAGGGATTAAAGTTCTCCTCAATTTTATTCCAAATCGCGATGGATCTCCCGTCAATTTTCTACCTGCTGCATATGATTTCTAGAGGCATACTACAATCTATTTTGATGTCAGTATTGGGTAGCCTATATAAACAATAATACGAGAGCATATACAAGAACAATGAATCTCACTGCATGTATGATGTAGCCTGCCTTTCAATACATGAACTTGAATTCCATCATGTTTGTGTGCGGGACTCACAAGGCTGTTGTCACAATGGGTGGTACCGCCGACCGGTACAGTAATAATAACGGTCCACACAATATCACGATCCATGCCATAGCCTATGTTCTATTAGGACATGATCTGTGACGACAAATGTTCTAGAATGTTTGATTAAGATATCATACTCTGACAGCATGCCTATGATCAACAAAAACGCGAACTTGAATCCCATCATATACATAGTCTGTCCACTATCTGGTGTCATTGCAATGCGTTTTCTATTCTTTCTTATACAGTAAAAAGGGGGAAGAACACTATATTCATATGACTTGTATTCTGCTTACAGCTTCGAAATTCCACTTGTTTCGTTTAACGTAAAGCCTTTTAAATATAATCAAAACGTTCCCGTGTTTCTGCGGTTTGCGCAAAATAATAACGAGTTGAGCTTTATGATTTATGATGAATTGAAAATGGGGGACCCTGATGTAAACAAGACGAAAGTCTTTCTCTGGTCTGCATCCCCAATTAACAATTGTATGTACTGAGCTGTACTGTACTGTACCCATTCTGCAATCTGTTAATAAACTTTTCAATCAATCAATCAATCAAGCTACGCGGAGCGCAGTCAGTCAGTAGCCTACACCCCGTATATTCCGATAACGCTATATAAACCATGCTGCATTCATTCTGAGAGAAAGATCTATTATTCCAAATGCTATTTATAGGGTTTTGACCATAATTACACTACTGTTGCTATTTTACAATGAACTATAATGAACTACGGTTCGTACAGAACATGCCAGTGTTATTATGCACAGAAGCTCATTTCCTTGTTGTAATAATATATTCTACCACTGGGCGCCAGGTACGCATGGTCTGACCTGTGCGTAGACGTAAGCACGGAGTCAAGTTCAAGTTGAAATTGATGAATCCCACTCTTTGCTTAGAAATGATCGTACGCACAGGGTAAGCACAAATCTGTGCGTAGAACACGTTGATGAATGAGGGCCCTGGACTGTATGAAGTTGATCACTTTTACGGCATCATTCAAAACATCATTTAACTCTGGACTCATTCTCTTGCTAGCGAGTGCTTCTCTGTGAAGCATACAGTGCATCCATGTGACGTCAGGGTTTACCTTTTTTACGTGGGCCATTAATCCATTTACTTTGCCGGTCATCGCTGCAGTGCCGTCTGTGCACACATGAGAGCAGTATTTCCAATCCAGCTTGTGTTGAGAGAAAAAATGGTCAATAACGTTAAAAACATCCAGTCCTGTAGTTCTCCCCGTGAGTTTCTTGCAAAACAGAATGTGCTCGTTCATCTCCAAAGTGTCTTTGTAACGCACAAACGCAATCAGTTGTGCTTCCCCACTGACATCCGTTGATTCATCCAACTGCAAAGCGAACATGCCAGATGCTTTACATTTTTCAACCACTTGGTCAATAATGTCAATTCCCATGTCGTCGATCCGATGGCACACAGTATTATTTGACAACGGCACTTTCTTGAGGACATCAGCTGCTTTCTTATCGAGCATAGTTTCTGCGAGAATTATAGCAGCAGGCAAGATGAGCTCTTCGGCTATGGTAAATGGCTTTTTCGATTTAGCCACGAGTAGCGACACGGCATAAGATGCCTCCAAGGCCTTGGTTGAGACCGAGATCGCTTTCTTTAGTTTGTCTTGGCTTCCTTTAAATTCAGCCAGCTTTTGGTGGAAAAACTCTGCAGGCTTACCCACACAGGAGGGATGTTTAGTACTGAGGTGCCGATGTAAATGTGATGGTTTCATGCTATTATTAGAAAGCACGGCGCCACAGATGAAACACATTGGCTGTGGTGGCTCTGTGGCTGTGACAGTAAACCCGGAGAGCACATACTGTTCATCAAAATGCCGAATCGTCACCTTCTCCGTTTTCTTTTTCTTGAGAACAGGTTCTCCTGATTCAGCAGTGCCAGTATCATCCGTGCTGTTGTTTCTGGATGAACCAGCTCGACTCAGCCATTGATCCATAATGATTTTTATCTCAATAATGTTGTTTTGCTAGCCAGCGCGCCACTACAATTATGATGATTCAGATTTTTTTTTCTTCAGATGAACACCTGACAGCTGACAGACAGTCCGGCGCCGGCGGGTGGGAAGCTGAACTCCGCGCCAATAATATAATTATAGCCAGCAAATGATTACTTAATTTGAATGCCCCCAATTTTGTTTACATTATTACAGATTATGCATTATTCATTATTTGGGTACAGTTTTCTTGTACAATTTATAATAAAACAAATAAAAAAACATTTTTTTTTTTCAAAATATTTTCACGTACCACCGGTTGGGAAACACTGCTCTAGATGTGTATATTCGGCATGTTTAGCAAGCTTGAGAAACTCTTTAATTTCAGGCAGCAACTCACTGAATCTCTCCAATCTCTCCACTGTCTGTGTGTACTCTAGTAGCCTCCAGCTACGGCCAGGATTCTCCGGAGCTGCACCTGGACCCTATACTCGAGTAGCCTCGAGCAGAGCTACGGCCAGGATTCTCCGGCGCTGCAGATGGACCCTATTGGTATAACGTTACTTTGGTCATATCACATTCAGCAAGCCCTCAGCTCGAATACGCATCGAATCAGTGTTATAAGACATTGATATCAGGAGCTATCTGTAGCTACTGCTAGCCGGATATATAACGTTAATACAACGCCTCAGTGAATTATTTAGTTCAATGGGACATTTCGTTTTGAACGGTGAACTAACTTGCGCTAACGTGAGCTAACAGCTAACAGCTAACAGGTAGCATACACGTCTCTACTAGACTTTGTGGAGCGTTTGTTGATGTCAGGAGCTATCGGTAGCTGGCCGGCTAGATACCGTTCGGTTAGACAATGCCTCATCATGTATTAAACTAAAAGTGAATAGTTGACTGGGTCATTTTGTAACGGTAGCTAAGCTAACGTTAGCTCAGGGAGACGCCGCCGTCCTCCCGTGTCCCGTCCCACTAGACTACTAGACCCGTGTTTACATGCGTGCGGTAGGGGCTGGGGGGATGAGCAGACGCCGCACCACTGTGTGCAGCTCCCGGTGTCTGAGACAGAACTCAGCAAGTGAGATCGGGTTTGACGATCGGCGAAAATAAAGCATTATCACCGATCACCGATCGCATATTTATACTGATTATCGGCCGATAACGATCGGTGGCCGATCGATCGGGGCATCCCTAGTGAATACCACAATCACAATACCAGAGGGAGCTCCACAAATCATGTTAAACCTAGATTCGGCTCAAACAAGGGACTAAACACGTTTCGCAATTATGCAACATCAATGTGGAACGCCCTACCCAAAGCTGTAAAGGAATGTGAATCACTACCCACTTTCAAAAACACTCAAAGAACACCTACGGGAGACTGCAATTCGAAACTGGCCCCTACAAATGTCCTAACCCAGTTGTACAGTAAATTACCAAGTATGGCTTTGTCAGTATTCCAATGTACAGTGTACAGTGTATTTAGTCAATATTGGTATTTTATGTAGCAAGCTTTAGTTAATGTTTATCGTAAGTTAATAGCTTGTTAGATTCTAAATGCAGTTAGATAACGTTACCATACTGACTGACGTTGGCCTAACGTTATATTTACCAAATTATTTGCAGTTATTGGTGTTGTCAGTTTATCTTTGTTTATTAGATTTATTGTTAAAGTGAGCAACACAAGATAGATAAGGTACAGTAAGGTTATAATATATAGACAATAACACATGACACTAGATAGACTGGTCTTCATATAAGGTACAGTAAGGTTACATAATATAATATATTATATAATATATAGACAATAACACAGTGGATACAGACCTGGCTGTCTGGCTCTCCTCTCGTGGTCTTGACTCTAATGAGAGACGTGTCCCAGTCATTTGGAGTTGTAAGGTTGATTATTATTAGTAGTAATGTAGTTTGTATATTATTAGTAGATATGTAGGTTGTATATTATTAGTAGATATGTAGGTTGTATATTATTAGTAGAAATGTACAGTCTCCTCCCCACCGTATGTATATTTCTCTCCCACCCACCCACCCCCTCCTAATGTACAGTCCCCTCCCCATCATATGTATATACTCTGTCAGGATCTATGGGTAACAGTACTGTATATTTGAATACCGTTTATGTCACAAATGTATCAGTACTAAATACCTGTATGTCCCTATGCCATAAATGTCATGTATGTTGTTTATGTCATAAATGTCAATATGAATTGAAAATGGGGGACCCTGATGTAAACAAGACAAACGTCTTTCTCTGGTCTGCATCCCCTTAACAATTGTGCGTATTGAGATGTACTGTATTGTACCCATTCTGCAATCTGTTAAATAAAGTTTTCATTCATTCATTCCAGGAGCCATGCTGTTGTCTCGTAAGATGCCCACTTTGACAACCTAGGATGGCTTAGAGTAGACGACAGAGTACAGCAACTTGCAATGGGCCTGGTCTACAAGATACACTACACGACTAAGGTACCCATGTACATGTCAAAATACTTCCCAAAGGTCAGTGAATACCACGACCACAACACCAGAGGGAGCTCCACAAATCATGTTAAACCCAGATTCGGCTCAAACAAGGGAATAAACACGTTTTGCAATTATGCCACATCAATGTGGAACGCCCTACCCACAGCTGTAAAGGAATGTGAATCACTACCCACTTTTAAAAACACTCTCAAAGAGCACCTACGAGAGACTGCAATTCGAAACTGGCCCCTGTAAATGTCCTAACGCAACCCCCTCCAATGTACAATAAATGTCCTATTAAACCCAATAATGCACGAGATACCAAAGTTCATTTGGGCACAATATGTGTGGTCATTGGCCACTGCATGAACATGTACTGGAGGTTTTGGGCTGGTTCTCACAGCGGGACCCTTCCTCCTCTTGGGCTTTGGGCGATGCACAAATATGGTTGGAACAGCATCAGCCTTCAATTTTAGTTGGCCTTTTTGGTTTGCTGTGAATTGCTCTCCCTCAAAATGTGCCTGCAGAATCATTCCAGACTTTACCCCATAATTGTCAATCACAAATTCATTGTAGTCATGTACATATTACAGTAAAACACATTGAACCTGTTGTGGAATATTTTAAATGAGCCAAACAGTGAAACTGTAGAAATTCAGATGAGTCAAATTGTATAAAAAATAGAATATAGTTTATTATCTGTTTTCTATGGCCATAGAAAGATTATGCACAGTTTAAAATTTGACAAATTAAGATGACAAATTAATAACAGATAATGACAAGAAAGGTAAACAAAGATGAGATTATGGGTTTTGTCGTATCCGTCACAAGATTGATATGAAGACAATGAGAAAAAGAACAAGATGTGATTTAATTGGACATGTCATATCTAAGTCAAGCTGGCCTGACCTTTAAGTTGTTGTCTGAGCTGTATACTAGTCAAACTATATGAACTAGTCAACATTTTTCTTCTCCTGTCTTTTGGGAAGCCAATAAGCCATACATCCGAATCCCTTTCTCGGACCGATTGGTGCATCCAAATGCTGCACAGCCAACCATGGTAAGATGTCGATCTATAAAAGTTAGATGCAAGCAAAAGATGTATACTAAAATACCATGTTTCCCACAGCAGAAACTGGTGGGTGAACTCTAAACCCTCTAAAATATTGAAATCAAATCGAGTTTTATTGTCACATACACATACACAATCATACACCTCTTGAAGCAGGATGCTTGCATGCTGTGGAATGGAAATGTTAGAGATGAGAAGAGATACAAGATGCGTGTTGTTGTAGAGTGCATGAGCAACTCCATAACTCTCTATCTCCCTGTTTTGTTTTCTAGGATAAATTACCACTATAATGACGTGCGTGCGTGTGTTCAGTCTGAGATTTGTGAGCAGCAGTCGTGACAGCAAGGCCCGAATCTAGCACTACCAACAACAGGAGTGGAAGACTGGACCTCTACCTGGACATATTATAGGCCTATAATAATAAAAGAAATTGTGGAATGCAATTGCTTGCCTTGTATTTTTTCGACTGTTGACGAAACTTCTTTCTTGGCTTAATTGAGTGGTTTCTGGCATGATTGATATTTAGATTAGATTAGATTCAACTGTATTGTCATTTGCACAGACTACAAGTACTGAAACAACGAAAGACATTTAATCCAGTTTAGCATTGAACCAGAAGTGCAAAAGAAGCGATGCAGTGCAGTGTAATTTTACTTGCATATTATGTATGATATATAAATAGAATAAACGGTAAAGGTAGGTATATGAATGTGCTAAGATATACAGTATGAACATTATTAACAGAATGAAAAGAGTAGTATGAATACGCTAAAATATATACAGTGTGAACAGCGTTTAAGTTAGTCATGGATGTATTATAAGAGCTTTTATAATACATCAATGGTTACAGTATGAAATGTAAATGCTAAGAAATGCAGAGTAAACAGATTGAGGTATGATATTCACTGCATTTCCATATTCACTTTGTGCATGTATGAATGTCTTATAGATAGCATTAAGATGTGTGTATTTATGACCATAGAAGCACAAGAAAAATATGAATGCATACATACTGTAAATGTTACAGTATGTAACGTTAGCCTATGCATTAATATTTTTTGTAACTTATCCTAGGTTATGGGACAGTCCACAGAAAAACTGACTAATGCTGTCTCTCTGCCACTCCCCTGAAATGCTATTATATATATTGAATATAAAGTGTTGTCAACAAGGCGGTTAGGTGGCCGAGCGGAGATTGCGTTCGTCACCAGCCCCGGAGCTGAGCTGGATTTGCCTGTTCGAATCCAGCTCACAGCTCCGGGGTTGTCACCAGCTTGGCTGGCCGTCTGCACTGATACAATTGGCTGTATCAGAGGGTGGGAGAAGCTGGCGGGGTGGGTCCGGGTCGTTGTAAACAGCGACTCCTACAGTTCGGTCGGGGCGCCTGCTAAGCGCGGATTGGACGTGAGGGGGATAGTGTGGTCCTCCCACACGCTACGCCCTCTCAATGAGAATCCGCGCTGCCAGGTGAAAAGAAGCGGTGATTGGCTGGACGTGTGTCGGAGGAAGCACGTGGTAGCCTCCACTCTCCCAGATGATCTGACTGTGGGGGGTAAGTGCGCAGCGACCAGGAAGGGACTGGGGATTGGCATACGACTAACATTGGGATGGGAGAAAATCGGAGGAAAATGGAGGGGGAAAAAGACCAATAAAAAAAAAAAAAAAAAAGTGTTGTCAACATATAACTGTAATGTGTGGGCTGATTAATACAAAATTGCTTGAGTGTTTAACAACTGCCGTGATATGGCTAATGTAAAAGAATAGTCATCAGTAGTGTTCTGAAGGTCCAGATTAAAACATAGTCTGCGTTTATTATTTTGTATAACTTATATATTGTTTATATATATAAGATATATATCTTCACGTCATCTGTTTTACGTGCCAGTATTTATCATTCGCCTTTTGTATATGTTCCATTCTTAACGCCGTAGGCGCCAGCGTGCGCCCCTCTAGACATGTTCAGAACATGCCCAGGCAAGACCAGAGAGAGCGTATTGATCTGTGTGGGTGAACAGACTCAGTCCACGGAAAACTAACATAAAGTGTGTTGTGGAGAAGTAACGTTTGGCGCAGTTGTAAATGGACAGAAAGGCAACGTATCGTTATAGAGAGCCGAACGGCTAATTAGATACAACTATAAGATTGTCGAGCCACTATTGGCACAGTATAGTGACTTGTGTGAGCGAAGTAGCGTTGAGAGACCTTTGAAGACTTTCTGCGGGTTAGCCTTAAGTACAAACGGGGCTAACTAGCTATCACCCTTGCCAACAGGCTTTTGGACTAATAGCTATTAATCCTGCCATCGGGCGCTAGGAATACAAGGACCGGTCCGTACGAGACCCTTTCCTCCCCAGCGACGACCGGATTATCCTAAGTGTGTCTGCAGCCCTCTGGAGTAGGAACTCCAGAGGACCACCGTCTCCATCCACCATCTTGCTTTTCCCTGTGCTGCGTGATTCTTCTCCATCCACTCCACGCTTCAATGGTCGAGTACTAGTAGTTAAAGACTATCGTTACCTCTGACGTTGTTGCACTGACATTCTATTATTAAAGGAGAGCTGTGTTGTATAATATGTATGTTCACCATTACTATTAAAATGCTTGGTCAACTTGTATCCCTGTCCCTGCACCGTTAATAGAGTGTCCGCCATTTTGTGTACCTGTAATGTCTGGCTAATTTAATATTCTGCATTAGTGGTTTAATCTAACATATCAATACAGTCCGGGTTGTGTAGCCCCTTAGCTACAAGTAGCTATAGTAACGTTCGAAATTGCCATTATCGCCTAGTGATATAAAGTAATATAATGTAAATATTAAAGTAGCAGACATGTAAATGATATAACGCAACAGTGATCAATGCACATTGTGTTAATAAGTACCAAAAATTGCTGTAACAGTAGTAGTTCTGCCGTTCTGTCCCGCTGAAATCAGGTCAACAGCGCTGAGTGCTGCAGTGCTGCAAAAACAATTGGAACTAAGGGAGCTACGTGAACCACGTGATCGCCTGGCGGCGAGATCAAAGCGGGTCGCAACTCTAATTATACGGCTCTGGTATAACCTTAAGTAGGTTGTTTGGTCTGGTTTCTTTGATGTCCCTCTCCCTATTAACTTGACAGCACAACTTTTTTCCCCCTTTTTTTTTTGGTCTTTTCACATTTGATCCCATCCCCCAAATTTGGCCTTATTCCAATTCCCTCCTGGTAACTTTCTGTGGGTCTTGGGAGGGTGTAGACTACCACACGCCTCCTCCCATACATGTGGAGTTAGCAGCTGATTCTTTTCACCAGATAGGTAGGAGTTTCACTGGGAGAGTGTAACACGCACAGTTCACACTACCCCCCGGCTGAACAGGTGCTCCAATCGATTAGTAGGAGTCGCTATTGCAACAACCCATACTCCCACCTGCAAAGTGCAAACACTGCCAATTGTGTTCATAGGGACGACTGACCAAGCCGGAGGTACCGTTACCGGGGTCTCTGTGGTTGTAGACGAGTGCTTAGACCCAGGGCACAAAATTGGAGCCCGCCACCCGCCATTGGCGGGCAGATTTTCGGTTTGGCGAGTGACACTGAGAGGTCTGCCCGCCACCTGGCATGTAGTTCATATCGATACTCTTATTTTGAAAATCCTGTGCGGGTCTCATTTCCGCCCCAAGTGTAGCTCCAGTCATAATATCGATGGCTCCGGCAGTTAGCAACGTTCGGTTCATATGATTGATCATATGATATTTTGAAAAAACCTGTGGCAACGAGTCATATCCGCCCCAGTCCGTGCTTCTGCGCGCATCAACACAGGCTCCTATTGCCTCGGGCCGGGTGCTCTAGTCTAGTGTGGACCTCCGTGAGCTAACGTTACTGTTTAAACAATGACCCAGTCAACTATTCACTTTTAGTTTAATACATGAGGCATTGTCTAACGGTATCTAGCTGGCTAGCTACTGATAGCTGCTGATATCAACAAATGCTCCAGCAATAGTCGAGTGCATGATACCTCCGTTCGCTCGGTAGGCAACGTTAGCTCACGTTAGCTCTATATGTCCCAGTAAACTAAATAGTTCACTGAGGCATTGTCTTAACGTTATCTAGCCGGCTAGCAGTAGCTACAGATAGCTCCTGATATCAATGTCTTATAACATTGATTCGATGCGTATTCGAGCTGAGGGCATGCTGAATGTGATTTGACCAAAGCACAGTATACCAATAGGGTCCAGCTGCAGCGCCGGAGAATCCTGGCTGCATCTGGAGGCTACTAAGTACTAAGTATACACACAGACAGTGGAGCTGTTTGCAGATAGCGAGAAGTCACTTCAGAGAGAGAGAGAGAGTACAAATTTAACTCTGGCCTCTTTAAGTGTCTATTCTTCAACGTAATAGCTTATCTACTTGAAATGTACTGGAAAAAAATGTATAATGTGACACAAAAATGTGTATTTTTTTTGGCCGGTAAGAAATATGCTTGGCAGGTAGAATTTTCCCATCTACCGGCCACTGGCCGGTGAGTCAAAAAGTTAATTTCGTGCCCTGCTTATACCTCTATAATACCCGGCAGCCACAACCTGATAGCACTACTGATAGCTTACAATGATAGTACTTCCTGACTTAAGGCAGGCTACAGTATTTGTCTTTTATCCAAGCTGTATAATGAGTAAATAATAATAATTTAGGACCTGCTCAGAGGTCATTAATCGGCATGCATGCGATGCATGTATGCGATTAGTCTCCGCGATTAACCCATCCCGTCGTTCTTCCCCCCCAAGGGCAGCCGGGAGCAGACAGGCGCAACGTGAGCCGCGCCAGGGGACCAATCCAAGTGCTCCTGTCCGTCTTCGTCAAGGACGCCACAGCGTTAGCGATCTTGTTGTTGTGCATGTTTTTCCATTGGGTTTATCTTATCGGGGGGGGGAAACCCTTGCGAGCACGGGGAGAACATGCAAACTCCACACAGAAAGGCCTGGGAGATACCCCACCTGGGTAACTGGCATCATGGAAACCTGGTCCCCAAGCGGGAATCGAACCCTGGACCTTCTTCACTTCACATACAGTATCATACAATGACAGGGAATTTAAATAGTATTGCCATGATACTGCTCATCTGTTCCGTGAATCCACTGAATTCTACCCTCCTCCATTTGACAGACGAACAGAGGTTGAAGAACCTTTGTAGGTCTACATGTATGAATGAATGAAAAAGTTTATTTTTGAACATGTATTCTTCATATTCCTTCAAACAAATCACGGTATCTAGCTCCGTCAAACAGAACAATCATAACAAAAAATTTAGCACACCACAGATTATGTTTGATTGAGTGGACCTGTACTCCCCCAACTGCACAAACTGTTGTCTTTGTTCTAAGTAACTTTTTAACCATTTGAGCCCTACTCCTCTGATCCCATACCTTTCCAATTTTAGTAGCAGAATATCATGATTTATAGTGTCAAACGCCTTCTTCAGATCTATGAAGACCCCTATTGCAAACTTCTTATTATCAATTATGCTTGTCAGTTGTTCTACTAGGTCCATTAGTGCCAATGACGTTGAATAATTTGATCTAAATCCATATTGACTGTCTATAAGTAATGCGTGTTTATCAATGAAACTGTCCAATCGTGCAGCAAATAATTTTTCCATTATCTTTGAGAACTGGGAAAGGAGAGAAACTGGCCTGTAATTGGTGAATAGATTTTTCTCACCTGCTTTGAAGATCGGTATCACTTTTGCGGTTTTCATTTTGGTGGGAAAGGTACCCAGTTTGAATGAGAGGTTACATATACTAAAGGGTCTGCTATGGCTATGATTACTTGTTTAATTAAGGTCATGTCAATGCCGTTCCAATCTGTTGATGTTTTATTTTTAAAATTGTTCACAGTATCAATAATTTCATATTTACATTTACATTTTACATTTACATTTAGTCATTTAGCTGACGCTTTTATCCAAAGCGACTTACAAGTTCTGTACGACAAGCCATCAGGAAGGGCACAACTCTATCAGCTGAGTAACAATGTTCGTCAAAGTGTTGAGTGCTACAGTGTAGGTTAGTTTATTAGGACAAGTGCATGACAGTATGGTTAGTTAGGGTTAGATAATTTAATTTTTTTTTTTTTTTTTTTTATTCAGATAATGGTTGAAGAAGTGCGTCTTTAGTCGACGGCGAAAGATTGGACGTGTTTCGGCTGTCCTAACTGGGGTGGGTAGTTCATTCCACCATTGTGGGGCAAGGACTGAGAATAGGCGACTTCTCTTTGATGACCCTCCCGGAGCTTGGATAGGAGTAGGTCTGAGGCGGCCAGAAGAAGCAGAGCGTAGGGGTCTTGAGGGTGTGTAGTTAGAGACCATTGACCGGAGGTAGGCGGGAGCAGTTCCCTTTGCCGCACGGTATGCTAGGTCGAGGGCCTTGAAGTGGATTCGTGCAGCAATGGGGAGCCAGTGCAGGTCCCTAAGAAGTGGGGTGACATGGGCCGACTTCGGTAGGTTTGAGATCAGGCGGGCCGCTGCCTTCTGAATGAGTTGAAGAGGCTTAGTGGCAGTGGCCGGGAGGCCAGCGAGCAGTGCGTTGCAGTAGTCGAGGCGGGAGATGACTGTTGATTGGACGAGGAGTTGGGTGGATTCTTTTGTCAGGAAGGGGCGGATCCTTCTGACGTTGCTCAGGAGGAATCGGCAGGTTCTGGTTGTCGCTGCGATGTGAGCAGAGAAGTTCAACTGGTCGTCGAGGACAACACCAAGGTTCTTGGCGGTCGGGGACGCGGTCACAGCTGCATTCTCGACTGTGATGGAAAGGTCGGTCAGGGGGGAGGATTTGGCCAGCAGGTGGAGCAATTCTGTTTTGCTTAGGTTCAGTTTGAGGTGGTTGGTCGTCATCCAGGCGGAGATGTCGGACAGACAGGCCGAGATCCGCTCAGAGACGTGGATATCTGAGGGAGGGAAGGAGAGGAAGAGTTGAGTATCGTTGGCATAACAGTGGTAGGAGAAGCCATGAGACGTGATAATGTTACCCAGTGATTTAGTGTAGAGGGAGAAGAGAAGGGGTCCTAAAACCGAGCCCTGGGGGACACCCGTCCGCAGGGGGCGGGTGGCCGACAGGGTCCCTCTCCATGACACTTGGTAGGAGCGGTCATTGAGGTATGATGACAACCATGTCAGCGCAGAGCCAGCCACTCCCATTCCTGCGAGGGCCGCAAGGAGGATCTGGTGGTTGACTGTGTCGAAGGCTGCAGATAGATCTAGGAGAATCAGGACAGAGGAGAGGCCTTTCGCTTTTGCTAAGTGAAGTGCCTCTGTGACCGCAATGAGGGCTGTCTCTGTGGAGTGACCAGTTCTGAAGCCTGACTGATTAGGGTCTAGGAGGTCATTCTGTAAGAGATAAGCAGTAAGTTGGTTGGATACAGCACGTTCAAGTGTTTTAGAAAGGAAGGAGAGAAGAGAGACAGGACGGTAGTTGCCTATGACGGTAGGGTTCAGGGATGGTTTTTTTATGAGGGGCGTGACTCTGGCTTGTTTTAGGGAGGTGGGGACCACCCCCGAGTTGAGTGAGGAGTTGATGGTTGCAGTTAGGAATGGGAGGATGTCTGGTGCTATGGTCTGGAGGAGTGGGGAAGGTAGCCGGTCCAGCTGGCATGTAGTCGGACGGTTCGACGTTACCAGTGTCAGGGTCTCGGCTTCTGTAATGGGAGAGAAAGATGACAGAGTGAAGGATGAGGTTCTCGATTCAGCATTTGGAATGGGTGGGGGTTGGGAGAAGGAGCTGCGGATGTTCTCCACTTTTTCCTCAAAGAAGATCGCAAAGTCTTCGGCAGAGAAAGATGATGGAGGGGGGGGGGTGGGGGGGGGAGTGAGGAGGGAGGACATGGTAGCATGCAGTTTGCGAAGATTCTTGGCAGAGGCCTCGATCCTATGGTGAAAGAAAGAAGCTTTGGCATTAGTAATGGTTTTGGAGAATGTTAACAAGAGGTTGTGATATGTGTCGATGTCAGCAGTGAGGCGTGACTTTCTATACTTCCTTTCAGCTGCTCTCAGGACCTGTCTTTGTTCTCTCACTGGATCTGTCAGCCATGGACTGGGTGGGGAACGGCGGGCAGGTTTCTCAACGAGGGGACAGAGCTTGTCGAAGGAGGTTGCAAGGGCTGAGAGGAGGGTGGAGGTTGCCATCTCTGTGGAGAGAGCAGAGAAGGTGTCACTCAAAGGTAGAGCGGACAGTATGTCAGAGGAGAGGGTGGAGGGGGATAGGGAGGCCAGGTTGCGTCTGAGTGAGACGGTTTGAGTTGGGGTGAAGACCTTTCGGTTAAGCATGAGAGTTAGTGAGAAGGATATGAAGGAATGGTCAGATACATGTAGGGGAGTTACCGTGGTGTTAATGATGCTGGAGTTACGGGAAAATATGAGATCCAAGGAGTTGCCTGCTTTGTGGGTGGGAGGCATGGCAGTGGGAGTCAGGTCAAATGATTGTAGGAGGGAGACTACTATGACTGACTGAGATGAGTCAGGCAGGTTGAAGTCGCCCAATAGAAGGAGAGGGGTACCATCTTCCGGTAAGGAGCTTAGAAGCATGTCCAGCTCATCTGTGAAGTGATCGAGCGGACCTGGAGGGCGGTAGAGTGTAACAATGGTGAGATTGAAAGGATTAGAGACAGATACTGCATGATATTCAAAAGAGGAGAGTGACAGTGCTGGGAGGGGTGTTAAGTTTGTAGTCCATGAAGGAGATGTCATGAGGCCAGTGCCTCCACCCCGTCTGGAAGGTCGAGGTGTGTGAGTGAAGTTATAGTTTGTAGATAATGCTGCAGGTGTTGATGAGTTATTGGGGGTTATCCAGGTCTCAGTTAGAGCCAGGAGCTGCAGATTTTGACTATGGGCGTAGGCAGTAATGAATATTATTTATATATATATATATATATATATATATATATATATATATATATATATATATATATATATATATATATATATTATTAATATATATTTATCCGTATTTCTCAAGAAGATAGTACATGTCACCGTGTCTTTGTAATATGTCTGACAGTTCTGCACATTTGGCTGTTAGTATTACTGTTGACATGTTTAGTGGCCTTGTTTCATTCCTCATTTAAGAGCATTAGCTCATGCAGGTTGGCACCTTGCATGGTTGCCTCTGCCATCGATGTGTGAATGGGTGAATGTGAGGAACAAAAATTGTAAAGCACTTTGGATAAAAGCGCTATATACTGTAAACGCATAATTTACCATTTTAATAGACTTGCTGACTGATTAGTTGATTTAATTGCCAAATCTGTAAAATTGTGTTTCCTACATGCAATCATGCAGAAAGACCTCCTTAAATATAGTGCTTACCAGAGATGTGCTCATAATATTTCAGGAAACAATGCAATCAGCGTAGAAAATAGTATAAAAAAAGAAATGACAAAACTAACAAAGTCTTGGTTGACTGAGACCAAGCAGACCGATTAATCGACTAAGAAGGCGCAGTCCTCATAACAACATTAACAATATCTATGGTGCCAAGTAAAGCATGTTTTAATTTCAACGATGAATGTTGCCGCTACTCTACGCCACTGGATCTGTGTGTGATTAGGGGACTTTCTCACCACGCCGCCATGCCTTTTAACACCTTTACTTTTGTGACAGCATTTCACTCCTGACGTGTTATTATTTACAGTGTAGAAGTATTAGCTAGCTAGCTTCTTAACACTTCTAATGTTGTGGCTACTCCCTAGCAGACACTTCTCCGGTACGCTATGTGTGTGTAATCCTCTGTCAGCCAGAGTTCAATGATCACAGCACTCATATTCCATATTCAAAGACGGCTGT
This sequence comes from Notolepis coatsorum, assembly GCF_963971535.1. Lineage (NCBI taxonomy): Eukaryota > Metazoa > Chordata > Actinopteri > Aulopiformes > Paralepididae > Notolepis > Notolepis coatsorum. Next base: position 85,335,446 of record NC_140170.1, on the reverse strand, counting down.
ATGACTCCCACCATAAATAATAGAGTATTTTCACAAGCAAGTGTGTACTTTTTATTGATTGACTACTTGATTCTTTGTAGGCCGCAGACATCTTGGTTGGCAAACAACAGGCGATTGTAATCAAATAGCAGAAGATAACTGTGGCCAATGAGCTGTGGTCAGTAGGGGTGTAACGGTACGCGGATACGTACTGTACCGCATCAATGTGGTCCTCCGGTACAGTACGGGCTGTGCACCGTACGATTGCAACGGTATGGTCAACCTTTTTTTGCGGAACTTAAATCCCCCCGGCCCCCGTAATTTATCAACAACACTGCGGTCTGCTGTGAGCATTATAAAACAAACCGTGTAACCGACCGTGAATTAAAGTGTCAATGCTGTTTGTCATTTTAACAGCAGATACTTTCTTAAATGCCATCCTCCCGACAGAGGGGTGTTGATGGGGAGCTCAGATGGGTTCGCTTGCTGGTGTTATTAGCATTAGCTGAAGAGCTAACCGAAAAGCTAGTTTTAGCTTTAACATTACCTTGGCTAAAGTTGGGGCTATTCATAATCCAGCAATAATGGCTGCAGACCTGCAAGCAAAGTACAGCAAGTTGGCACAGGAGTATTCCAAGGTAAATCACTTTTTCACCAGTAACGTTATATTGTCTTGTTTCCATCTAACGTTAGCTAATGCTAGCTAACCTAGCTCACGTTAGAGTCATCACTGATCGACCTCTCGCACACAATTAATGACATGTTGCGGACAGCCATATCGGTGACAATGTTTAGCTTTTAGTGCCAAATGATGAGTCTGAGGCGGAGTCTCAAAAGAGAATGTTGAATATTTATTGTGCAAAAATCACAACAGATCCTCTGCTACTTCACCGGAGCCAGCATTGTAGACTGAGTAGGGTATATCTGCAGAGCCACTGGGTAGCGAGTGCAAAGTGACTGAGTGGATCATTGGAGTAGGGTATATCTGCAGTGCTGCAGCCCCATAACACCGGTTCCTGACAGGGAGCGAGCGAGCGAACTGGAGACGAAATCGCGTCCTGATATGAGGCGGCGCGTGTCCGAGTGTGTCTGTGTGTGTGTGTGTTACAACAACATACAACATTTTTTTTAATAAAAAAGAAGAAGTTATGAGCCTTTTTGTTAAGATACGATATTCCTTTATTGATCCCCTTGGGGAAATTCAGGCATCATAGCAGCATGGGGGAAGGGGGGGGGGGTGGTACAGGTAGTAAAAACAACACAGGCAGTGTAAACCATAGGCCACTCCCACCACCACACCCCCTTTTTTGCCAGTTGGCATTAACAGCTAATGTCTGTCCTTTGTATTATGACCACCCTTTACACAAAATCTGGTCCAAGTCTGTCAATTCATTTGAGAGTTACAGTATATGTCTTTTTGCGATCGGCCACTCACGCCCCCCTTTTAGGCAATTGACTTGAACACACACATTTGGGGCAACAGTGGCTCAGGAGGTAGAGCAGTCATCTGGTAATATGGAGGTTCCCGGTTCGATTCCTGCTCCTCCCGGGCAGTGTGTCGAAGTATCCTTGCATGGTTGCCTCCGCCGTCAGTGTGTGAGTGAATGGGTGAATGTGAGGAACAAAAATTGTAAAGCGCTTTGGTTAAAAATGCTATTTAAATGCACCATTTACCATTTGACCTCCAGGCCAAATTTCGGCCTCCTCGGGTGAAAACTGTGGGTGAGGGTGGGGCCATTTCTTATACAAACTGAAATTACCATCACACTTTTTCTCAGGGTTGAGTGGAAGGAGGTATTATAATGTATGTATAATGTATATCTGTGTGTGTGTGTGTGTGTGTGTGTGTGTGTGTGTGTGTGTGTGTGTGTGTGTGTGTGTGTGTGTGTGTGTGTGTGTGTGTGTATGCGTGGGTGTGTGTGTGTGTGTGTGTGTGTGTGTGTGTGTGTGTGTGTGTGTGTGTGTGTGTGTGTGTGTAGGTGTGTGTGTGTAGGTGTGTGTGTGTGTGTGTGTGTTGGGGGGGGGGGGGTGATTGTCAGAAAACGTAAGTGCATTTCTCATCCAATTTGGCTCAAACTCGTGGATAGGTTGACAGTGGATAGGACCAGCACCTTAACTTTTCTTCAAGTCTGTCAAAGATCGATGGTACAGGATGAGTTTAGAGTTGAGCTTTTCTTCAAGTCTGTCAAAGATCGATGGTACAGGATGAGGTTAGAGTTGAGCTTTTCTTCAAGTCGGTTAAAGATCGATGGTACAGGATGAGTTTAGAGTTGAGCTTTTCTTCAAGTCGGTTAAAGATCGATGGTACAGGATGAGGTTAGAGTTGAGCTTTTCTTCAAGTCAGTTAAAGATTGATGGCGTGGAATGAGGTTTTAACCATCGATTGCTGTGGGACAAGGTCCACAGGTTTCCAGAGGTAGGTACGGATGTGAGCAAGGCCTAGGCTACTGCTATGTGTACACAATATTGTACAGAGTACAGTTTGGAGTCAAGGTGAGTGGCAGCCTATCTTAGCAGCTTCCCACTCTCCTCTATATTATTTACCCCTATTTACTTTTACTTTCGCTACTTTCTTATTAACTAGGTGTCTAAGTTAATGTTAACAACTTCTGTGAAGTTAGCCAGCTAGAAGTATGTCTTCTACTATTACCATACCCATACCTGTACCTCCCCTCCCCCTCGCCTTCCCCCATGCTGCTATGATGCCTGAATTTCTCCAAAAGGATCAATAAAGGAATATCTTATCTTATCTTATTATAATTATCCTCTACGGTCTATTTGGTATTCTCCTTCATGAATTCATGAATGGAGGACAAGATATGAGGATATTATGGTAGGTGAGGATCCCAAGGTATGTGTTTCCAGACCTTACTCATGGCCAGAGGGACCCCCCCCCCCTCCCTAATTTCCATTGTTAACATGTCTTAACATTGTTTTAATTGTTTTAATGTCCTGGCCCCACAAGATGAAACGCTGCGTTTAATATCTAATGAATAATTCACAACTGCCATCTTCTCCAGGTGCATGAAAAGAAAGTACAAGAAAGACGACTACCACTAGGAAGAGAGAATGAGAAAGAATACATGTTTTGCCTTCCAACTCACCATTTTGAAAAAGGGGAAGAGAGAGAGAGAGAGAGAATGTGTGTGCAGTATATGTAATATGAACTAATGTGCTCCTCGTATCTCCTGAGGTCTGGAAGGCTCAGCGTCCCGTCAGTGAGACAGGGATTTGTGAGATATAAGTCCAGAGCACCGTGTGCCTCACTCCCCCAGCTCCATATGGATCCTGCTAGGATGCACCCTCCCCCACCCCCCAACTTAGATTTACACTAAGGATTCATCAATATTTTGGCAGGAAATCGATGTCAATCAGAATTGGTCAGGTTGGTCTTTGTGAACTTTTTTTTTACCGGGAGTGTGCTTCATACAGTACAAGTGCCAAGGAATCAACAAAATAACACTAATAATGAGATTGTTTGAAGAACAAAGACTATTTCTCCTTTAATTTATGTGGTTGTGTTATATTTATTATGGGGGTGTTGTAATCCCCCTTTACTCATGGGACCACTGAAGATTGGCACGACTGAAACAGCATGACCTGTTTTGTATCTGCATTTGGACTGACATTTGTACAACTATCCATACTGGTATCTGTTAACACATTGGCGACCGCTGGGACCCGTCTAATATAGTGGTTGAGGACCAGCTTTTGTAAACAGACCGGTGTCTTTTTGTAGAGCTAAATCTATACTTTATAGTATTGCTATCTGTCCATTCTCATTGTCAATTGAGTTCATAAACCGTCCCTTCAAAATGGCTTAAAGAAAAAAAAATGCATCAATAGGTTGTCATTTTATAGCGCCGTGAATATAAGCATTATAGCGGATTTTGTCTCGTATATTTTCTGGAAGGCTAGTTATAGGGCTAATAGCTGTTAACGTTATATTCAACAGCATTTCCGTTTTACATATGCTAAAGAAATAACTCAAACTGCATATCATCGGGACTGTCCCAAAGCATGTATGCATCAAAGGGGGGGGGGGGGACGTCGTTTATATTATTGATTACCAATAACAGTGGTCGTGTAACTAGCCACATACACTGCTCGGCTGGTTGCGTATCATAGCAAGCTCTGATCCGGCTGTAATTTATGTGAAAAAGATCTTACCATGAGCCGGTGAGATACCCCCGAGCATTTCCCCGTTATCGATCGGCATCTGGTAGATCGATATGTCCATTGGCTGATGATAAATCCCCTTATTCCATGGTGAAATCTGCGATTCGAAATGTAATCAACGGTACAAGATGCTGAATCAGAATCCGGGTACTAAAAATCTCCATTGAAAGGGGGGGAAAAAGTGATCCATTCGCCCACAGGGCATACTGCAGTGGAGCGATGGCGCCCCTAAGAGGATCTGGCCGGTATTGCACATCCTCGAATTCACAGACTAGGGAATATATGCAGTGCCGCTCCGCGACCTTGACCCGGTTATTAAAATGATATAAAAGCAATAACAACTTGCCACGGCTTTATACGTGATTCTGTCCACAACGCATGGATTCGAAACCCGTATTAACTCGTGGTCGGGCGGCAAAGTGTTAAGAGAGGCAGATATATGATGAGAATCCCAGCTGTTACCCCCCTCCCCCAGAGAGAGTGTGTATTTTTTTGGAGCAACGGGCTGTCGAACTAATGGGCTTCCTTTATAACTATCTAACTATAAGCAACGTGACTTTGGAGCAATGAGCTTTTGTTTTCAGAATAATTGTTGGACTAAAGGTCTTTCGGTCCAATGGGACATTTTTCAGACTATTGAGCTTTCAAAATAATGGGCTGTCGAACCTATGGCACGGCACCACAAATACACACACAGACACGCATGTATGCATGCACACTTACATACAATGGACCCCATTCACCAACATTGGGTCTCATTCTCCAACGGACTTAAGACAACAAATTTGCTCTTAGGGCCTTTTAAGACATCTTAGATTATGGGATTCCCCAACCGTCCCTAGGCTTGGAAATCGGCAGGATTTAGCAGCAGGATTTAGGAGCGCTGAAGAGCAGTATTAACTTGACAGACTGTTGTGCTCCGTGTTCTTAAGGGCTTTATTTGGGAGGAATCATAGTGATTCCTTCATGTCAACTCTACAGGCGTCCTTGGAATGGATTAATCATAATTTAAATAAATATGACAATATTTGTACGATAAAAGATTACGCATTTGATGTCGGAAAAATAAATAATATGGATTCATCTGATCACAGGGCAGCTGGATTAACCATATCTGAACCAGCTATTTTGGACAAATGTATAATTACTCAGATATTCAAACACAATTATGCAATTATTGTGAAAACAAATATAGATCATATTATTAAACTACAGAAAAGAGCTATTCGAATAATAAACAAAGCTAGTTACATTGAATTGACAATCTATTATTCATAAAGTCGCGCATCAATAATAACATAGAACACATTAAATAGCTTACATAAGTCTAACCAGCTAGCACTAACATTAGTTTGTTTTTGTTTAGAAAAAGCTCACGCCAATTTATGAGGCTGTAACTGAGTGGCGAGACTAAACAAAAGAAAACTAAATCGAGACTAAAGAAAAAGACTAAGATTAAAATGACCAGACCTGTAGTTGACTAAAACTTGACTAAACGAAAAATAGATAAAAGTGACTAAATATGATGAAAAAGAAAAAGAGCATTTGACACATGACTAAGACAAAAACTAAAATAAAAAATAGCTGACGAAATTAACACTGCTTGGAAGTTCGTAAGAGAAAGCCTACGACAGTTACCCCCAGATTCATCAACGTGTGGAGAGGTTGTCTTAACACACTCTGTGCCTTTTTACGTGGATCGTTTGATCTTTTTACTTTGATCCCCGCTCTACACAGTTGCCCAGAGCGATCTGCATCATTTAGGCACGTCCCGACACATTGGAACTGCATTCTGATCGACTATCACCAGGTGGCATTATCGTCCCGACTCCCGTGTCTGAACTGCATGGGGCTCTGGGCTGATAGTCAGCTTCACTTTCAGTTTCTCCTCGTGAGTGGCCCCTCCTTCTCCTGGGACAGAAATTCACAGTCCTCGCCTCGGGATTCCGTTACATAAGCGTATTTGACCATCGAAACGTGTATATAAACTGGTAATCGCGATGGCGATGCAATCACTTGGAATTATTCTTTTGGAATACCTTCTGGCTAAGGTAAGGTACATTCTATCTATTCTATCTAGTCTATTTGACCTAATATGAAATGTGTTTTTCTAACGATCACAGTTCTGTGTTTCAACGGACGAAAAACATGCTTGGCAAAAGCGATCATAGTTTTGAGTTAAAACTAAGGCTGGGCGATATAACGATAACGATAAATATCGCGATATGTTTTAATAATCTATATTGAATATCGGAAAAAAATATATATATCGAAAAATCGATTTAAATTTTTTTTTTTTTAACTTTTTCTTTTTTTGTGACCTGCAACAGAGACAGTGGACAGACTTGTCTTTCTTGCCTGCAACTTAAAGTAATGGCTTTGCTTGTCCAAATGACAATACTGACCAAATTGAGATTTATTTTTCTCTTGTCCATTTATTTTGTTTGCTTTCTAATTTAAAATACAGTTTGAAACCGTCTGTACACAGTAGGCTATGTGTGCTAGCAGAGCTAGACTCCAGTCACGAGTCACGGTGCACATGTGCGGTGGTTTGTCCACCAAAAAAGCGCCAAAAGATCTAAAATAAACTAGCAGAGCCAGAACTGTTCAACTCCCCTGGAGCCACAGCCAGCAGAGAAGCCGGTTTACTTTCGCTTTTAAACCAGCTGCAGCCTGAGAACTGGAGTGTGAGGGGATGTAACACTAAAGATGGCGGCAACGATAAAGAATTGCTGCAAAATAAACATACATATGTTGTCAAAAAAAAAAAAAACTATTTACTTATAACAATTTTGATAATTATCGATATCGAGAAATATGATAACATTATCATATCGTTATCGCGATATGATTTTTTGCCATATCGCCCAGCCCTAGTTAAAACGCCCCGTATATATGATGATACATATACATACAAGTCATATACCTTTGATATGGGAGTATTCTGGGTTTCAGGGGATCAGCCAGAACGGTTTGGGCTTATTGCACATAACGTGTTTTATCTCGCAATCTATGAAAAAATACTGTATTATCTTGGAAATGCGCAATGTTTAGCGTGTAATAAACTACAAACTACAGCGTGTGGAAACAAACTATTATTCCCATGCTGGACTTCAAGTAATGTTTGTCAAAATGAGCCACACCGTGTCTCATACAGCTATAATACAGAACACACACACACACAGCTTCGCAAACATAGTGCAACGACCACGGAAACAACTAGAAGGCTGGCATTCTAAGGGTAACTTTAACCAAACAGCGTGGCACTGAAAGTGTTAAGTTGCCAAAATTATCGCAGCTGCGAAGCCCTGAATCAAGTACGTCACTCATTCACAATTTGGAAGCACGTTCTCGTAGACCTGAATTTGCATACAGACACGCCCCGGCAGCTCCTTATAAGGCGAGGGCCGCATGCAAAATGTAAGCGAGGCTTCCCCCGTATTCAACAGGTAGCGTGGAAGTGATTTGCAACTGATCAAAATTTGATTAGATTCAAATGTATTGTCATCATACAGCACACTATAGCTATAGTGGAATAGACTGTATTAATATCCCCTATTTGTACTGTCTTGTTGCACACTCCTGGCCACCTGCCGCAGCGTGCACACACACTCACACCCACCGCGCTCGCTTGTACTGTATAGCCTACGTGCGTTATGAATGAAACAGTAGGCTTATATTATTAGTAGTTCTACATATTGTAGAACGTACAGTACACATCTTAAAGGCCGTCACAGAGTCAGGCATACTATGAGCGGACCGGACTCAGCAGAGGTCCGTGCGGACTCCGCATCGCACACCGGTCCGGTGTCACACAAAAGGTTGCTCGACATCGACCTGCATGAGAAAATTGGTACACGGTGGTACGCTTGACTATGAAACCTCAAATGATTGCGGACATGCGGCACAGAGTCCGGTCCGCTCACAGTACAGCCGACTCTGTGGTGGCCTTAAGATGTGTACTGTACGCAGTGTACTGTAAATGTAAAACGTAATCTTTTATCATACAAATATTGTCGTATTTATTATTATTATGATTATTTAATTCCAAGGATGTCTGTAGAGTCTACATGCAAGCAAACACCATGATTCCTCCCAAATAAAGCCCTTAAGAACAAGGCGCACACCAGTCTGTCCAATTTACGACTGATCTTCAGCACTCCTAAATCCTGAGAAGGGACCGTTCATGAATCCTGAAATCTGCCACAAAAAGTCTTAAGTGGAGCTACGACAAAAAAATACTTAACTTTTGTTTTAAGTCCGTTGGTGAGTGACACCCAATGCTCTTGTGACTGACTTATTTCAGCATCTGTCCACAGACTGTTGTTCTCTGTGTTGTCCTCCATGTCCATACAGCTCTGCCGCTCTGCCACTCAGCCGCTCTGATGTCACTCTGGATTTGACATCTTCGTTGTGTGCCACGTTGCGAGTGACACAAAAGACACTCTGAGAGGCAGAGCATCCGGACTGAGATATACGTCTGTAGAAATCCATCCGGAATCGCATGTCAAAACCACCTCCAAATGTGGTTTGTATCAGGTTGGCAAAAATCTCATTTTATGTGGCTTTGTGCTGTCCAGACTTTCTCATATCAATCTGGATACGCCAGCATCCCCAGCTGGCAGTCTGAACAAGGCCTGTGAGTACCCAACATCAATCACTCCAGTTTTGCAAATTGAACATAATGAATACACGCCCCAGTGGTCTTGTTGTTTTGTTTGAACCGAAATTGAATAAATGAATAAATAATTTGGAGGGCATTGGCTGACTACCGTGTAGGCTTGACACCTCACATCACCAGAACCACAGTAGACCCGCCATAGTGTTCATCCTGCCACAGGATAATCTCAGAACAGTAGACCTGCCATAGTGTTCATCCTGCCACATAATATTAGAACCACAATAGACCTGCCAGAGTGCCACAGTGTTCATCCTGCCACAGTGTTCCCCTGTGCCTCAAATAGATTCGCTATCAGCTCTATCTTTAATCTTTCAAAATGTTCAGTTGCTATCGCTATTAGCTCTATCTTTAATTTTTCAAAATGTACAGTTGCTATTGCATGCACTCATCTGTGTTCCACTACACACTTGAGTGCATGCTTACCAACTGTCCGTCTGCAACACTACTATCACCAACATCTAAGAAGGGAGATCCCCCCTTGAATGGCCCTTCTAAGGTTTCTCTCCTCCACACTGCCTGTGGAGCTTTTTTCCCTATTGTTAGGTTTTAGTGAGTTTTTCCTTACCTTCGCGTGGGGTATGTCTGGGAGTGCTTGCATTCTTTCATTTATTTGCGTTCATCTAAAAATGTTTGGACCTTATGGTGTTCTTGTTCTGTTCTTGACGTATTGTTATGTTTTCTTCTTGACTTGTTTAAAGAAGATCTGTACGGCCCATGGGGACATTAACGTGTGTTGTCGGGCCCTATAAATAAATTTGATTTGATTTGATTTGATTCATCCTGCCACAGGATAATCTCAGAACAGTAGACCTGCATAGTGTTCATCCTGCCACATAATCTCAGAACCACAATAGACCTGCCACAGTGTTCATCCTGCCACAGTGTTCATCCTGCCACAGGATAATCTCAGAACAGTAGACCTGCATAGTGTTCATCCTGCCACATAATCTCAGAACCACAATAGACCTGCCACAGTGTTCATCCTGCCACAGTGTTCATCCTGCCACAGGATAATCTCAGAACAGTAGACCTGCATAGTGTTCATCCTGCCACATAATCTCAGAACAGTAGACCTGCATAGTGTTCATCCTGCCACAGTGTTCATCCTGCCACAGGATAATCTCAGAACAGTAGACCTGCATAGTGTTCATCCTGCCACAGAACAGACTTGCCACAGGATGAACTCGCCATGACACATCACGGCCCATATGAATAAAGTAGAGAGTGTGTATCTAACCATGTCGTCTCTTTAGGTATAGTGAAGTTTATATGGCCATTATCACCCCACCACTGATCTTAGATCTGTACACCAACCTACTCTAAAGCATTATGCATGAGCTAATGTCCCTAATATAGTTATATAGCTCTGGCGCAAAAGGAAGAATGGATTTTTTTCCCTCTTTCAAAGCAATTACCTAAACACAAGATAAAAGATTGTTCTCACACTGGAGGAGAAAGGGAAGGCGCTTCACTGTTGCTGACTCAGGCTTCTTTTGAAATATTTGAATGATATGCTGTCCATTAATGGGATTCTAAATTCTTTAGCTGTGGCACTGAGGGAGCTTCCATGTAGACATGCTCAGGAAATTACGGACGAGGAATAGCTGCCATCGTTGTCATCGGTTTCCACTGCACACTAGGCCTGGGTCGACTGAGAAGATTCATTACCACAAAAACATGTCTCCAGATTCAGCATTAAAACAGGAGGAATGTCTTCAAAATCTGAATCAGAGTAGGTATTTTTGACACCCACAACTGTATTAGCTGTAATAGATTCCAATGTATTGTCATATACAGCATACAGTAGGTACAGTACGAAAAGTGGATCGCATCCAACTAGAGTGCAGCAGTAAAGTGCAACAGCAATATACAATGTACAAAATATACAAATTACTAATTAGTACTACTGAATGTCAGATGTATGTAGTATAATATGTACAGTGATACAGGTGTAAAGACAGTATGGTAGTAGTCATACTGTCCAGCAGTGTAACTAGTAAGAGTAGGACATGTACAGATATAGATATAGTATTTACAGATATGTAAAATGACTATGTGCAGGTAAATACAGACAGGTGTGGATACATATATGCAGTGAGAATAAATATTTGTATATGGTAATACAAATGTTTTATAGACGTGGACCTGTAATTTTCCATGCTTTTCATGCGATTATCATAAAGATGTACAGAAATGTATGGTATATGTACCACACTACCAGCTTAAGAGAGTGGCTTCATCTGAGTCATATTCAATCTGTGAGTGGGTGAGTCGACATGTATGAACCCTGAGGACTCCACCATGTCAGGACTGTGATCACGTTATAGCCTGTAACAATATAGCCATATTGCAAGTTGCACAATGCAATGTTTTATATTAAATACCAAGACATCACAGCAGTACTGTGTGTGTTGCTAACTGGTAGACGGCTAAAAGATAATGCAGTGCATCCACAGCTGTCCTGGGGCTGTTCTGGGACTAGTGCCTTTTGGCTCCAATCTGAAATGTCAACTGAACTAAATGTCACGTTTGTGGGCTAAGGCTTACACTTCCATCCCCACTGTGATATGAATGGTCCTGGGATCTACATACAGCTATTTTATTTTATTTTATTACGGATGCCCATTAGCTGGTGCCATAGCAACCAGCTAGTCTTCCTAGGGTCCACACAAAAGAAACATACAAAAACAATTATTATTGCAAAACTAAATTATTAAAAGTCAGTACTCAACACACAATGCATAATGAAACTAACAATTAAGATGGCTAAAATTACATGCAAGCACAGACACAGAAAACAAACAAAAAAAAATATATATATATATATATATATATATATATATATATATATATACTTTACAGTGTTAAATACAATTTAAGATTATTTTAAAAAGTGAATCTACTGTAAATGCAGCAGAGGTTTTGAGGCAGGTTATTCCAAAGAGGTAATTCTCTAAAAATAAAAGATATCCTTAAAGCGTTGGTTCTAGGACCTGGAAAATCAAGCTGCCCACTACTGGAACCTCTAGTGTAATGCTCATGCACAGTATTACTAAAAACAATCTGTTTATGTATAAAAACAGGAGTTTTACTGCTCATGACAGCACAAGTATATTAAAAGGCAATCTATTTTCAACGTTAAGCCACATTAGACCTTAGTGAGCAGCCCAGTACCAACCGTGCTGCCCTGTTCTGTACCACCTGGAGCTTCCTGAGGGCACCACTATGGAATGATGGACACCTTTTACAGGACAGATCTACATACAGCCATGTGGAATGATGGACACCTTTTACAGGACAGATCTACATACAGCCATGTGGTATGATGGACACCTTTTACAGGACAGATCTACATACAGCCACTGTGGAATGATGGACACCTTTTACAGGACAGATCTACATACAGTCACTGTGGAATGATGGACACCTTTTATAGGACAGATCAACATACAGTCACTATGGAATGATGGACACATTTTACAGGACAGTTTTTCATACAGCCACGTGGAATGATGGAAACCTTTTACAGGACAGATCTCCTTACAGCCACTGTGGAATGATGGAATAAGTGCACTTCTATTAGGTTTTTAAAAAGTGGGCAAAAGCAAGGGATTGGTCATTGTTTTCCACTCCATCACTCATTCTGTCACTGAGTTGCTATTTTTGGGGCCCAGGTCTGTCTGCGAAGGTCAGGTCTGAGTGTGGCGAAAGGTCAGAGTGATGGATTTTGCACAAGTCAAGCCTCTTCAAAGAGAACCCTTGGTGGGCAGATAGATGGTCATTATCACACCCAAACTAGGGTGTGGGGAGGTGGAAACCTCTAACTTCTCATTGATGGTCCGAGTGTTGCTCACGTCTAATTATCAACACACATTCTAAGGTCAAAGGTCAGAGCTGTAGAGAATCACTTGGATGTCTTCCGTAAGTGACTGAACACTTCCCTCTTCCCTAACTCCTCCTAATTAATTTATACCATGGGTGAATGCTCTTTTCTGATTGGCCGGCAGATGTGTCTTAAAACCATTTAATGCACACGTAGTTCGGCTCAAGTTTAATCACCGTTCTAAATTCATCCGCTACCCAACCTGTAACCATAGCAACATTAAAGAGCACAGCTGTCAAGGCTTACTCGTTATTAACTGCAGCAAGCACAGCTGACTTATCAGCTGACTTAACGACCGGGAAGCGTATAGTTTTTTACCAACCGGTTTCCAGTTCCGCGTTCTGCGATCTGATTGGCCACTGACGTTTCTGGTCTGCGCCAATCGTGTGACGCCTGTTTCTATCACCGGTTAAGCTTAGGCACTCTTTCGAAGTTGGTTAAGGCCCTCCAACCGAACAAGGCCACTGGCCATGACAACATCCCCTCCAAATTCCTCAGAGACTCAGCAGCCGCCATCACCCCAGTCATCACACACATAATAAACCTCTCCATAAAACAGGGACACGTCCCCAAGGACTTCAAAATAGCGAGAGTAACACCCCTGCACAAAAAGGGCAGCAAATTAGACCCAGGCAACTACCGCCCTGTTTCTATCCTTACATCCATCTCGAAAGTCATGGAAAAAATAGTATACGAACAGGTCGAAAAGTACCTTGCGGATAAAAATCTAATCTACGAATTCCAATCTGGCTTCAGAACATCCCACTCCACTGACACATGCCTTCTCTATTTGAACGACCACATCAAGCAAAAGGTGGACGCGGGCAAATACTGCGGCATGGTCATGCTAGACCTACAAAAGGCCTTCGACACTGTCAATCACACCATTCTGATTGACAAGCTAAAAGCAATTGTTTTTGATAGTTTATCAGTGAGCTGGATACAATCCTACCTGGAGGGGAGAGAACAGATGGTGGAGGTAAACGGTACCCTATCCCCCCCCCCTCACAGTGAACTGTGGTGTTCCACAAGGAAGCATACTAGGACCACTACTGTTCCTAATTTATGCAAATGACATGTCGTCAGCTTGTGACTGCAACTTGTTCCTGTTTGCGGACGACTCAGCCCTGCTGGTCTCTGACAAGAACAAGTTACAGGTTGAAAAAACCCTCAGCTCGGAACTAGGCAAAATCTGCATATGGCTCGCCGACAACAAACTATCATTACACATGGGCAAAACAGAGTCCATTCTCTTCGGTTCAAATAACAAACTCAGCAAGACCGACGGCTTCTCAGTTACAGTGGGTGACAATATTGTCACAAGGAAAGATGAAATTACCTACCTGGGTTCCATCCTAGAGGCTAATCTTTCCTGTGACAAAATGGCATCCAATGTAATAAAAAAAGTCAATCTACGAACTCGATTCTTGTACCGGATCTCCTCTCTGGTAAACAAAAATACCCTGAAGACTCTGGCAGGAGCACTCATTCAAGGGTACTATGACTATGCTTGCACCTCATGGTACCAAAGCACCTCAAAGGCACTAAAAACCAAATTACAAACATCTCAAAACAAACTAGTCAGACTACTGCTTGACCTGACTCCTAGAACCCACCTCACCCCTGCACACTTTGCCAACCTAGGATGGCTTAGAGTAGACCAGTGGTTCTCAAACTTTTTACACCAAGTACCACCTGAGAATGTAGCTGGCTCTCCAAGTACCACCATATGACCGGCGTTAAAATACAGTCTATTCAGCTATGCACAGTTCACGCAGGAGGCAAATGTATTCCTAATACCATTATTTATTGTTAACTTTTGTCAGACACAGCCACAATGTACAAAGGGATAGCACTAGAACTAGCAAACGCTTCCACACAACTCATACAATGCAAGGGGCATTGAGAACATAATAACTAACATTCTCACATAGCAAGTGAGAAAATTAAGAACAACTGTATTTCAGCAAATGTACTTAATTCTCTCTCTATCTATATATCTCTCTCACACAGCAAGCAATTGTCCATCATTCTCTCTCTCTCTCACACACACACACACACACACACACACACACACACACACACACACACACACACACACACACACACACACACACACACACACACACACACACACACACACACACACAATTATTTTGTTACAAAAACTTAATTTCCTGCATTCTGGTGCAGGACTTTTTGAATTTTTACCCTTTAAATGCCAGTGTTTGTGATGGGCATCACAAATTATTGTAAAAAATAAAAGAAAACACATATTCAATACATTTTTGAATTTTTACCCTTTAAATGCCAGTTTGTGTGATGGCATCACAAATTATTGTTAAAAAAAACACACAAAGTAAAATATTTTCAATATATCAAATGCAAAGTAAATTTTTCTGGGGGGGATTATTACAGGCTAGGCATGTGTCAATGATTAGCAGCAACACAGATTTTGATGGATTTTTTGTAATGTCAGATTTAACACCAACTCTTTTCAGAAAAGTGGGAGTATTTCATTTTTTATCTGACATTACAAAAAATAAATAAAAATAAAGGTTATGATCAGGGCTGAAGTTGAATTAAAGATTTATGACTGTTTAGACTGAATTACTCTCTGTCACAGTGATCTCCTGGTTGTTCCCCACTTAGGTTATCTAACTATCGCGCCGCCGCAACCAGAAACACTGGCCTGGCCTGCTCCTGCTTTTTCAGTGGCGTGACTGAAAAAAAAGAAAAAAAAAATTGCTTTTTTGTAAATGTTTTCAAGTACCACCAGCAGTACCACCAAGTACCACTAGTGGTACGCGTACCACAGTTTGAGAACCACTGGAGTAGACGACAGAGTACAGCAACTTGCAATGGGCCTGGTCTACAAGATACACTACACGACCAAGGTACCCATGTACATGTCAAAATACTTCCCAAAGGTCATTGAATATCACGATCACAACACCAGAGGGAGCTCCACAAATCATGTAAAACCCAGATTCGGCTCAAACAAGGGACTAAACACGTTTCGCAATTATGCCACATCAATGTGGAACGCCCTACCCAAAGCTGTAAAGGAATGTGAATCACTACCCACCTTCAAAAACACTCTCAAAGAACACCTACGGGAGACTGCAATTCAAAACTGGCCCCTACAAATGTCCTAACCCAGTTGTACAATAAAGACCAAGCATGGCTTTGTCAGTATTCCAATGTACCCAACCCCCCCCCCCCCCCCCCCCACCTCCAATGTACAGCCCCACCCAACCCCACCACACCTACCCAACCTCCTCCAATGTACAGTTTCTATGTCAAATGTTTGTCAGTATTCCAATGTACAGTGCCCCCCCCCCTACCCAACCCCCCCCCCCCACCTCCAATGTACAGCCCCACCCCACCTACCCAACCTCCTCCAATGCACAGTTTCTATGTCAAATGTATATACACTCTTTTTCTGGATTTTTTTAGTATCACAAACAGTACTGTATTTTAAAATCTGGTATGTCATAAATGTATAGATGTAGCAGTACTGTCTATCTGTATGTCGTGTGTGTCATATGATGAATTGAAAATGGGGGACCCTGATGGAAACAAGACGAAAGTCTTTCTCAGGTCTGCATCCTCTTAACAATTGTATGTATTGAGCTGTACTGTACTGTACCCATTCTGCAATCTGTTAATAAACTTTTCAATCAATCAATCAATCAATCAATCAATCAATCAATCAATCAATCAATCAATCAATCAATCAATCAATCAATCAATCAGAGTTTGTCTTAGAGCAGGGCGATAGAACACCAGCCCTGATTCCAAACTCTAACCTTAACCAACTTCGAAAGAGTCGTCTAAGCTTAACCAGTGATAAACTAGGCGTTAGGTAGTTTGCAGGCTGTTCGAGGCGGAAATTGGCGCAGAAAAAGGCGTCAGGCGATTGGGCGCACATGTCACATGACCAGAACCGTCAGTGGCCAATCAGATCGTACCAGAAACTTCAGTGGCCAATCAGATCGCAGAACGCGAACGCGGAACTGGAAACCGGTTGGTAAAAAACTATACGCGACCGGGAAGGAAAACACACTAATGGCTGATTTTAACATTTCTTTCAATCTATTTGGAGAATACAAAAAAAGAAATGTTGCCTCCACGTCGTGCTTTAAAACCGTTTAACGCACACCTACTCGTTGACTATCCCTTACTTATTAAAGAATGTCATTCTTATTCTCAGGCTATTTACTGGTAACTATGTAAGTAAGTATTTTCCTTATGGTGGATACTTGCTATGTCACTGATTAATAAAATGTTATGTTTGCACTTGCTGTAAGTCGCTCTGGATAACAGCATCTGGCTAATGCCTGAAATAAGAAACAAATAACTAACATTAAAGGACCATACGAGTCTTTATGACATGTGAGTTCCTTCTTGCCTGGGAAAAAAATCAAGGTGCACTACTTTTTTCATCTTTTACTGTTGCTGAAAAGGTTATTTTCTGCCAATTCACCACTGCATCTGAAATTATTTTTATTTTTATTTGACTTTATTTCGAACATGTAAATAAATACAAACAATATAAAATCAAACAAATCATTGATCTAAAAAAAAAAAAAAAAAAAAAAAAAAAAGCACATAACTCAATTTACATTCAAAAAAGAGTAGGAAGAAGTATACACTTATTTAATCCTACCCGTTTTCCAATACACAAATGAGTGTACTAATTTAAAACCTTACAAAACAAATATATATATAATTATGCAAAACAAAAAACAAAAACTATATATGTAAAACATGAAAGAAATAAAATAAAAATGTAAACACCAGTGAATGTCAAATCCCTTCCTTATCCCTGTACCTCGTGAACATCATTTCCTTATAATTCAGTTTTAATTGTATTATATTTGGACATTGCTTTAGCACCACATTCAGACTGTTCCACAGTTTCACTCCACATATTGAAATGCAGTGTCTTCTCATGGTAGTGTGTACACTAAGAACTTTTAAATTGAGTTCTCCCCTCAGATTATAACCCCCCATCTCTATCAGATCAGTTCTTGAATGTTTCCTGGAAGTTCATTACATTTTGCTTTATACATTAATTGTGCTGTTTTAAATTCCACAAGATCATTTAACTTTAATGTTTTTGACTTTAAAAATATGTTTGTGTGATCTCGATAACCTGCAATGTGAACTATCCTTATGGCCATTTTTTGGAGTATAAAAAGTGGTTGTAGTGTAGAATTATAAGTGTTTCTCCAGACTTCAGCGCAGTAATTTAAATATGGTAAAACTAGTGAACAGTAGAGAATGTAGAGTGATTTTTTATCCAGAATGTGCTTTACTCATGACTGAAATGCTTCTTGACAGTTTAGTTTGGACATGTTTTATGTGAGGTTTCCAGCAGATTCTATGGTCTATTATTACACCTAGGAATTTATTTTCATAAACTCTTTCAATAATCACATAATTTATTTTAACTTGTACTTGTGTATTTAATCTACAGTTTCCAAATAACATCATTTTAGTTTTGCTCAAATTCAATGATAATTTGTTTCTATCAAACCATTTTTTTTATTTCTTCATTTCAGATGTGATGACCTCTAAAAGCTGCTGGATATTCTCACCAGAACAAAAAAGATTAGTGTCATCCGCAAATAAAATACATTTAAATATATTAGATACTTTACATATATCGTTTATGAACAAGATGAACAATTTTGGACCCAACACTGACCCCTGGGGGACACCACAAGCAATGTCCAAACATTCAGATTTATAATCTTTCATCATCACAAATTGTTGCCTTTTATTTAGATCACATCACAAACATCCATAAAAGTCATCACATCTGACTAAAACGCCATGGTAACATATGAGGTGTATTTATTTCCCTGAAAGGTTTTTGTTTGTTTCCCTGAATAAAGTTGCTCTATTGTGCCCATTGATTAATATGGTGTCTAACAAGGAAGAAGAGAAATTCACAATGGCAAAATGTCACAATGGCTGACAATGTTAGCGTGACATAATGACATCTCGGGCAGAATCTAGTCAGCGGTGCTGGACCCTGTCCTGGTGGCGTGTAGCTGTTCCGCAACAGTAAGTGACTTCCGGGGTAGGCCTGATTGGCCCCGACAGGCACGTGACGCGCAACTTTCTCTGCCGCGCGGCACGCTCCGCGGAGCCCTTACGGAATTACGTAACCGTCCAAATACGTCATGACTCTCATTCGGTGCTATAGCTCACCTGGCAGAGCAGCGGTCCTGCGATCCTGCGGTCCGTTGTTGGTGAGTTCGAATCCCATCAAATCTTTTTTTTTTAACGTGATTTTTTTTTTAACGTGTATTCTTTCGCCGGTTAAGGTTAGGCATGGTTAAGGTTAAGGTTAAGGTTAGGCATTGTTTCGGAGTTGGTTAAGGTTAGAACGGTTAAGTTTAGGCGCTGTTAAGGAGCTGGTTAAGGTTAGAGTTTGTGTTAGAGAATGGCAATATTCTTTCTATGGTTAAGGTTAGGCATGGTTAAGGTTAAGGTTAGGCATTGTTTCGGAGTTGGTTAAGGTTAGAACGGTTAAGTTTAGGCGCTGTTAAGGAGCTGGTTAAGGTTAGAGTTTGTGTTAGAGAATGGCAATAGACAGCCTATTTCCGCGCGACAGCTCTCAGCAGCCTCGTTGCGCGTCCTGAGTTTGCCGCGTCACGTGCCTGTCGGGGCCAATCAGGCCTACCCGGAAGTCACTTACTGTTGCGGAACCGGTACACGCGTCCTGGTGCATTCTACTCCTATTGTCATAAGCTTGTCTGATCTCCTGTCAGCTCTATCTCCAGCATCCTCCTCCCGGTGTACCACACCTCCCTCCTCCGCACATGTCCAAACCATCTCAGTCTTGCCTCTCTCACTTTCTGCCTGAACTGCTCAACATGGGCCATTCCTCTGATGTAGACATTTTTTATTTTGTCCAACCTTGTTACTCCCAGAGAGAACCTTAGCATCTTCATCTCTGCCACCTCCAGCTCCGCCACCTGCTTGTTGGTCAGTGCCACAGTTTCTAGACCATACAGCATAGCTGGTTTCACTACCCTGCTGTAGACCTGTAGAACTCTTGCTGGTACTCTTCTATCGCAGATAACCCCTGTCATCCTTCTCCACCCGCACCACCCGGCCTGCACTCTCTTCTTCACCTCCCTACCACAGTCCCCATTACTTTGGACAGTTGATCCCAAGTATTGAAACTCGTCCACTTTTGGTACCTCTCTACTCCTTGCATCATCACCACCCCTCCATCTTCCTTCCCATTCACACACATGTACTCGGTCTTGCATCTGCTTACTTTCATCCCTCTTCTCTCCAGTGCATGCCTCCACTTCTCCAGGTTCTCTTCCACCTGCTCCCTGCTCTCACTACAGATCGCATTCCCAGTAAAAAGTGGGAATCTCTAGAATGGGTTTCGGGCGACGCTGTATACGGAAGTGACGATAGACAACACTTTCTGTTGTCAGTAGATGGCACCATTGGTTTAAAATTAAAAGGTGAAAATGTTGAAAACTACATGAATACATTTCCCAAGATCCTTAGCACAGGTCACAGGTCACTGGGATGTGTCTATTCTTCGCCGTGATCTGAACAGCGGTAAACCATTACTGCGACCTCGGTATAGCGACCGCGAATGGTAAACTAATTATCTTAACAAAAGTGCGCTGGTAGCGTTACATATGTTGTCTAAAGGGGGACATATGGTACAATTTAAGATTTTAATGATAATCGGCATATAAAGGACAACATAAAGCATCGTTAATTTGTAAGAAACCTCAATGAAAACGGTAATATTCGCTATTGTTATGAAAATGTGCTAGAATCCTATAAAAATGTGGACGCATTTGGTCTACGTTCCGTTAAATCCCCCCGTCCCAAATATAACGTGCACAACTAACCGGATGTTGTTTGTTCATCCCACGCAGCTACGCTGAACGAGAGCTGTAATTCAGCATAACATATTAGCCTTAGTATGTCGAGTGCAATACTAACTGACAAGCCAGAGCTAGAAGATGCTCCCACAACATTTAAGTCTCCCGTTTGGGATCATTTCGGATTCCCAGTTAATGACAGTAATGGACAAAGACAGGTGGATCGCACTAAAGCTATGTGCCAGCTAGCCCCTTTCGTGACTGTGATGCACACTTGTGATGCAAGCCTTGCATCACAGTCACGAAAGGGGCTACGTGCCGGCATTGTTCAACTTTATTGCGAACTTTATTGCAAACTTTATCACGCATTTGAAATGGCATCACCCGAATGTGAATATCACTGGTACGCGGAAGAAACAGACCCTAGTGCAAACCCAGCTCCCTGTGGCATTCAAGCAGCATCTCGCTATTAATTCAGACCGGGCCAAAGCAATAACAAACGCCATAGGTGTTTTTATAGCAGCAGATCTGCGACCATACTCCGTTGTCGAGAACACAGGGTTTAAGCACATGTTAAAAGTAATAGAGCCCTGCTACCTAGTTCCCTCTCGTCCGTATTTCAGCCAGCAAGTCATACCACCAGCTCTGTATAAACTAGCCCCTTTCGTGACTGTGATGCAAGCCCTGCCCCTGTATTCAAGCAGGGCTTGCATCACAGTCATGAAAGGGGCTCTGTATAAACAAGCACACGCTACAGTTGTCCACGACTTATCCAAGGCATCTGCTATATAATAATCTTCAGATTAACTTTAAGTGTTATTAGTAGGTTACAGCAGTAAGCATTAGTGTGAGGTTTTGCCCGCTGCTCACTACCTTTTCTCTGTCTTCTTTAAGCCTTCTGTTAGGAATTCCCTACTCACTCTCTCTAGCCCCCACCCTCTCGTTCCTTACCCTTAGTGGCCACACCTGTTTGATATTCTATTATCTCTCGCACCTGTGGTGGCAGGCTAATGAGTCCCCCTGTGGGCTTTAAATACCAGGGCGCTTCCCCTCGTTTTGGCGTGGGGTCGTGTTGTATTCATGCTGAGTCATATTCTCTAACATCTAGACTCTTTCGGGAGATCCTCTGGTCTACCAATGCTGTAAGATGGATCTCTCCAGCCTTGAGATGTTTGCTCCAGCCTTCGTCTGCTGTCGCCGTAGCCTGTGGAGGAGACTGTTCTGCGCTCCCTGTAACTTCCACGGGAGGCACCCCAGCGCTCCACTGCAGACCCCAGCGCAGCTGTTCGTCCTGACGCACATCTAGACCAACGCGCATCTCCCGGACCCTCGGGCTTGGCACGCTCTCCAGTCACCAGCGCGCAACGCGCATCTTCAAGGGCTTTGGCCACCTGTCGCCGTTTGCCTGGAGGGAGACATTGTACTGCGCTCTCTAATTCTCTACGGGAGGTATTCCAGTGTTCCACTCCAGACCAGCGCGCCAGATGCGCTCAAGCCTTCGCCACCTGCCGCCGTTTGCCTGGAGGGAGACACTGTACTGCGCTCTCTAATCCTCTACGGGAGTTATTCCAGTGTTCCACTTCAGACCTTCGAGCTTGGCACGCTCCTCCGTACCAGCGCACAGACGCGCATCTTCCAGACCTTCGAGCTTGGCACGCTCCTCCGTACCAGCGCACTGACGCGCATCTTCCAGACCTTCGAGCTTGGCACGCTCCTCCGTACCAGCGCACTGACGCGCATCTTCCAGACCTTCGAGCTTGGCACGCTCCTCCGTACCAGCGCACAGACGCGCATCTTCCAGACCTTCGAGCTTGGCACGCTCTCCAGACCTCAGCGCGCCGACGCGCATCTTCCAGACCTTCGTGCTTGGCACACTCCTCCTAGCAGACGCACCCCGAGGCGTCTCTCTGTTCCGACGCGCACACCAAGGTGTGGCGCGCACTCTGTTCCTCGGCTCCGACAGCGGCTACCCGGTGGACGACACCCTCGCCACCGCCACTGTTCCAGCTCTCTGTTCCGACGCGCACACCAAGGTGTGGCGCGCACTCTGTTCCTCGGCTCCGACAGCGGCTACCCGGTGGACGACACCCTCGCCACCGCCACTGTTCCAGCTCTCTGTTCCGACGCGCACACCAAGGTGTGGCGCGCACTCTGTTCCTCGGCTCCGACAGTCGGCTACCCGGTGGACGACACCCTCGCCACCGCCACTGTTCCAGCACTCTGTTCCTCGGCTTGGACAGCCAGCCACCCGGTGGCGATGCCCTCGCCCCGCTGCTGTCCCTGTTACCTTTACGCATACGCCTGGGTGAGTTTTGATTGTGATGTCACTCACTCAGCGTAGTGCCCTAGCCCCCGTTCCCGCTGCTGTCCCTGTTACCTTTACGCATACGTCTGGGTGAGTTTTGATTGTGATGTCACTCACTCAGCGTAGTGCCCTAGCCCCCGTTCCCGCTGCTGTCCCTGTACCTTTACGCATACGCCTGGGTGAGTTTTGATTGTGATGTCACTCACTCAGCGTAATGCCTCTTGCCCCCGTTCCCGCTGCTGTCCCTGTACCTTTACGCATACGCCTGGGTGAGTTTTGATTGTGATGTCACTCACTCAGCGTAATGCCCCTTGCCCTCGTCCCGCTGCTGTCCCTGTACCTTTACGCATACGCCTGGGTGAGTTTTGATTGTGATGTCACTCACTCAGCGTAATGCCCCTTGCCCTCGTCCCGCTGCTGTTCCTGCACCATTACGCATACGCCTGGGTGAGTTTTGATTGTGATGTCACTCACCCAGCGTATTGCCTCCTTTAGTTCTCACTTAGTTATTAGTTTGGACATTTCATCTCCCACTCTGTTTTGTTCTCTCGTGGATATTATTTTGGACATTTCATCTCCCACTGTGTGTTTGTTCACACGAAGATAGTATTTACTTTGTTACTTTGTTATTTGGACTGTTCTGCATCTGCTCTGTTTGTTCCCTTTGAATATTAACCCTCTCCTCTGTTCTGCAGAGCGGCCCAGATGTTTTCCCACCAGTCCCCAGTTCCTCCCTGTCCCCAGCCCGCCTCCGCGGTTCTCTGTCCCCAGTTCCTCCCTGTTCCCCAGCCCGCCTCCGCGGGCCTCAGTCCCCTCTGTCCCAAGTTCTCCCCTTCTAGTTCCACCTAGTCCCTAGTCCTCTATCCCTAGTTCTCCTAGTCCCTAGTCCTCTTTCCCTAGTTCTCCTAGTCTCTAGTTCCTCTGTTCCCTAGGCGTTCCCTTAACCTTCCCTTAGGCGTTCCCTTACCTTCCCATAGTGTTCCCTTTTCCTGCCCGCCTCTTAAAGGCACTTTACCTTCCCCTCTTGTGTTATTCCAGTGTTTTGTGTTTTCTCCCTTAAAGGGACAGTGCCCTTTTTTCCCTGTTCTAAATAAATATCTGTTTCTTGGCAAACCATCATACCTGTCTTGTGTTGTGCGATTGGGGTCGGTTACAAACCATAACAGTACGACCCCACCAAATCGACGACCCCAGCCAGCACAGACGGTGTATGTTGAGTTTGCCTTTTTTTTTTCTTATTCCCTCTAGCTCCCCTGTTAGCCCAGTTTAGCTTCCTTGTTAGTCCAGTTTAGCTCCCCTGTTAGCCTGTTAGCTCCCCTGTTAGCCCTGTTGGCTTCCCTGTTAGCCCTGTTTTGACCCCCCTGCAGCTTGTTAGGCCTCTACTACCAGCATGGCCCCTGTCTGCTAGCCTTGCCCCGGCTGCTAGCACAGCCTCTATGTTTATGCAGCCCTTGCTGCTGGCATAGGCCCTGTAGCTAGCCTTGCCCTGGCAGCTAACCCAGTCCCTCAGCAGAGCCCCAGTCTGCTAGCTTGGCCCCGGCTGCTAGCACAGCCTCTATGTTAATGCAGCCTTGCAGCTGGCATAGGCCCTGTAGCTAGCCAGGCCCAAGCAGCTAACCCGGTCCCTCTGCATGGCCTCCACTTTTTTGTGTAGAATCTCACACAGCTAGGACTGTCCTTCCAGCTAGCTTGTGCTCTCATGCTGGTCCAGCCCTGTCTGCCAGCCTAGCTCCGGCAGCTAGCGCAGCCTCTATGTTGATGTAGCAGTACAGCTAGCATAGGCCCTGTAGCTATCAGTGCCCTGGCAGCTAACCTTCCCTCTGCTAGCCCTTTCCCGGTGCTTCTATGGTTACCCCTTAGCTACCCTGCTCGCCCCTCAGTTCCTCTAGACCAGTTGCTCTAGACCAGTTCTCTAGACCCAGTTCATCTAGACCAGTTCCTCTAGACCAGTTCTCTAGACCAGTTCTCTAGACCAGTTCTCTAAACCAGTTCTCTAGACCAGTTCTCTTGCCCAGTTCGCCAGACTAGTTCTCTAGACCCAGTTCCTCTAGACCAGTTGCCCCTCTGCTACCCTAGTTACCCCTCGGCGACCCTGTTTCTTTTGCTAGCCCCACTCTTGTGGTGGCTTCCCCTGCTGGCTTGGCCAGTACCTCTTGTTTTGCCCCCTGCCACTCTGTCTGTATTTGTTTTGGGTCGCCGGGTGGCTCCCGTTGAGGGGGGGGTACTGTGAGGTTTTGCCCGCTGCTCACTACCTTTTCTCTGTCTTCTTTAAGCCTTCTGTTAGGAATTCCCTACTCACTCTCTCTAGCCCCCACCCTCTCGTTCCTTACCCTTAGTGGCCACACCTGTTTGATATTCTATTATCTCTCGCACCTGTGGTGGCAGGCTAATGAGTCCCCCTGTGGGCTTTAAATACCAGGGCGCTTCCCCTCGTTTTGGCGTGGGGTCGTGTTGTATTCATGCTGAGTCATATTCTCTAACATCTAGACTCTTTCGGGAGATCCTCTGGTCTACCAATGCTGTAAGATGGATCTCTCCAGCCTTGAGATGTTTGCTCCAGCCTTCGTCTGCTGTCGCCGTAGCCTGTGGAGGAGACTGTTCTGCGCTCCCTGTAACTTCCACGGGAGGCACCCCAGCGCTCCACTGCAGACCCCAGCGCAGCTGTTCGTCCTGACGCACATCTAGACCAACGCGCATCTCCCGGACCCTCGGGCTTGGCACGCTCTCCAGTCACCAGCGCGCAACGCGCATCTTCAAGGGCTTTGGCCACCTGTCGCCGTTTGCCTGGAGGGAGACATTGTACTGCGCTCTCTAATTCTCTACGGGAGGTATTCCAGTGTTCCACTCCAGACCAGCGCGCCAGATGCGCTCAAGCCTTCGCCACCTGCCGCCGTTTGCCTGGAGGGAGACACTGTACTGCGCTCTCTAATCCTCTACGGGAGTTATTCCAGTGTTCCACTTCAGACCTTCGAGCTTGGCACGCTCCTCCGTACCAGCGCACAGACGCGCATCTTCCAGACCTTCGAGCTTGGCACGCTCCTCCGTACCAGCGCACTGACGCGCATCTTCCAGACCTTCGAGCTTGGCACGCTCCTCTGTACCAGCGCACTGACGCGCATCTTCCAGACCTTCGAGCTTGGCACGCTCCTCCGTACCAGCGCACAGACGCGCATCTTCCAGACCTTCGAGCTTGGCACGCTCTCCAGACCTCAGCGCGCCGACGCGCATCTTCCAGACCTTCGTGCTTGGCACACTCCTCCTAGCAGACGCACCCCGAGGCGTCTCTCTGTTCCGACGCGCACACCAAGGTGTGGCGCGCACTCTGTTCCTCGGCTCCGACAGCGGCTACCCGGTGGACGACACCCTCGCCACCGCCACTGTTCCAGCTCTCTGTTCCGACGCGCACACCAAGGTGTGGCGCGCACTCTGTTCCTCGGCTCCGACAGCGGCTACCCGGTGGACGACACCCTCGCCACCGCCACTGTTCCAGCTCTCTGTTCCGACGCGCACACCAAGGTGTGGCGCGCACTCTGTTCCTCGGCTCCGACAGTCGGCTACCCGGTGGACGACACCCTCGCCACCGCCACTGTTCCAGCACTCTGTTCCTCGGCTCGGACAGCCAGCCACCCGGTGGCGATGCCCTCGCCCCGCTGCTGTCCCTGTTACCTTTACGCATACGCCTGGGTGAGTTTTGATTGTGATGTCACTCACTCAGCGTAGTGCCCTAGCCCCCGTTCCCGCTGCTGTCCCTGTTACCTTTACGCATACGCCTGGGTGAGTTTTGATTGTGATGTCACTCACTCAGCGTAGTGCCCTAGCCCCCGTTCCCGCTGCTGTCCCTGTACCTTTACGCATACGCCTGGGTGAGTTTTGATTGTGATGTCACTCACTCAGCGTAATGCCTCTTGCCCCCGTTCCCGCTGCTGTCCCTGTACCTTTACGCATACGCCTGGGTGAGTTTTGATTGTGATGTCACTCACTCAGCGTAATGCCCCTTGCCCTCGTCCCGCTGCTGTCCCTGTACCTTTACGCATACGCCTGGGTGAGTTTTGATTGTGATGTCACTCACTCAGCGTAATGCCCCTTGCCCTCGTCCCGCTGCTGTTCCTGCACCATTACGCATACGCCTGGGTGAGTTTTGATTGTGATGTCACTCACCCAGCGTATTGCCTCCTTTAGTTCTCACTTAGTTATTAGTTTGGACATTTCATCTCCCACTCTGTTTTGTTCTCTCGTGGATATTATTTTGGACATTTCATCTCCCACTGTGTGTTTGTTCACACGAAGATAGTATTTACTTTGTTACTTTGTTATTTGGACTGTTCTGCATCTGCTCTGTTTGTTCCCTTTGAATATTAACCCTCTCCTCTGTTCTGCAGAGCGGCCCAGATGTTTTCCCACCAGTCCCCAGTTCCTCCCTGTCCCCAGCCCGCCTCCGCGGTTCTCTGTCCCCAGTTCCTCCCTGTTCCCCAGCCCGCCTCCGCGGGCCTCAGTCCCCTCTGTCCCAAGTTCTCCCCTTCTAGTTCCACCTAGTCCCTAGTCCTCTATCCCTAGTTCTCCTAGTCCCTAGTCCTCTTTCCCTAGTTCTCCTAGTCTCTAGTTCCTCTGTTCCCTAGGCGTTCCCTTAACCTTCCCTTAGGCGTTCCCTTACCTTCCCATAGTGTTCCCTTTTCCTGCCCGCCTCTTAAAGGCACTTTACCTTCCCCTCTTGTGTTATTCCAGTGTTTTGTGTTTTCTCCCTTAAAGGGACAGTGCCCTTTTTTCCCTGTTCTAAATAAATATCTGTTTCTTGGCAAACCATCATACCTGTCTTGTGTTGTGCGATTGGGGTCGGTTACAAACCATAACAATTAGTTTGTTCAGTAAATTATGGCCAATTCGTTTTATATTGTTTAATAGTTAAATAAATAAATAGATAAATGAAAAGAATTTTTTTTTGTATTCCTTCCCCCCCCCCCCACTGTACCGAAAATAATACCGAACCGTGACTTCAAAATTGAGGTACGTACCGAACCGTGGATTTTGTGTACCGTTACACCCCTAATGTGAGCGTTTCCCCTTTAAGACATTGGTTAAACACATTTCTTCCCAGTAAAAATTTACTTCATCTGCAGCAATTCAAAAGAGGGGAAAGGAATGAAACTATAGTCTCTGTTAGCAGGAATAACACCTGGAAAACGGGTCCCTTTTGAGCTAAGCTCTCCAGTTGTGATGTATTGAGCGATGTCTGGGGCATGATTGTAACAAAGTTAATTTACACTCATCTATATTCACTCCTCTCTGGTAGAAACATACTATCCCATCTATTTCAAGATACATTTTAAATTGACTCAATCTAGACTGTAGTGCAGCTGTCTATCATGTTTGCAAGCGCAGGCACCCGGAGAGAGATCTTGAGAGGAGCATGAATGACACTTAACAATTGCCTTATTGTGCCCGTTGCTAAGGGAAATAGAATTGTAGGCAGTGCCATATCCAACTGGACCTTCCAGTGCTTAATAAAAATTTCCCAAAGATAGTTCACATGCGCTTATTTTGTCTAAAGTAATAATCTTGAACATTTTCATATAAATAAATGTGTATTTTGCCACTCTCTATCACCAATTGATATAACACAATAGTGATTCTACCTACAGCCAGTTCATGAATGTTTTTACATTTGCTGTTCTTGGCTGTCCGTAACACTGGTGTCTTGTAGGACATTCCCGTGAAAATCATTCATCACACAGGAAGTGATGTGTTATACGTCACCAGCAGCAACAGCAGTTTGTTTGGAATGAATAGAAGACTAATTCAGTATGAATTTTCAAGATGGAAAGCAAGTAAATACAATGCAAAAACGCAACAGCAGCGATTCGCTTATCACCAATAGATGTTGTCAAAACAACCAAAAATCCTGCGGATTACCACTTACATTTTTTAAAGATGCACTAAATAAGATTTGTGATCATTTGAGGGTTGGCTGAAGGGGGGCTTGAGCTAGGGCTGGGCGATATGGCAAAAAATCATATCGCGATAACAATATGATAATGTTATCATATCACTCGATATCGATAATTATCGAAATTGTTATAAGTAAAATTATTATTATTATTATTTTTTTTTAAACAACAGATGTATGTTTATTTTGCAGCAATTCTTTGTTGTTGCCGCCATCTTTAGTGTTACATCCCCTCACACTCCAGTTCTCAGGCTGCAGCTGGTTTAAAAGCGAAAGTAAACCGGCTTCTCTGCTGGCTGTGGCTCCAGCGGAGTTGAACAGTTCTGGCTCTGCTAGTTTCTTTTCTATCTTTTGGCGCTTTTTTGGTGGACAAACCACCGCACATGTGCACCGTGACTCGTGACTGGAGTCTAGCTCTGCTAGCACACATAGCCTAATGTGTACAGACGGTTTCAATTAGAAAGCAAACAAAATAAATGGACAAGAGAAAAAGTATTGTCATTTGGACAAGCAAAGCCATTACTTTAAGTTGCAGGCAAGAAAGACAAGTCTGTCCACTGTCTCTGGTTTTAAAACTGCCCTGTTGCAGGTCACAATAATTAGAAAAATTAGAAAAAAAAAATATTTTTTTTAAAATATTTTTTGTATTATCGATTGACCCATCCAACAAACAAAAAAACACTTGCCCCTGCCCCCCAAATTGTCTATGCATGCATGGACCGCGGAACGCATTTGGAATGGGTAGGGCCAATTATGTGACATTACTCCTCCGCCCAAACCAAGCCACATGCTCATAACGCATTTGTTTATTGATTATAGCCTACATTTAGTTACAAACAAATAGTATCATAATATGCATTACTTAACCAGTATGATTATAAAGCGTAAATAATGTGACACGGCGGTCACCAACCAGTTATAGGATTAAAAAATGTCAACACTCACCACGTCTTAATTCCCAAAGAAGTTCCTCCGTCTCTCGTTGTGCTGGATGAAGTCACTGGCAACGGCGAGGACATCCACATTGGCCAAAGCTTCCCTGTGTGTGTGGCTGCACATCAAGTCATTGAGTCTCCTTTTTGTACCTGCGAGAACAGCGGGGTCTTCTGGTTGATTGGACTTTGATAGATCCCTGCAGCACTCGCTGGAACAGTGGACGTCTGCGAGGCTCGCAGCGGGAGCAGCAGCCGTGGCAGGTGCACTGACTTGGGGTCGAGGATGCTCTGGTCCAGCTGGGGCAACGTTGGCGCCGGCGGGAGCGGCAGAGGGGCTAGCTTGAATTGGAAATTCTGGAATTGGAAATTCTTCTACTGCTGCCGGTGCTGGTTCCTCAGACTCGGAGAGCTCATCGTTGGCTGCGGCTGGAGTGATGGTGGTGGTTAACTTTGAGTTTGACCCGAAGAAATCGGTGATTTTTCGACGCTTCATCGTTAATCAATGCAATCTCTCGTATAGATAGAGGCTGTCTACTAGAGCGCTATTTTTAAATGGATGCACGTTAATATGAGCTTACCTCTGTGTGCAGCGTGCCGTGCTCACATGACACAATAGCCAATTGTTAGATTCTGATCAATCGGCCAGTATCACGTCTTCTTGTGTTTTCTATTAGTCTACCGTGGCTTTGGGCCTGCAGCTCGTTCCATGGAGTTATCTCCAGTTCTCTATATATTTTTCCTCTGCAAGCCCCTGCCATGGCCACGCCCTTTCAGACTGTTGGACGGTGTGAGTGTCCTACAGCCCCCAGTCTACCACCTTCTCAACACCTATTATCTGTCCTACGGGGCGGTTCCCTGTTTGTCGTCTTCCGTCGTGACACCAGCAGCTAAACCGATTCCCACTTCCGTCGCCCTATCTCTTCGTCCCACGATTGGCCCCCAGCACGCGCCAGTTCTGTCTGGTGACCGTGTCTTCTGAAGACTCTGCCTATTTATCAGGTGTGAGAAGGCCCCACTGGAATTCAAACTCCCTCTTTATTCCATAATCAACCCATTCAAATAACTGCACCTCCTCTCTCTGTGCAATTCTTATTTAATCCATTGTATAATTAAACTCCATTTAATTAACCTGTATATCTATATTATTATTATAATAATCCCCCCTCTCTGCTCCAGTAGATTCTAACTTGAATCACTCCCCCACTAGGTGGTAGTAGAGACCTATGGAATCCTCCTCCTGATAAACTCCCCTTCACTACCCCCCCCCCCTCCACTAGAGGGTAGTAGAGACCTATCTTCAAACATTTGCCTGCATTAACCCACTGCCCCCCCTGGATGGCAGCCAAAACTCTGTCTAGAGTATTTTAGATGACGTGTCACTCTCTGACTCTTATCCGTTAGCCTCCTCGTGGCTCTGTGCCATCTTGTCTCGGTGCAAATTTGTTGACATTTCCTCTCATCTTATCTCGCTCATCCTCCTCGTGGCTCTTTGCGGCCATCTTGTCTCTGTGCCTAATGGCTACTCTCTTTTCTACCTATTAGGGGACGCTATCTCAGACTAATACTCTTGCCTGATCGGACATAATACACACTGGTACAATCTCCTTTCGACTTTCCTCCTGTCATGACGACAGTCCCGCCATAACAATTTTTCGTCTGGTTCAAGCGTTCCCCCCCCTTTCTCCTCCTGCATTTACACTCCCAACACCAAAAACCGTGCAGCCTGCCTCTCTCTCGCCAGCACTCCTTCTGCACCGGCCCCATTTTGTTTTTCATTCTCTGTAGATAAAAACCCCTCGGTTTTCAAAACAAACACTCTGCCTGTCCCAAAACACCCTATTACAGCTGGCGTTCTCTCTGCGTCAAACTAAATATGTTCACGGATGCACTATTGTTAGTTTTTATTTGGCTTAAAGATCAAACAACCACGTGCATGCAAATGAACTCACATTCTTTCTCCAGCCACTGTTTGCTCGCTCCTCATGACCGCTCGAATCGACTCTCTCCCATGGTTGGCTGGCCTCGCTTGCCGGCTTGGCTCGAGTCCATGATGGCTGTTGTTCACTTGTCACCGCATTGAAACGTCTGTTTCCGTTGTTCTTATCTTTTGCAAATCCGGCTCACGGCACCAACTGTTAGATTCTGATCAATCGGCCATTATCACGTCTTCTTGTGTTATCATCTCTCCATCCACTCCCTCTGCGTTGTGTCATTTTAATGATCCTGACGTCTCCTATACTGGCTGTACAACCCTTATCTCTCCCCATTAGTGCGATCCGCCACCATAATAATTCTCCACCTTCGTAAGAATTCGACACTCGACACAGCGTAATACCTTACAAGGAGAAGCGTTGTTTATTTTCATAAACAGAGACCTCATAATCAGATGGGAACCAATTCGTATTGTCCTTGTAAGATCTATTCTAAAGATCTTTCGGTTGTGTTCAGTCTATCGTCCTTCTGCTATTCAGTCCAATAGTGGTCAGGCCTGGTCGTTAGCCAAGACCATCCTCGTGTTAGCCGAAGCTAATGATGATGTGGCATCCTTCCTTCCCCCCCCCCCCCCCCCCCCTCTCCGTGATGAGAGGAGAGAGTCTCTTCTGTGTGATCTCAGTCCTAGTCAGATTGTAGTCTGCCCTTAGTCGCTCTTGGTCTGCCTCACACCCGGAAACACTGTTCGACTTATAGATCTTCGTCATAGCAATGACGGCCCGCCCCTCTCCTGGTTGTCATGCGACACGCTGTCATGACAACTGCTAATAACCTTTCACACATTTTAAACGCAGTTTCTACTGTCAAACCCTCTCCCTCGCTCTGCCTGTCTTCTGTGCCCGCCGTATCAGCTTGTTGTGTTCTAGATCGGAATGTCAACATCCCGCTCGGTCAGTGTGCTGCTATTCAGTGACTCCTGCTCGCTCTGAACCACCTCTTCCACCACCCTCTGCTAAGGCAAGCCATGCACATTTCGATCTCTCTGACCCGGCCCCCTTTAGATGCTCTCATCTCCCCCCAATCTATACATCACATACATTGAAAAACACCCAAAAACACCAGTTTCAATCATTAGGAAACAGAATGTGTCGCTTGTGATAGGCTAGTTCAAGTTTTTTTTTAGTTTTTCTTTTACGTATGTTAGGGTTTGAAACCGACCTCAACAGCACGGCACAGACAGGTAGTTCAGAGTTAGCCAAATACTAGGGCGTATTTATTTACAGAGTCAAAAAGAGTCAAGTAACAAATTCTGAACAACAAAAAAGGAGACTGCCTTCGGCAGAGTTATCTGCGGCTCTGCAGATCCTCTTGGTGTTAGAGGTGGGGAATCGGCGTTGATGCCGTTGCGGCTCTGCAGATACTCCCAGCTTCAACTCGACGTGGAAACGGAGAGAGAGAGAGAGAGATCAATAACAGTCCAACAGTACACAGAGGCAGTGCAGTACCGTCCTCCCTTAGCTGAGTCCAGAACAAAACAAAATGGTACTTCTTCAGTGTTTATCCAAAACACACAATTTAGCTGAGTCCAGTACAAACAAAAACGATACTCTTCAGTGTTATCCAAAACACACAATTTAGCTGAGTCCAGTGCAAACAAAAACGATACTCTTCAGTAGGGGTGGACGGTATGGTCTAAAATTTATATCACAGTATAATTTGAAGCATAGACGGTAACGGTATATATCACGGTATCATCATTTTGATTAAAAAAAATGTAATTTAATTTTATATAATTTTTTTTTTATAAAATATATATATTATATAATTAGACTTGTACTTGTATTATCTGCGAGACATCGCCACCACGCAACAAGCTCCACTGTCTGTGTGTACTCTAGTAGCCTCCAGCTACGGCCAGGATTCTCCGGAGCTGCACCTGGACCTATACTCGAGTAGCCTCGAGCAGAGCTACGGCCAGGATTCTCCGGCGCTGCACCTGGACCCTATTGGTGTGCTCAGCAAGCCCTCAGCTCGAATACGCATCGAATCAGTGTTATAAGACATTGATATCAGGAGCAGATCTGTAGCTACTGCTAGCCGGATATATAACGTTAATACAACGCCTCAGTGAATTATTTAGTTCAATGGGACATTTCGTTTTGAACGGTGAACTAACTTGCGCTAACGTGAGCTAACAGGTAGCATACACGTCTCTAGTC
Organism: Notolepis coatsorum; assembly: GCF_963971535.1. Taxonomy (NCBI): domain Eukaryota; kingdom Metazoa; phylum Chordata; class Actinopteri; order Aulopiformes; family Paralepididae; genus Notolepis; species Notolepis coatsorum. The sequence continues at coordinate 85,301,515 of NC_140170.1, read as the reverse complement.
TACTAGACTTTGTGGAGCGTTTGTTGATGTCAGGAGCTATCGGTAGCTGGCCGACTAGATACCGTTCGGTTAGACAATGCCTCATCATGTATTAAACTAAAAGTGAATAGTTGACTGGGTCATTTTGTAACGGTAGCTAAGCTAACGTTAGTTCAGGGAGACGCCGCCGTCCTCCCGTGTCGCGTCCCACTAGACTACTAGACCCGTGTTTACATGCGTGCGGTAGGGGCTGGCACGCCCACTGCGCGAAGCCTCCTAAATAACTTTTTCCAGTTCGCACATATCTATTATCTATGACTAATTCTATCTATTTTTAGGGGTAAATGCAAGTGAAATAGTCGCGCTGTGGTTACATGACGTCATTGCTATTTTAGAGCTGCCCTACCGGTTACACGGTATAGTCAAAATCCATACCGTAGAGCAAATTATACCGTTTATACCGTATACCGTTTATACCGTCCACCCCTACTCTTCAGTGTTTATCTTAAACACACAATTTAGCTGAGTCCAGTGCAAACAAAAACGATACTCTTCAGTGTTATCCAAACACACAAAAACAGATAATCCAAAAAGGGTTTGGTTCCAACTCACCAAAGCGCAAACGCGTAAAGCAGGCAACGAGGTGCAGCTCCAAACGGAGGAACAAGGTATTCACCAGCGGCAATCCAAAGATGTCCTGGAGGAAAAGTAGACGAGGCACAACAACGGGGGGAAAGCAGGCAGAAGCAGTAGTATTCAAAACGACCCGACATCGATTGAAAGAAGGTCCCAGTATAAGAAGCCTCTGGGGCGCTAATCACAAACTAAGACATGTGCGTGCTGGAATTGGTACTTGCTCCAGAAGCGTGTGGCGGGGAATGCACCAATCAACACAGTACCTTAAAGGAGCGTGTGGCGGGGAACGAACCAATCCTCACAACGTAGGCTTACAGATAGTGGAAATTATACCCGGGAAGCGCGCGGAAGTGCAATACATTAAGAACGTAAATGTATTTGCTGATATACATTTGATTTGACTGTTAATGTTAATTAATGTTATTATTATTATTATTATTATTATTATTATTATTATTATTATTATTATTATTATTATTATTATTATTATTAATGTTATTAATGTTTACATAATGTTTGATGTTTGATACACCCCAAAGTTGGTAGGGCCATGGCCCTACTGGCCCTACCGGTTCCGCAGTCCATGTATGCACGCCCCTGCTCTCAACCACTACAGTTACATGGAATAAGCATGGATCTACAACTGAATCCCTACTTTTCACCCAGCTAACAGAACATTTACAGAGTAAACCTGAGGAGGAGGATGTTCTGGAATACTGACTCAAGCCTTTTGTGAGCTCAGCTTTCAGCTGCCGCTCATGCAATGGCTCTCATATTATGTGACAGAGATAGTGGCAGAATCGTGTGTCAAATTATATAATGTGGAATTTTCTAAATGAATATATTACATATACAGTACACATTATGGAAAGCTCCATTTCTAACGGGGAAAAATATACATACATACATACATGACACATTAGTCGTGACATCTCCATGTGTTGTGAGTTACGTCATGATATGCTCCAATGTTCTGCTTTGTGCTTTAATTTGCATCCCATCAGTGAGATATTGGGCTCTACTACTGTACCTGTGAAAAACACCTCTCGGTAGACTGGTGGTTTACAGTATATATCTGCAGGGTTGACTCAGATTACTTTGAAATGTAATCAGTTACTGAATACAAATGACATGGACATTTTTGTAATTAGTAGCGTAATCCCTTGAACTATAAAAAAAAACACAAATTTTCTATATTCAGCATTTACAGTTGGTCAAATCAAATGACCCTGACAAAGGCACTACTGGCACCCTAACCCCCTAACCCTAACCCTAACCCTAACCCTAACCCTAACCCTAACCCCAACCCCAACCCTAACCCTAATTTAAGAAATGGTTAAAATCCTGAAAATGAATAAATATTCTATATGTATGGTTAATAATGATATTCATGAAAGAAAATTGGAACAATACATGAAAAAGATATGTTTTACTGAGATCGCAGTTTCGGTCACTAGGGAGACAGTTAGTGGGTTTTTTAAAGGTTGACTCAAGGGTTAATATAATATCAAACAGAAGACTGAGTCCGTGCTAACCGAATACAGAAGCCATGTTGGCTGTATTTTGGGGGGGGGGGGATATCTTTTTTTTTTTATCCACTTTTTCTCCCATTTTTTCTATATATATTTTTCTCCCATCCCAATTTCGTATCATCCAATTCAACCCTCCCCTGTCACGGACGCTGTTTCTTGCCTTCCACAAGCCGGCTGCAATGTGGACTAAGTCATACATAGCACAAGTCCCCTCCGGTACTTGAGGTAACAGCAGTCGCATCTTTTCACCTGCGCAGCTCGATCTCTCAGTGGCGAGGAGTAACGCGTGGGAGGCTCACGCTGCCCCCGACACTTCCTGATTCTACTGCGCAGGCGCACCAACCGACCTGTAGGAGTCGCTGTCCACAACGCCCGATCCCCACCCATCAGTTTCCCACCCCCTAATACGGCCAATGTGTATTAGTACGGACGACCAGCTAAACTGAAAGCAAATATGGAGCGCTGGGCTCGAACTGACGAGCCCAGCGTCTCCAGCATTTTGTGGCGAGTGCCTTGCCCACTACGCCACGTAGCCGCCCGGGGGGGGGAAATATCTTTGACCTGTATTGATATGTATTGGCCTGATAGGCTATTACCATACTGCTTACTTCACACAGGCCATACAATTTAACTTAGCCAACTTCAAATACATCCGAGACTGCCTCAACATGGAAACAGCCAAACTTTACTTCAACTCAGTAATTATGTCCCATCTGACATACTGCATAACCAGCTTGTAATTCCCTCCAAGCACAGCAGACACAAGTGGCTTTCTTTTTACGGGTTTATTGAAAGCTTGGTCCTCCAATCCACCGTGAAAACTTAAAAGAGTCGCGTTAGGTCGACACGAAACAATAATATACACAGTATGAAAAACAACACGTCAAACAAAGCAAAATACAAACAAACACTAAATACCTCGTTGGCTGCATGCTACAAAAAGGGGTTTTCATTCTTCTGTTCTTGTCAACAGTCATGGTAGAACCTGTACAACTCCGACCATCCCTGCTGCTTGCTCGCAGGTGCCGTAATCAGTCCCAAAAGTGAAACGCGAGAGCAGCCCAACGGGACACCATATATAATCAGACGTCAAAATGAATATACTATAAATTGTAGCAAATTAAATAACAAAGAAAATAAGAAATGTGGGCGGCTACGTGGCGTAGTGGGCAAGGCGCTCGCCACGAAATCTGGAGACGCTGGGCTCGCCTGTTCGAGCCCAGCGCTCCACATTTGCTTTCAGTTTAGCTGGTCGTCCACAGTAATACACATTGGCCGTATTACGGGGAGGGAAACTGAAGGGTGGGGATCTGTCAGAATGCAGGTAGGTGAATTCCAATGGTTGAAGGCAATCACAGAGACAGAGAGTGTTTACTCTTGAACAGGTTCGACTTTAATAGTAAGAACACAGAGTAAATTCTAAGAGAGAACAAGTGCTAAAAGCACAAGTGTAAGATAAGGTAAATGGGAGCTTATTGGAGGTCCACAGTAGAACCGTCCGCGTTATCCCCGAACGCAATTAGTGAAGACCTGACAATGGACAAGCAGAAGAGAGGTATGTTAAATAGAGACCAAATACCAACATTCCACACACACCCCCGTGACAGCCAATCAGGAACCACCCCTAAGTGACAGCACTAATTGACAGGGAAATGACAGGTGACAAGCCCAGTGACATATGCCAGGAATGTGGGTGGTCACCGACCGAGGTCGGTGTCCAGAACGTAACAGGGATCGGGCGTTGTGGACAGCGACTCCTACAGGTCGGTTGGTGCGCCTGCGCAGTAGAATCAGGAAGTGTCGGGGGCAGCGTGAGCCTCCCACGCGTTACTCCTCGCCACTGAGAGATCGAGCTGCGCAGGTGAAAAGATGCGACTGCTGTTACCTCAAGTACCGGAGGGGACTTGTGCTATGTATGACTTAGTCCACATTGCAGCCGGCTTGTGGGAGGCAAGAAACAGCGTTCGTGACAGGGGAGGGTTGAATTGGATGATACGAAATTGGGATGGGAGAAAATATAGAAAAGTGGGAGAAAAAGTGGATAAAAAAAATAAAAAATAAGAAATGCAACATAAATACATTCTCAAATATTACACCAGACCCACAAACCTAAAGAACATATAAATTATGAAAACGATATAATGGCCACAGTTACACAGCTGGTCTCAGACCTGCAAAACCACATCGACACCAATTCATTCAGTTCATAAACAGGCCCTGAAGGTGTTGGACAAGAAACCCTTTCGCCACCACCACTGTACCATCCTCCAAAAACATGCCCTGCTAAGCTGGGAAAACATGCTGAAACTCAAAGATGCCAGCCTGATATATAAAATCCAACACGGTCTAGCCCCACCACCTCTCTCACAGTTTTTAACAGAAAGCAGCAGGTTCACCAGAACAGTGCTAGAGAAATTTCATCATCTCAGGGAGGAAAAGCGCATTTAGCAAATCAGCCTTCTCGATAAGAGCTGCAGAGTTCTGGAACACCATCCCATCACACATCCACAGTACTAATACGCTCAGGTCCTTCACACACAGGGGAGGAAACTAACTTTTTGGCTTACCAGCCAACTGGCGAGTATCTGATTTTTTTTACCAGCCAAACAGATTTTTTACCAGACAAAAAAAATCGCTAATTGTGATAATTACTTCTTTGTATGTCAAGCCGCGTCAATGTTGTGTATGCATCTGGGTAGGCACACTGTGCCTTTAAGACAGCACGGTGGTCTTACGACAGTGCTGTGAAGTACCGTCAAGTGTTGTGGTAACGTCAGTTGGGTTGGTGTGCTGTTGACGTTGTGTGCACAGTGCACTGGTTGAGCTAGCCCCTTTCGTGACTGCGATGTGCAAGCCAGGGGCTTTTGAGCATGAAATAAAATGTCTAACCTTACGTCGTAGTCCGGTGCTTTTTTGGAAACATTATAGTCATAACAGATATACACCTAGATGGCTGCTTTGAGCACACGGGGCTAACGTTAGCTAGCAAGCACCTATATCTAAAACGCTAACTAGAAGCTAACTACTGTATACAGTTCCAGTAGACAACATTACACCTCTGATTTAAATGTGTCCTTAGTAACTTATACTCGATGGTTGTACTAGGGTTGGATGCAGTTCCCCGTTGGTCAGTCTGTCTGTTTTCCATATTCTGCTGTGTTTAACGTTATCTGTTTGCGAGTGCTCCTGATGGCTAGCCTAGTAGTACCGCGGGACTTTTATTATTATATGTCCGCGGGTTGGCCAGTACTGCGCAAACGTTTATTAAACATTATATGTCCGCGGGTGGTCTTGTGCAGTGCTCTCGTGGCACTGTCAACTAAAGCGAACACTCAGAAGACGCGCACCGTTTGCCAGTGCAGTGATTGCAGAATGTTTTATTTTTTTGTATACTCGCCAGACTGGCGAGTGGTCTTCATGAATCACTCGCCAAACGTAAAAAATACTCGCATTTGGCGAGTAAAGTGGCCTAATTTCCTCCCCTGTTCACACACACACACTCAAAGCATGGCCGTTACAAAATCAGATCTGTGACCATTAGCAAGTCACGTCGCAGTCCAGCTGCCCAACCCCCTTATGCTTGCCCATTGATATGCACTGTCCCTGATCAAATAAACTGAGTAAACAAAAAGAATAAACTAAACTATCCTCTTGCACATTATAGGCAGGATGTGGGGTGCCAAAATACTTCAATAATGACCCTAGGAGAGATAATAAAATTATATAATTAGTAAAAAGCATTGCATTCATCATAGCTTAAAATGACAAGAACAGTATTAACAATTATTAACACTAAGTTAATAATATGTCACCAACAGTGTTTATGAGCTTTTGAAAAGCAAATATATTACAAAGTGCATATTTTTCACAAAATGAAACAATGAGACACTAGACGATTGCATTGTTAGTGTGAAAAACATGATAATTGAGTGTTCCTGTCCTTTACAGTTAGCTAGCTAGGTAATTAACTAACAAAATAACGTGAGACCTAGCTAGATTACTAATGTTAGCTGGAGAGTTAGTATCAGGGTTTCCGTTAGAAAAAATTGTTGCCGGCCTCAGTGTCCGGTAGATTTCAATCTACCGGTCAAATGAGAGAAATTCCGGTCAGAGTTTATTGAACTTAAAAACAATTGATAGGCAAAAGAATGACAACAAAACAAAAGAATGACATCATCAAGGCATGTAGATTTATAATATTTTTACTTAAAACTAGGCTACTTTTGCGTATAAAGTCATTATATTCCAAATAAAATAAGTCCCGAGACTCGTGCTGCTGCCGACTTTAAATCAAATAGGTGTCTGTGGGCAGTCGCCCGACATTAATAAACAACAGTCTGTTATAATCACATTTTTATGAGCTAACGAATTCCGTTATATTGGACATTTGTATTAATTATATCAAGCGAAGAACTGAGAAATTTGGCAGAGAGAGACGGCAACATTATCGTGGGTTTGCGTGACGACTCTCTCTCTCTCCACCTCCCAATGACTTATTTGCGAGAGTATGTCGATGCAGAGCAGCAGATTCAGCTGTTATTGGCTCTTTTCTGGGGACCGCACAGCAGCGCCCCCCACCCAACATTGAATTGAAAATGGCTGAATTGGAGTACTGCTGGAGTACTGCATTGTGCTGCTGCTGCTCCGGCTCTGCAGCTTCACAAAAGTTTGCACACCCAGCACTAAGCTCTCGCTGACAACGTCGTTGTCATTATTAGAAGCAACGATGAAACAAATATAATGATTGTTTCGTTCATCGCATAGGCTATTTAATTTTAGCCTATTTTAATACAATTCAAATAATCAAATTGTGCTTAGACTCAGGGAATTATTTTCACCGGACATTAAGACCGGAGAGATTAAATATGTCGGACTTCAACAGATTTTGCCGGTCAAATACCGGTAATTACCGGCTATGGGAAAAACGCTGGTTAGTATCTCACCCATTAATTAAGGCTTGCTTGCTTGTGGTTGTCCATCGAAGTCCGATGATGACGTCCACTTCTAACGATGAGTCATTTGATGGCTGTATAGTATTCCTATCCTGACTTAGAATATAATTTTCGCGCTGCAGTCCTTCTTCTTCCGGTTTTCCTGACAAGTTACAGCTAACGTTCTAATCTACACTGGTGCCATCTGTCTTCACGGAGGGGAATTGTAGCCTTTTTTTCGAAGAAGGGCAAAATACGGGAAACTTACGGGAACATATTGAACCGGGAGGACGGCGGGAAAGAAGGGTCAAGTAAGGGAGAATCTCGGGGAAAATGGGAGGGTTGACTAAAGCTATCAAAAAGTAATGGTTGATTGTTCAAAATGAGCTACAACTATTAAAATGTTGATTGTTAATGAATGTGTCACAAGCTTTGTGTCAGCATGCCTTACAAAGAAAGTGTTGCTATTTTCCCCTACTCTTTAATATGTAGGCCAACTGTAAAACCCACAGGTCTATCCCTTCCCACATCACATACATTCTCACTCAGTACTGTTCCTGTGCCCCTAATCCGAGATATGATCACACCTCTGTATCCCAGTAAAGCATATAAATTCCCATCATTGCCCCATTTAAAAAAAAAAATGGTTGCGTCTTCACAAGATTGCTGGACATTCACTCACAGTATAGATCTGGCCAGGAAGAGCAATCACTTGAGCAGTTGGTTGACAATCTGGTTGGTGTAGCAAGAGGGGGTGGAGAAGGGCGAGAGAGGAACACGGAGTGGAGAGAGAGAGGGGGCTGCAGTCACAAGTGAAACAGAGGTGTGAAATTATGGCATTTGTCATGACATTGACAGTGTGGCAGCAGGGACATTGTGATACTGTGAAATGTGACTGCAATGTACAGCACACTGATCTCTGATCTCTGGGGAAATGTAGGCCTATATAGTGTTTGAGACATTTCTGAGAAAAGTCTAAGTAGAATGCAGCAGGTGAACTTTTTGAGCTATAGCATACAGTACTATAATGCTGTACAGTATATACTGTAGCGTTCTGTCGTACCCTTATTGTTAGGAAGAACGAGGAGTGGTTCATGTTTCTTTTGGTTATTTAATTCCACTGCAATGAGTACATACAGGTCAATACCTCACTCGGTAGGAACACAACACAGCTTCCTAGCTTCACGTATATTTCACGAACACCACGTCACTTCCGGTGCCACCTCCTAACTCTCCCGGGGGGAAACACACCCCCCGGGTACAGTGACACACAAGACCCCAGATCATTACACTATCCCCCCCCTTCTGAGCTCTCGCCCCGAGAGACACATCAACACAAGCACATTTCCAATAACATTTTCCATTTCAAGCAGAACACACTTTTTTCTTTTTTTTACACAAAGTCCTTGAAACGACCTGGCGGCAGCCTCCGCCTTTGCGGACGCGTTGTCCCTGCCCGAAGGACTGAATCGACCTGCTGCTGCTGAACAGGAACCGTCCGGGGAGTGCCATGTCTGTCCCGCACCGGGGACACAGTCTGTGATTCGGAGGGGCCCCCCGTATGGGAAGAGGGGACACCCCCCGCTGGTGGACCACGGTGCACTCCCCTCGAACGGCGGTTACCTCCGGCCCCAGTGGTGGTCGGAACACTGTCTCTAGGGGAGGCCGCTGGGAGGGCTGGGTCTTGCAGTGGAAGACAATCCCCTCTGTACGGGGCCAGTCTGTCTCTGTGAAGAGCAACTTTCCTTCCCCTGATCGGCAATTGCACCCTGTATACCACCTCTCCCACCCTCTCTAGCACCCTACATGGCCCTTGCCAGTGACAGTCCAGTTTAGGGCACCGCCCCTTCTTCCTCCGAGGGCTATACACCCAGACCAGTTCCCCGGCCTGGAAATGCCTCCCCTTAGCCCGCACATCATAGTTCCTTTTTTGTCTCATGCCCGCCTTTTCCAGCTGACCCCGGGCAAAGTTGTGGGCGGACTCCATTCGATCCTGGAGTCTCCTGGCATACTCCCTCCCCGGGGGAACGGGGGGAGTGTCAGGGGGCTTGCCAAACGCCACCTCCGTCGGCGTCCGGAGCTCCCGGCCCAGCATGAGCAGTGCTGGCGTGCAGGAGGTGGACTCCTGTACAGCGGATCGGTATGCCATGAGAACGAGGGGGAGGTGCGTGTCCCAGTCTCGCTGGTGCTCTGCTGTGAGAATGGCTAGCTGCTTGCCTAGAGTCCTATTGAACCTTTCCACTAACCCGTCACTTTGTGGGTGCAGAGCAGTGGTTCGGGTCTTCTTGGTGCCTAGCTGCTCGCACATGGTGGCAAAGACATGTGACTCAAAATTCCTCCCTTGATCGCTGTGGAGGGTTTCCGCTGCGCCGAATCGACTGAACATGCCCTCCACCAGCGCGTCAACCACAGTCTTGGCCTCCTGATCCGGCAACGCATATGCCTCCGGCCATTTGGTGAAATAGTCCATGGCGACCAGCACGTAGCGATTGCCATTGTCCGTGCACGGAAACGGCCCCATAACATCCACCGCCACTCTCTCCATGGGGGCTCCCACCCCCAGCTGTTGGAGCAGTGCGTGGGACTGATCAGGTGGGCCCTTGTATGCCGCGCAGAGGTCGCAGCGGCGACAGAAATCCTCTACGTCCCTTTTTATCCGTCCCCAGTAGAACCCCTGACGGAGGCGGCGGAGAGTCTTTGTGATGCCAAAGTGCCCAGCCCCCACGGTGCCATGGGAACTTTTTAACACAGTCTCTCTCATTGCTTTGGGGACCACCACCCGCCACCTGTTCTCTCCCGTAGCCGGCTCCCTCCACGCTCTCTGTAGAACCCCGTCCCACACCCGCAGAGCCGCAAAGTCTGCCCACAGTCCCTTTGTAGCAGTGGTGCCCCCTGCCACCTCCCCCCAGGGTGGCTTCTGACCTGACTCTACCCATTGCAAAACAGGTTTTAAATCAGGGTCCTGCTCTTGCTGCGTTCGCCACTCCGCTTCTCCGATCACCTGCAGCTCCCTGCAGACCGGTCCGTCGCCCTCGTGCTCGGGGCATATTGTCACCTCCTCCCGGAGCTCTCTCTCTCTTGCCTCCCTCTTCTCACAGTATCGACACCCCTCCGGAGCACAGGGCCGTCGGGACAGGGCGTCAGCGTTGGTGTGGCGTACGCCGGCCCTGTGCTCAACGGTGAAGTTGAAGTCTGCCAGCCTCTCCAGCCAGCGGCACACTTGCCCCTCCGGCTCTCGAAAGGACGTCAGCCACTGGAGAGCGGAGTGGTCAGTTCTGATTGTAAACGGCGGCCCACAGAGGTAGTACCTGAAGTGTTTAACTGCCTCAACGACAGCCAGAAGCTCCCGGCGGGTGACGCAGTAATTCCGCTCCGCTTTGTTGAATGTGTGGCTGAAGTAAGCCACCGCTCTTTCTCCGTCCGGCCCCACCTGAGACAGCACGGCCCCCATACCCACGTTGCTGGCATCCGTGTCCAGGACAAACGGCAGGGAGGGGTCTGGGGGTCGAAGCACAGGTGCTTCTGTTAGTCCTTTTTTTAGGAGGTCAAACGCCTGCTGACACTCAGGCGTCCAGGTGAAGTCAGCGCCTTTCTCCTTCAGTCGAAATAGGGGCTCAGCGATGCAGGAGAACCCCCTCACAAACCTCCTGTAGTATGAGGCGAGCCCCACAAAGCTCTCGAGCTGCTCTTTGTTTGCGGGGGTGGGCCACTCTTTGACCGCCTTTATCTTCCCCTCCTGCGTGCTGATGCCCTCTCCCGTCAGTTTGTGTCCCAAGAACTCCACTTCTCTCCTCATGAAGTGGCACTTGTCGGGGTGCAGTTTCAGTCCTGCCTCGGCTATCCTCCCCAGGACCCGTCTCAGCGTCTGGAGGGCCGCCTGGAAGGAGCTGCCGTGGGCCAGTATGTCGTCCAGGTACACCACGCACTCCTCTGGAGGAATGCCAGCCAACACGCTCTCCATTAGCCTTTCAAACGTGGCTGGGGCGTTACACAGCCCGAAGCTGAGGACACGGAATTGCCACAGCCCCCTTGGTGTGCAGAAGGCTGTCTTAGGTTTAGACTCTGGGTCGAGGGGCACCTGCCAGTAGCCAGCCCGTAAGTCTAGTGAGGAGAACCAGGACGACCCAGCCACTGTGTCCAGCGCCTCATCAACATGGGGCATCGGGTAAGAGTCTTTCTTTGTCACTTTGTTCAGTGGTCTGTAGTCGACGCAGAATCTCATTTTGGTGTTCTTCTTCTTTACCATCACTACTCCCGAAGCCCAGGGACTGGCAGAGGGCTCTATGATGCCCGCCCGCTGCATCTCATCAATGGCGCACTCTGCAGCTTCTCTGTACGCCATGGGAAGGCGGCGGGGTGGTGATCTGATAGGCCGGGCGTCCCCTGTGTCTATTTGGTGATGCACCAAGTGAGTGCAGCCAATTTCAGCATCTGTCAGTGCAAAAATGTCCTTGTACTCGTTTAGCAACTGCCACAGCTCCTCCCGCTGTTCCGGCTCCAAGTGGCCACCGTTGCGTTCCCATATGCCCCTCACAACTGCTAGCCTGTCAGCCTCTTCCTCCATGTTAGGCTGCGCCAGGGGGAGGGGGCCCCCGGGTGTAAATGGGGCTGCTGATGGGGACAGGGGCGTACTGCCAGCAGGTGCAGGGAACTGCCTGTCAGGGGCAATGGGCATGGGGGGTGTGCGTTCAGCCGTCGAGTGGGCAGGGGAATATCTCAGGCGGGTATTCCGGGAGCGGAAGCTACCGTGACTGTCCAGGGGGCTCGCATAATGAAACTGTGTCTCTGCTGCCCTCACTGCCAGTGGCGCTGACCTCGGAGGAAGTGGGGGGGATATCATCTCAACAGTGGGGCCCCCGGGGAAACTCAATGTGTTCTCCCCCAGGTCCAGCAGGCATCGGGCAAACTTCAAAAAGTCTAGCCCCAATATGCAGGGGTCCTGCACCTCTGCCACCCACACCCGGAACTCCACCGACAGGCCCCCCACTGTTATGACCACATTTCCCTTCCCCAACATGGGGGCTAGCTCACCAGTCACTGTCCTCAGTTGCACCGACGTCTGCTCCAGCTGTGTCCCCACCGGGACCACGTCGGGCCTCATCAGCGTCGCAGTCGAACCCGTGTCCACCAGGGCCGAACACGGCGCCCCAGCCAGGGTGACGGGCACATAGCAAAAATTGCCTGCATGCGTCCAGCCCACTACCATGACTGACTCAGTGTCAACGTCTGCTTCTGGGGGGAGTAGAGCCCCACCCCCCCGGCTGTGCTGATTGGCTCCCTCCGCTGGAGGCAGAGCAGTGTGGGACATGGCGCCAGGGATCCGCTCCGCCCCATCTACACGGACCCCCTGCCGTTTCCCTGCCTCTCCTGGCGATTGCGGCAGTCCCTGCGGAGATGCCCGGGTTGGCCACACCCCCAGCAGCGCATGGGCCCCGGTGAATGAGCCGCACCTCCTTGTGGTTGCAATGTTACGGCACGCACCAGCTCTGTCATCCGCTCCATCATTGCGCCCACCCACTCCGGCTCCCTTGGGCTGCTCTCCACCGCAACCCTCACAGTGGGAGGGGCCTCCCTCACGCCCTCCTGTGTGGTCTCGCCCCGCAGGTCTTCTCTCTCCAGCGCCAGCTCCAAGGCCCCCTGCAGCGTGCTCGGGTGCCGCAGCTGAACCCGCTCACGCAGGTCTCGCGGCTCGATGGCGCGGACAAACTGATCCCTGGCGTACTCACTCAACACCACGGGGGGCATGTGGCCGTATGCCCGTCTCGTGAGTGTCTCAATGTCAGTTGCCAGTGCACGAAGGGACTCACCGGGCCGTCTGTGCCGGTTACATAGCTCTGTGACCACGATGCTTTTATTGTCACATCGACCGAAACGCCTCTGCAGCGCCCCCACCACAGCTCCATAGTCTCTCAGCTCTTCCGGTCCCAGTGCACTCAAACATGCCAGGGCATCATCCGTGAGGGACAAAACGAGACGGGCAGCCCTTTTTTTATTGTCCATCGGCCAGCCATTCAGTTCGGCTGCCAGCTCAAATTGCATAAAAAACGCCTCCAGGCTGCCTTTACCCGAATATTTCAGCCCCTGGTCTGCTCTCCATCCGCCGTGTGCACCTCCACATGGTGCCACGCTCTGCAGGTCATTCCTACCCGACGCCGCCGGGTGGAGTACCGGCACCGGAGCCGCCGTTGCGTGGCCGTCACTCTCCCGTCCTCCGAGGTTGCCAACCCCGACTTCGGCACCGACCTGCATTCTTTCTAGGTCTGGAAGTCCACTTGGCAGACCTTCATCCTCCCTCTCCTGTTTAATCTCGTGGCGTGGCTCTTCTTTTGCCGTCATTGCTAAGCTAACGTGATGTAGCCAGTCAAACTGAGTTCACTTATCCCACTTCAGACACCAAATGTAGCGTTCTGTCGTACCCTTATTGTTAGGAAGAACGAGGAGTGGTTCATGTTTCTTTTGGTTATTTAATTCCACTGCAATGAGTACATACAGGTCAATACCTCACTCGGTAGGAACACAACACAGCTTCCTAGCTTCACGTATATTTCACGAACACCACGTCACTTCCGGTGCCACCTCCTAACTCTCCCGGGGGGAAACACACCCCCCGGGTACAGTGACACACAAGACCCCAGATCATTACAATACCATATATATACAGTATATATGTGTATTCTGAATGAATGAATGAATGAATGAAAACTTTATTTAACAGATTGCAGAATGGGTACAATACAGTACGGCTCAATACATACAATTGTTAAGGGGATGCAGACCTGAGAAAGACGTTTGTCTTGTTTCCATCAGGGTCCCCCATTTTCAATTCATATAGACATATATGACATACATGACATACAGATAGTCAGTACTGCTACATCTATACATTTATGACATACCAGATTTGCAAATACAGTACTGTTTGTGATACAGAAGGAGTCAAGAAAAGGGAGTATATACATTTGACGTAGAAACTGTACATTGGAGGAGGTTGGGTGGGGGGGGTTGGGTACATTGGGATATTGACAACCATACTGGGTAATTTACATTGGAGGTGGTTGGGGGGGGGGGGGGGAGTACTGTATAAACAAGTAACACTGTACATTGAGGGGGGGGGGGGAGGAGACACTGTACAAACAAACACAATTGTACATTGAACTATTGACAAAACCATACTAGGTAAATTGGAGGGGGTTGGGTTAGGATATTTACAGGGGCCAGTGTTGAATTGCAGTCTCCCGTAGGTGTCCCTTGAGAGAGGTTTTGAAAGTGGGTAGTGATCCACATTCCTTTACAGCTTTGGGTAGGGCGTTCCACATTGATGTGGCATAATTGCGAAACGTGTTTAGTCCCTTATTTGAGCCGAATCTGGGTTTAACATGATTTGTGGAGCTCCCTCTGGTGTTGTGATCGTGGTATTCACTGACCTTTGGGAAGTATTTTGACATGTACATGGGTACCTTGGTCGTGTAGTGTATCTTGTAGACCAGGCCCATTGCAAGTTGTTGTACTCTGTCGTCTACTCTAAGCCATCCTAGGTTATCTATCCTCTGTCTGTACTTACCTGTATAGTCCTTTACTATATCTATATCTACTGTATATTCTACTCAGTTACGCTGCTGGCCAGTAGTCATACTGTCTCTATTTATATAATACAAAGTTATCTGTACATCTGATTAGTTTAGCACTACACTCAGTACTAGTACTAATTTGTATATTCTGTAATACCCAGTTTAACCACCTGTAGAAGTACATTGTATATTCATGTTGCACTTTACTGTTTCATCTGTACTCTGGTTAGATGCCAAACTTATTTTCATTGTACTGCACGTGTGCTGTATAATGACAATACATACAATATATAATCTAATCTAATCTAATCTAATCTCATCTACAGAGATGGCCTGCAGACCGTGTAACACAAACCCCTCACAGTCGGGGAGTTCGCATGCTGGTAATGATTTTTTTTTGCAATCTAGTAATGATTATGAATATGGTCGAGGACTGTTTTGAGTAGCACACTTCAAATATACCGTAACATGCGTAAAATATCAGTATAGGCTTGTCGTTTGAGAAGACCGAATCGAATGAAAAAAACGGTTGGTAATTTCAGTCAGATATGGAACACAATTACTTCACTGCAACAAACGTTTTTTGTTGTTGTTGTTGTTGTTGTTGGTGTTGTTGTAGTTTTTACTATTTAAATCCTGCGTCCTCTTAAGGTGCAAAAGAAAGTTGACAGGAGAGACCAAGCGCAGGTTCGATACAAATTAGAGAACATTAGACCCCCACAGAGCGTGTTAACGATCGTTTGCTACCCCTGGAGTGTGTGCCAAATATTACGCAGATTGCGCTCACTTACCTTCAATTAAGTATGAACTGGAAATATCGATCCAATGTTTTCGACGTTTTCCTTTGTTGATTCGACTTTTCTCTGGCTGCCTGAGGTGCGTGTATTCCTCGTGCGTTATCTGGGAGATAGATCCTTGCGCATTTCCACCAACTCTGCTTCTCCACATGAGAGCTGCGAGGACGCATGTAGCGGACTATGATGCAGGAAGGCGGGGAAGTTTTGTGTGATTGATTGATTGATTGATTGATTGATTGATTGAAAATTGTATTAACAGATTGCAAAATGGGTACAGTACAGTACAGCTCTCAATACATACAATTGTTAAGGTGATGCAGACCAGAGAAAGACTTTCGTCTTGTTTACATCAGGGTCCCCCATTTTCAATTCATCATAACATCCACAACATATAGACAGTACATAGATACATTTATGACATACCAGATTTGCAAATACAGTACTGTTTGTGATACAAAAAGTGTCCAGAAAAGAGTGTATATACATTTGACGTAGAAACTGTACATTGGAGGAGGTTGGGTAGGTGGGGTGGGGTTGGGTGGGTGTGTGCGTGTGTGTGTAGCGTGCGTGTGTGTGTACACTTAGCGCAATCGTGTACCAGTGTGAGCAGCAGAGCAGGTAACCATTAATAACAAACTGATAATATTTTGTCATGTCTTCAAACTTCAAACTCTTCTGGATTATTTCTGAATGCGAACACTTCATTGACAGATTTGATTATTTCTGGCTACAAGTGTTCTTGTTATGAGCCAATGGCATAGTAATGGGGAGTCATAAATCGTGATACCTGCTCAGTGATGACTCATGAAGTGGAGTTCTTGGCCTATTGTGTCCATTGATTGATTGATTGATTGATTGGGGGCGGGGGGGGGGGGGGTAATTGTACATTGGATTATCGATGAAAGCTTACTTGGTCCCAAGAAGAGGGTCTCGTGTATTACTGGGTTAGGACATTTACTGTACATTGGAGGGGGTTGGGTTAGGACATTTACAGGGGCCAGTTTCAAATTGCAGTCTCCCGTACCATCTGACTGAATCAGACTCTTAATTTCTTTGTCGACGCCTATCAGTCTTGCATCAGGCATTATGCTGTGGGCAATGCATGCCATTGTGATGTACTGTAACCCAAGGAGTCAAACCTCTCATAATGATCGGTGGTGGTGGGGGAGGGATTGATATTGCATAATGTAATATCTCCATTAGATTAGATTAGATTCAAATGTATTGTCATCGTACAGCGTGTATACAGCTCATACAGTAGCGAAAATAAGTTGGCCTCTAACCAGAGTGCAATGTGTACATATACACTATACAGTGTAACAAGTGATTAAATGAAATATATAAAGTATAACAAAGTTAATAGTTAATCTGATGGATGTACAATATTATTATGTATAGTGACACAAGTATGAATATACTATGGTAGTAAGCCCGGGCATACTGGCCAGTGGTATAACTAATTATACCACTAATTGTACCATTTATTATACTATACAGTTCTGTATATCTGTATGTCTTGTATGTCATAAATGTCCTGATGAATTGAAAATAGGGGACCCCGATGTAAACAAGACGAAAGTATTTTTCTGGTCTGCATCCTCTTAGCAGTTGTTTTGTATTGAGCCGTACTGTATTATACCCATTCTGCAATCTGTATAAAGATTGTTTATAAATAAAGTTTTCAATCAATCAATCAATATCTGTATCTGTATATATCCCATACCTAGTCTTATATATATTATACAAATGCTGTCACCGTGGTACAGAGTTCAGTGAGACAACAGCTGAGGGGAACAAGCTGTTCCTGAGCCTGCTTGACTTGGAACATGGATTCCTATAGCACCTCCCAGAGGGGAGAAGGGCAAACAGTCTGTGATTGGGATGAGAGGTGTCCTTGACAATGTTGCATGCCTTCCCCACTGTTTGTGATGAATAGCCTCAATTGCAGGGAGTGATGTACCGGTAATGCGTTGGGCGGTTTTCACCGCCCCTCTGCAGTGCTTTCCAGTCTGAGGCAGAGCAGTTACAATACCAGACTGTGAATGATGTATTTGGTGAGTATATGCTTTCTATGGTGCACTGGTAGAAGTTCACCAGAATCGGAGGAGAAAGGGGGCTTTCCTCATTCTCCTGAGGAAGAAGAGATGCTGGTGAGCTTTCTTGACCCGTGTCAAGGTGGTGCTGGACCTCCTCGCTGTAGCCACCATTGTGTTGTCTGCAAACTTGATAATGGTGTTGGCGCCCGCCCTGTACAGGAGTGCAGTCGTGGGAGTAGAGGAGAGGACACACCCCTGCGGGACGCCGGTGTTCAGCGCAACATTTTTCCTTTTTCTTTTTTGCTTGCACGCAAATGGTGCACGCAAACGGTGCTGTCCAGGTTCTGATTTCATACAATACACACACCCACTAGGCTACTACAGCGAGCCCCACTCATTTCATATAGTGCAAATTAATGAAATTCAAATGAAGGCATCCAATATGATCAACCATTGTCTTACCCAGTGGTGCAGTGGTGGTCCCACGCGGTACCATGCCGACCCAGCAGTTTTCTGAGCAGTGCACGCACACACACACAAAAATGCGTTCACAACTTTCACTCGACTCGTCGCGCCGTGCGCCAAGTACCCGGCACTTATCTATCACCTAGTCTTTGCATAATAATAGGATACTAATAGCATAACAAAGAAATAGAAGTGCAAAACCAAAATACAAGCCCTGTACCAATTGGTGGGGGTTTGCTTGAGCTGTGGAACCAAATGGTCCCGAATGGAAGTATGAGACATTTCGTTGTGCTTCAGAAGGAAACTGTAAACTGTAAGTTACATTGTTAATTTAGTTTGTATTTACTTTTCTTAAGTTAATTCAATTAAAGAAATTGTAACTACAATATTGTATCTACAATGACATTTAAAACATTGTTTGTTTTTCAACCATATCTGTTGACAATATAATTTCTTTATATATTGAAGGCTACATCCTGCTACCTTTTTCAGCTTCTCTATTTCAAGGCAATATTTACAAAAACTAAACTAAAACTAGTAATTTCCTATACAAACATGTTTCCTACTATTTATGCATAATAATCATCTGTTCTGTGCGCACGCGAGGGAACATGTATGCGCATACGCACGCGTGCACGCGTGGGTGCACGTGCCGTCATTTAAACAGCGTACAGGCAGTTCTGATATTACGACTGCACCCCTGGTCTTACCTCAATGCAACAAAATAAAAATGCGACGTTTCGCGCATCAATGATCTTTTCTGCTTTAAGTTTGTCTGTGAGATCACTTTCAATGTGAAGCGGACTCAGAGTTGACTCTCTCCTGGCGCATATTGTTGTTCTTCTTAGCCAGTTTCGGATGCGCCTCATTGGGAAAGACCGTTCACAAGTTGAGGTGCCGACGGCAATGAAGGAAACGTTTTCCGTAATTTGGATCTCATCATGCTTTGAAAACAATGTACATAGTAGCTCTAAAAAGTTTCCACGGTTTGATTAACTCTGACTCAGTCTCATCATGCCCTCGTAGAGCAAGCCCTTGGCCTCAGGTGATCCGGTGTTATGCCCAGGCGGCATGTAACTTGGAATGGAGTTCCAGGTCTTGGCAGCTCTCACGGGGAGGGCTGATTTGTTAAATGTACTTGTCCTTAATGAAACAGCCAAGTCACCCGGTACACCAGTTCTGGTGAACCTGGAGGTGAAGAAAATCGGAAAGTGGGGGTGGGGCTAGGCCATGGAGGATTTTGAAGACCAGACTGGCATCGGTTAGTTTGATGATGCGGCGTGATTGGTTACTGCCTGCAGTCTGGAATGTTAAATGGCCACCACACCTACTGCCATTGACACCTTGGTTGGCCGACCCTTGCGTATTGTCACCACCGGGTTGCAGCAGCCCACATACACACAATATCGTAGCCTAGGCTGCCTGTTGAACATAATGTAATGTACAGTCTCACATTTGATCATTGCGGGTATCCATACATGTGTGTATATAACCTCTGCGCATGTGCAATAAACTCTTTCCCTGCCCCGCCAAGTTCGTGTGTAGATGTGCGTCTTTGTTCCTGCAGTCCAATTCAACAAAAGTACATTAATAACATACCTAATAAGTATGTAGCTAGACATCCGTGTCATAAATATGAACAGTGCAACAGGTTATGGGCCCAGTGCTATGTCTAGTCAGCGATTTTAATAGACTTTTGTTCGACGGCAACGAGAGAGGATATGAGTTATGGGAAACTCGCTTCCTAGCGCACATGGAGTTGAGAGGACTCAGCGAGACTCTACTGAACGTGCCAGTTATCGCTGCAGGCGAAAATGCTGCCCAGTTGAGAGCAACAGATGTCAAGAAAAACAGAGAAGCGTACACAGAGCTGGTGCAAGTTTTGGACAATAATAGCTTGTCGCTAATTATGCGGGATGCAGCAGCCGACGGCAGGGCGGTAATGAAGATACTTCGGCAACATTACGCGGGGCAAAGGAAAACCGTGCGTGGTGAGTTTTCTATTGTGAACTCTCAGCTCTTCACATGGAAAGCAACGAGACCGTCACGGAGTATATTTTTCGTGCAGAGACAATATTCTCGTTGTTGAAAGGAGCCGACGAGAACATTAGTGACGGGTTGCAAGTGGGAATGGTAGTGAAGGGACTGCCGGACTCTTTCAAACCGTTCGTGGTTAATATTACTCAGAATAATGACAACCTGACATTCAGTGAATTCAAGGCAAAACTAAGGAGCTTTGAAGACACAGAAAGGTACAAGCCGAGTAATAGTGATGACAGCGACAGTGTAATAAGAGCCGCCGCAGCAGTCACCACCTCACGTGGAAGAGGTAGAGAGAGAAAGAGTATGGCCGAAATTGAGTGCTACAGGTCACAAAAAGGGGCATATGTCTCGAACATGTACGAACATGCCTGAAGCAAGAAGAGCGGAACGCAGGAGAGACGCGCCAGGCCGGGGGAAGCAGCGAGACGCCATTGCGGGAGTGACCGGAGCAGAGCAGGGTGCAGCACGAGACCAGGACGGCTGCTGGGGAGCGCACCGAGAAACAGACGGCACCCACAGAGAGACAGAGGCGGACGGCGATGACCAGGAAGGAAGGTCGTATTGCTTCAAGCTGAGAGAGGACACCGGGCCGGTGAGGCGGACTGTCAACAACAGAGGTTTGATGGTCGACTGTGGCGCGACGTCACACATGGTAAATGACTTTGCAAAGTTCAAAACAGTTGATAAAGATTTTAAGCCCAAGAGTCACATAATTGAACTTGCAGATGGGACAAAGGCAACCGGAATTGCCAAGGCCAGAGGAGAAGCTGAAATCACCTTAATTGACAGCGAAGGGAGAAAGGTGACAGCACGACTGAAGGGGGCCCTGTATATCCCGACGTTTCCTCAGGACATTTTCTCCGTTAAAGCATCCTCAAGCAACGGAGCAGAAATCCACTTCAAGGAAGGTGAAGTATTTGGGAAACTGTATTATCTGTCTACAGCTAATAATACTGATGATAATGTTGACGGATACAAAGGATGTCATGATATTGAAATGTGGCACAGAATCCTTGGTCATTGTAACATAGATGATGTTTCAAGACTAGAAGGTGTAGTTGAAGGAATGAAAATTAAGGGAAAAAATGACAAATCTAACTTCAACTGTGAAACATGTACACAAGGAAAATTTGTGGAATCTAGAAATAGACAGGCCTATAGCAAAGCTAAAAGAATACTGGAACTAGTCCATACAGATCTGTGCGGCCCGATCGAGCCTGCTCATAAAGATGGTTATAAATAAACCATAGCTTTCACAGATGACTGTAGCAGTATGAAATGGACATATTTCATGAGGTCAAAGAGTGATACAGCTAAAGCTACAGAAAAATTCTTAGCTGACACGGCCTCCTTTGGGCAGGTGAAAACAATTCGGTCTGAAAATGGTACCGAGTTTACTGGAGGATGTTTCCAAGATCTGCTGAGAGAAAATAAAATTAGTCACCAAACTAGTGCCCTTTACTCGCCGCATCAGAACGGCACAGCAGAACGAAACTGGAGAACACTATTTGACATGGCACGATGTATGCTTCTAGAGAGTAAGATGCCAAAGCAGCTATGGCGGTTTGCGGTGCAGACAGTTGCACAGATACGCAACAGGTGCTATAGTAAGCGATTAAAGCAAACCCCATACAGTGCTTTCACAGGGAAAACACCAAATATTTTTTGGCACAGAGTGCTATGCCTATTATCCAAAAACAGGTAAAGTGTCAAAGCATAGATTAGTTAAGTTCATACAGAAGAGCAACAGAGACTGCCAGACACAAACAGGTCCACACAACGATGGAGACAGCTATGAGGTTAGATACTCATATGAGCCTGATGTAGTACCAGTTAGGACTGGTGAGCAGCCCCAGACTACAGTACAGAAGGTTTCTAGTAACCAGGGGGATAGTGGGGGCAGAAACCGCTACCCAACTAGAGAGAGGAAGACCCCAGAATATCTTGAAGAATACCAGTGTAAAGCAGAATGTACTGACGAACAAGATGTAGATTATTTCTATAGAGCTGTATTTGGGGTACCAAACACATACAAGGAGGCCATGAGCTCTAATAAGTCTCAGAAGTGGGTTAACGCAATGGAAGAAGAGATTAATTCTTTAAAAGAGAACGAAACGTTCACTTTGACCACACTTCCTAAAGGGAAAACTGTTGTGGGAGGTCGCTGGGTCTTTACGATTAAAGAGAGCCAGGATTCATCTGAAACATACAAAGCTAGATATGTAGCTAAGGGCTATAGCCAGATAGAGGGGATAGATTATAAAGAGACATTCTCCCCAACTGCTAACATGACATCAGTGAGAATTCTAATGCAGATGGCGGCACAGAACGGCTTAATGCTCCATCAGATGGACGTGAAAACGGAGTACCTACATGCCCCGATGGACTGTGAGGTCTATATAGAACAGCCGGAGGGATTCATAGTTGAGTCCAACATTGATGATCGTTTGGTTTGTAAGCTGAACAAGTCGTTGTATGGCCTGAAACAATCAGGGCGCAACTGGAACAAACTCCTACACGATCACCTAGTAGAAAACGGATTTATCCAGAATGCCGCCGACAATTGTGTATATGATAAACAATCTGAAAATGAGAAGGTGATCCTGATTATTTGGGTGGACGATTTGATAATTGCAGCCAACAGCAACGACTTGATCAGTGAGGTGAAGGAAATGTTGAAAATTAAGTTCAAAATGAAAGATCTAGGGGAAATTAAACATTTCTTGGGTATTGATTTCACACAGAAAAAGGGAGAAATCAAGATGAGTCAGGCAAGACACATTGCAAAGGTTCTACAGAGGTTTAACATGTCTGACTGTAAACCGAGGTCAACACCCTGTGAGCAAAAGCTGAATTTTGATGAGGAGGGTGAGGTTGTAGATGCCACAGGTTACAGAGAGATAGTTGGCAGCCTGATCTACATAATGACCTCTACTAGACCAGACCTAAGCTGGGTGGTCAGCAAGTTGTCACAATACCTAGCACAGCCAAAAGAACAACACTGGGTAACAGCTAAACAGGTGCTATGTTACTTGAAGGGTACAAGTGAATATGAGCTATGTTACAAAAGAAGTGACAAAGACCTTAAACTAGAGGGCTATAGTGATGCCGACTGGGCGTCAGACCAAAATGACAGGAGGAGTACTACTGGGTACTGTTTTAGTTTGGTCAAAGAGGGTCCAGTTGTATCCTGGAAGACCAGGAAGCAACCAACAGTGGCTTTGTCAACATGCGAGGCGGAGTACATGGCTCCAGCAGCCACTGCCCAAGAGAGCCTATATATCTTGTTCAATTACTCCAAGGTATGAATAAGGAAAGGCAGCACACACCAGTGACAATATTCGAAGACAATCGGGCCCTATTCCCCGTACCTGGTTCAACTAAGTCGATCAAGAGTCACATTATC
The DNA here is from genome assembly GCF_963971535.1 of Notolepis coatsorum. Taxonomy (NCBI): domain Eukaryota; kingdom Metazoa; phylum Chordata; class Actinopteri; order Aulopiformes; family Paralepididae; genus Notolepis; species Notolepis coatsorum. The sequence goes on along the minus strand of NC_140170.1, from coordinate 85,278,122 downwards.
CAGATTCAGTTAACCCGATGTTTGAAGCCGGGATTTTCCTGTTCCTCGAAGGTGGATTCAGTCTTGTTAACTCAAACCAGACTTGAGACCCAGGATAAGTGCGCGCGGCCGCTTCATTTGAAAAGCCAGCACGTATCGATAGCAGAGATCCTGATTCTCTAGCGGCATTGATTGATTAATTGATTTAAAACTTTATTAACATATTGCAGTATGGCTCAATCGCCTCGCCGACAAGTTAAATGCGTTATCTATAGGCTAATTTTAAGTCCCTCATTACCTCAATCAATCAGATTATATTTCTTTAAACTTGCCTGCTGGATGGAATAATCAAATGAGATCTTGCTAGCGAAAATAATTAGTTAAACTGTTATACAGAATAACGATACGGCTCTCTTACCCATTGATTGATGTATGGTCGATCTTTTACTTATAATAATAATAAATAATGCAGGACCTGTTGCAGAGGTCTTTATTTGGCATGCAACGACACTCAATGTTTTTAGTGGTACACACAGCGGTTAGTTTTTTAGCACACACACCGGAACACACACGCATGCATTGTCTCTTTAGGATCGCAGATGCGATTTGTCTCTGCGATTAACCCATCCCGTCTTCCTTCCCCCCCAAGGGCAGCCGGGAGCAGACAGGCATCAACGTGAGCCGCGCCAGGGGACCAATCCAAGTGCTCCTGTCCGTCTTCGTCAAGGACGCCACAGCGTTAGCGATCTGTTGTTGTGCATGTTTTTCCATTGGGTTTATCTTATCGGGGGGGAAACCCTTGCGAGCACGGGGAGAACATGCAAACTCCACACAGAAAGGCCTGGGAGATACCCCACCTGGGTACCTGGCATCATGGAAACCTGGTCCCCAAGCGGGAATCGAACCCTGGACCTTCTTGCTGAGGCGACAGTGTTAACCACTACACCACCGTGCCGCTTGTGGTGTAACGGGTTCTTCTTTTGACTTTCACGCAGACGACCGGGGTTCGAAACCTAGTCTTTTCCTTCTTTTTGCAATATAGGAATAATTCAATTTGGTGCACGTTGAGAGCTATATAAAGAATGACATCCTCAATGCATGTAGATTTATAATATTTTAACTTAAAACTAGGCTACCTTTGCGTATAATCATTAATATTATATTCCAAAAAATTATATTGGAAACACGGGGTTTCGAACACCGGTCGCCGGGTTGCCAGGATTGAGCACTACCGCTGCGCCACTGTGCCAGATGGGATAAATTCATTGTTTATACATTAATGAACGAGAGACCCGTGTTTAGAATATTATTTATTTTGTTGTTGTTGCACCGAGCGAGCGCCACGGTATATAACGTGCATTATTTAGGACAAAGTGAATTTAGTATCAGCATTTTGGGTCTATTTTACATTTCAAAAGCCCCCTCTGGAAGAATGGAGCACAAAAACGTAATTCAGAATGGTATAATGCAGATCCTAGACTGTGGGAATAATTTCAGGAAACGCGCTGTCACTTCTTTGCGGGGGCGTGGCGATGGTTCATCCGGCTAACTTGAACTTAAACCCTGCTCTCGACCAGGCTCAAACTTTTTGATCTGTTGTCATGGTGATTTAGACAATCCAGCTTCGGGGAACGGGAAAGTCCGGCTTAAGTCAGACTTGACCGAAAGTTATCCGGCTAACTCAGTTATCCAGGTACGGGGAACGGGGCCCTGGGGACGATTGCTCTGTCTAAAAATCCACAACGGAGCAAACATGTTGATATTAAATATAATTTTGTGCGAGCTGCACATATTGATGGTCAAATATCCATTGAATACTGTCCCACAGAAAACATGATGGCCGACGTGTTGACCAAACCATTGACAAAAGCAAAGTTTGAGAAATTCAGATGTTATTTGTTTGGGGAAACATAGATAACCCAGAAGTATCAAACAACAAAAAGTAGGGATGCCCCGATCCATCGGCCAGCGATCGGTATTGGCCGATATTCAGTATAAATATGAGATCGGTGAATTCCGATAATGAGAGTTCTCACTCGCTGACTTCTCTCTCAAGCACACAGAGCTGCAGCGCACTGCCGCTCCTCCTCCCCTGCCCCTCCCAGACCCATGTCAACAGAGGCTCCTATTGTCTCCGGCAATAGTCTGCTCTAGTCTAGTGCATGGGACCTCTGTGAGCTAACGTTAGCTACCTAGCTAACGTTACTGTTTAAACAAAATGACCCAGTCAACTATTCACTTTTAGTTTAATACATGAGGCATTGTCTAACGTTATCTAGTTGGCTAGCTACTGATAGCTGCTGATATCAACAAATGCTCCAGCAATAGTCGAGTGCATGATACCTCCCTTAGCTCGGTAGCCAACGTTAGCTCACGTTAGCTCTATATGAAATGTCCCAGTAAACTAAATACTCAATAGTTCACTGAGGCGTTGTCTTAACGTTATCTAGCCGGCTAGCAGTAGCTACAGATAGCTCCTGATATCAATGTCTTATAACATTGATTCTATGCATATTCGAGCCCCTGGCTTGCATCGCATTCAGAGTATACCAATAGGGTCCAGCTGCAGCGCCGGATAATCCTGGCTGCAGCTGGAGGCTACTCGAGTATACACACAGACAGTGGAGCTGTTTGCAGATAGCGAGCATTTTGACTTGTGCGTGGTGGCGATGTCTCGCAGATAATACAACTACAAGTATGATTATATAATATATATATTTTATAAAAAAAAATTCTATATTAAGTTTTTTATTTTTATTTTTTAAACCAAAAATGATCGGTATCGGTATCGGCCGATATGGCTCATAGACGATCGGTGATCGGTATTGGTGGCAAAAAACGTAATCGGGGCATCCCTAACAAAAAGGTTGTGTTTTTATTCAAGGATTAATGTGCCAGACCGGCATAGGTCGTTTTTGTTTTTCTTTTCATAATGTAATGTACAGTCTCACATTTGAACCTCTGCGCATGTGCAATAAACTCTCTCCCTGCCCCGCCAAGTTCGTGTGTAGACGTGCGTCTTTGTTCCTGCAGTCCAACTCAACAAAAGTACATTAATAACATACCTAATAAGTATGTAGCTAGACATCCGTGTCATGAATATGAACAGTGCAACACTACCTATAATAATGCGCAGACTGGGGCTGCCGATTTGGGTAGGCATAGCCTAGCCTGGCCTATTATACCCGCTGCCTATGTGGAGGAGGTGAGATTGTCAGCACACTGGGGTCTGTTGATTAGGAAGTCCAGTATCCAGTTGCAGACAGAGGGGTTGATGCTGAGGTCATTGGTTTCCATGAGGTCACCAAGTTTGGAGATGAGTTTGGAGGATGATGGTGTTGAATGCTGAGCTGAAGTCGATGAACAGCATTCTCACATTTCTTGTGATGTCATTTCTATGTTTCTGTCATAGCTAACTTAGCTTGTGACTGCGCTTGGCCCGCTTGATGCCCCTTTTCAGGTTAGCCCTGGCTGTCATGTACCCGCCCCCGTGCATGTGGCATGATGTAGCTACAGTAGGCTTTATTATTATAAAAAAAATATATAAGATTACAGATTAAACTGGACTTATTAAATTTAAGAAGTCTTTATTCATTGCACACATTGACAATGTCGTCATGCAGACACACACATGCGATGGGCGCAGGCACGTGCACACAGAGCCCAAGGGGTGCTTGAGCACCTGCCCTTTTGAGCCTCATAAAAAAAGTGCCCTTTTAAATATTCACCCCCCCCCCGTTACGCATATAGACTGCCCTTCCAACTGAAGAATGTCAGGATAGAATAAAAATATTAGGTAAAGAGAGAGAGATGCCCCATATTCCATTGCAGTTTGCACGGCCTCCTCAGCGTGCCTCTCCACGGACCTATATGTAACGGTTCCAGGGAGGACAATGGAAACTGTGGCCACAATGTAAATTGTGGTCACAGTAGGAACAGTGGTCCCCTACCTGGTCTCCTACCTCCCTCTAGTGGCCAGATGACCCAAATGGTGCAGGCAATCATCACACCGATATTGACTATATTGCTGAATATAATTAATGTTATTTTATGGTGTGTGTTATTGAATGTTCCTTCCCTTGTGTGATGTGTTTCCCCTGTCTGCTTGTGGTTTTGTAATTGCTTTTGTGTTTAGTTGGTTGTTGTGTGTTTTAGACTAGCCTGGCCAGGTGTGGCCACTTGTAATTAGTCTGTATGTGTGTTCGGTCTGCTTCTCTGTGTGGTGACATTCCTCCGTTAACCCTGTTCCTGTCGATGTCGTCCTTGCCCTGTAGTGTTGTACTGTCTAAGTAAATGTATATTAGTGTTCTGTTTTGTTGCTTGTTTATTTTCGAGTTCTCAGTTCGCCTTTTATGTTCTTTTGTAACTTACCTTCGCCCGTCTTTATGTTTGTTTATTTATCAGCCTCTTTACTTGTGTTTTGGTCTTGTGACCTAGTATCGCTCTCACGGTTCTTATAATAAAAGGAACACAATGTTTGAGAAGAGCAAACTGCCGTCTCCGTTTCCTCCTTCCACTCCATTCCGCATATTGGGTTCTCCTCTCCTTCCCTCGCCACCCCATCGTAACACCTATATATTTTATGTATAGCGTGGGTGGTGATGATGATGATGGTAGAAACCGCTGTGTCCCTCAATGAGTGGTATTACACTCATTGAGGGACACGAAGAAGTCAAGTCCGATGGGATTTCGGAATCTCAAATACAAATCGGGATTGGAATAAAAAATGCATTTATATTAAACAATACAGAATATACAGCACTTCTTGGGGTCTGTAGGGTAAGCACTTATTCCCTCCCCCTTGAACATTTATGGAGATGTATGGGCCTTTTAAGTCAGTGATAAAAGTGTCTTTTAAGGATAAGTGAGCTCCTGCACTGATTTATTATAGTTCAATATTCAATATTTGATCACCAAAACCTCCCAAAAAGCATAAAAAGCCCCCCCCCGGTCAAAAAGGGCCCTTAAAAACCGGGCGCGCGCATGACATTTTTTGGGTCACCGATGACATTTCATCTCTGCGCTTGACCTATCCCGTCGTCCTTCCCCCCAAAAGCAGCCGGGAGCAGACATGGGCTGTGGCGTGGGGCCGAGCCCGGGGACCAATCCAAGTGCTCCTGTCCGTCTTCGCCAGGGACGCGACAGCGTTAGCGGTCTGTTCTGCATGTTTTTCCATTGGGTTTATATTCTAGAGGAGAAACCCTTGCGAGCACGGGGAGAACATGCAAACTCCACACAGAAAGGCCCTGCAGTGTAACGCAGCCGTCCCGGGTTCGACTCCTGGACCCGGAGACCTATGCTGCATGTCTTCCCCCATATCTTCTCCCAACTTTCCTCTCTGCCGGGCCTATCCGAAATAAAGCAATAAAATGCCGAAAAACAAATCTTTAAATATATATATTTTTAAGAGGCCTGGGAGATACCCCACCTGGGTACCTGGCAACGTGGCGACCTGTTCCCCAAAGCGGGAATTGAAACCTGGACCTTCTAGCTGTGAGGCGACAGTGTTAACCACTATACCACCATGCCGCCGCCAATACACCACCGTGCTGTGTGTGTATGTGTGTGTGTGCATGTTTCCATTGTGTGTATATTTGTGTCTGTATGGACCAGTACTTGTCTAACCCTGTCTACCACTTTTTGTGAAAGGCAGTTGACCTTTCATCTCCGAGGGAAACAACAGTTGAGATTGAAGGATCAAGAAAAGATGGGCGGGGCTTGAGCTTGAGTTGTTAGTGGATCCGTATTACATAGACTATTGATTATTGTTTCTCTCAGGGGGACTCAAGGGTAATTCAGGGGGGATAAGACCCACCTAGCCCCCCCATAATTCACACAATGATGCCCACAGAGTTATGAGGAAGAGCTTTGAAGATGTTCATGAGTATTTCACCACAGTCAGCATATTGTCTCACAACACTAACTCAGTTTTATACGACTTGCTCGAGCTACTGCGTCCACCAGATGACAATCTCAATGACACGATTACATGGCTTGAGAACCAAAATCATCAGAATTGTTTGATTAGATATAAACATAATTTCTCAAAGGAAGTGAGTAACAGGGGGATTGGTGAGCGTCCCCATGCTCAGTTCTACCTCAAGCCATTTTATGTTGTCGCCATCTTCTGACAAGGGGCCCCAATTAATTTAATTGTGATAGAATACTGTTGCGCGCCATCTGGATGAGATACAACAACGTAACCTTTTCATGAGGGTAGCCTGCTGCATAGCTGTCTTAAAGCACGGCTTTGACTGAATACAAATAATATATATATATTATCTGGGGAAAGAATTCCACTCACCCATTCTCTTTTGCAAAGCAAATAAATGAATAATGCTGAATGATGTGGTTTGGGCTGTGTGTCAGCAGAGCCGAGGGAGACCGGGATCGGTATCCGATAAGGAATGTGCATTATTCCTTTGGATGGGATAGTGAGTCTATTCCGGATCGAGCTTCAAGCAGACGTTTGATAGCATCCTTGATACGCACTCTAAAATTGGATTTAATCTTAATTTTAGAGTCTAAATAAAAAAGCTAAGCAAAAAACAACAGCCAAATGTGCATCTGATTATAGCGAAGGCGTTGGCTTTTGTACACTGGGTGAAAATGTGTTGCAGAATACTGCCCATTTCTCTATTTGGAGATACTGCTACTCAACAAAGACCCACATCATGGGATGAATCACACATGTGTTTAATTCGAATATTCTCATCTCTCTATGAATAATCATAAAGGTGTAGTACCTTGACAGAATCTTCTCCTCACATTGCAGTAAGAGAAACCTTATGGGTGCCCGTCCTATAACATTAAGATAAGATAAGATATTCCTTTATTGATCCCCTTGGGGAAATGTGTCATAGCAGCATGGGGAAGGGGGGAGGGGTACCGTACAGGTATGGGCAGGGTAATAGATAGTAGAAAGACATAAATAGATCTGAATATAAAAATATGAGAAAAAATAAACATACTTATACTTATCCCATCAGATCATACTTATGGGTCAATGGGATCAATCGTATGGGTGGGGTGCCCAATCCTAACATTGCGTTCTGCACAAGCAGGGCCAGGGACGTGCACAGGACTTTAGAGGGGCAGGTGCTCAAAGGCTGAAAAGGGCACTACACTTGTGTGTATATATATTAACCGAGCGCGCATAGCGCACAAGCACGATCTTTAAGGGCCCTTTTCGGGCGGGGGGCCCCCTTTCTATGCTTTTTGGGGGGTTTTGGTGATCAAATATTGAATATTGAACTATAATAATCAGTGCAGGAGCTCACTTATCCTAGAAAGACACTTTTATCACTGACTTAAAAGGCCCATACATCTCCATAAATGTTCAGGGGGGAGGGAATAAGTGCTTACCCTACAGACCCCAAGAAGTGCTGTATATTCTGTATTGTTTAATATAAATGCATTTTTTATTCCAATCCCGATTTGTATTTGAGGCTACGTTTAGACGAGCGTTTTGTGAACAGAAACCGCAAAAGTCATCTTGCGGTTTCACTTTTAATTTTACGTTTAGACAAGCGTTTTGGGGTGGAATTCTCCGTGCAGACGACGCTGTAATGACGGAGCCCCGCTGTCACACGATTGGCGCATATGTCACATGACGTGCTGTGAAGACCCGCCCTACTCTGCCTCTGATTCGCAGACTGTGGATGGGGAATGTGATTGGACCAAAGCAGAGTCACTCATAGACAGTGGGTCCACTCACGCCGCGGGACAGATTCTTGTGTATTTAACCCTTTCACTGCCACACGACAGCCGGTTGTGTGATAGTAAAGGGTTAACCTTCTGTCGTGTGGCAGTGAAAGGGTTAAAAGTACTGCCAATGTAGCCTTCACTGGTATTCACTAGGTATTCACTAGGTATTCACTGACATATTTAACCTGTCCTTAGAACAGGCTGTCATCCCCACCTGCCTGAAGAAGTCCACTATTATCCCTGTACCCAAAAAATCCAAGCCTGCTTGCCTCAACGACTACCGCCCTGTAGCTCTCACCTCCATAGCCATGAAGTGCTTTGAGAAGCTAGTAAAGGGCTACATCTGCTCCTCCCTCCCCATCAACATGGACCCCCTGCAATTTGCATACCGCCCCAACAGGTCCACGGAGGACGCCATAGCCCATGTGCTGCACACAGCAGCATCACACCTGGACAAGAGGCAGGGGAACTATGTGAGAATGCTATTCATCGACTACAGCTCGGCATTCAATACCATAGTCCCCTCCATACTCATAGCCAAGCTCAGGGACCTGGGCTTGAACTATGACCTCTGCCAGTGGGTCCTGGACTTCCTGACGGGCAGACCCCAGGTGGTGAGAGCAGGCAACTGCACCTCCTCATCCATCACCCTCAACATAGGGGCCCCCCAGGGCTGTGTTCTGAGTCCCCTCCTCTACTCCCTGTACACTGTGTGGCTCAGCGGAGTAGCAATACAATCATCAAATTTGCTGACGACACAGTGGTGGTGGGCCTGATCTCTGCCAACGACGAGAGGGCCTACCTGGAAGAGGTCAAGGTCCTGGCGGGATGGTGCCAGGAAAACAGCCTCTCCCTGAACGTCAGCAAAACAAAGGAGATGATTGTGGACTTCAGGAGGTCGGGGGTCAAGGACTACAGCCCCCTCAGCATCGACGGGGCACCGGTTGAGAGAGTCAACAGCTTTAAGTACCTCGGAGCCTACATATCCGAGGACTTGACATGGACCACACACATTGACAGTGTTGTGAAGAAGGCACGACAACGCCTCTACTTCCTCAGGCGCCTAAGGAAGTTCCAAGTCAGTCAGAAGATCCTTAAGAACTTCTACTCATGTACAATAGAGAGCATCCTGACTGGCAACATCACCTCCTGGTTTGGGAATAGCACTGCACAAGACCGAAGCAGACTACAAAGAGTGACACGTTCAGCCGAACGCACAATTGGAGGGGGGCTCCCCACCCTCCAGAACATTTACAACAAGCGTTGCAGGGGCAAGGCTAAGAGAATCATTAAAGACTCCAGTCACCCGAACAACTGCCTCTTTGAACTGCTGCGGTCAGGCAAGCGATACCGGAGTCTCAAGGCGAGCACAGAAAGACTCAGAAGAAGCTTCTATCCCCAGGCCGCGTGTGGCTTTATGACAGGTCATGAGTGCAAGAATGTGACAATTTGACCATGTGACCGCGGCAACGCGGGAGAGCGGCAGTGCGGAAATAGGCTGTCTCTAAGACAAACTCTAACCTTAACCAGCTCCTTAACAGCGCCTAAACTTAACCGTTCTAACCTTAACCAACTCCGAAACAATGCCTAACCTTAACCTTAACCTTAACCATGCCTAACCTTAACCATAGAAAGAATATTGCCATTCTCTTTGACAAACTCTAACCTTAACCAGCTCCTTAACAGCGCCTAAACTTAACCGTTCTAACCTTAACCAACTCCGAAACAATGCCTAACCTTAACCTTAACCTTAACCATGCCTAACCTTAACCGGCGAAAGAATACACGTTAAAAAAAAAATCACGTTAAAAAAAAAAAAATCATGGGATTCGAACTTGTCAACAACAAACCACAGGGACCGCGGACCGCTGCTATGCCAGGTGAGCTGAAGCGCCGAATGAAAATCATGGCGGATTCCTGCGGCGGTTACCTAATTCCGCTCGCGCTCTGCCGCTCCGCCGCTCCGCCGCTCTGCCGCTCTGCTCTGCGGTTGCCGCGCCTGCCGCGGGGCATGGCGCAGCCAATCAGGGAAAACGCGGAAGCAAAAGCAGCACTCATGACCTGTCATTAAGGAATAGGCCCCCAGGCCATCAGGCTGCTAAACGAACAATGAACACTACACAACAACAACCATCAAACGCACATAGCACACACATCCACACGCACACACTCACTTTAAACAAACACACTGTAGCACCCACCCCACACACTTTATAGCACACACTCACTTTAAACAAACACACTGTAGCACCCACTCCCCACACTTTATATTTATTGATGAAGGATTGCACTACAACTCGTACACCTTACTGTAAATTGTACCTAAATTGTACCTCATCCCATTTCTGCTTTGCACTATATAGTACTGTACATTAGTACACTGCATAGTATTGTATATTATATGGTAACTCAGTTACATCTATTCTGCATCGAACATTGTACATATGTCTATACTGAACACTGTGACCTCATTTTCTACTTTTCTACTTCTAAATTACATGCTATACTATGTATTTGATACTATCTTGTCTAGCAGTCTCTGGAGCATAACAGTAAGAAGCATTTTGTATGAAAGTATTCTGTACTTCTGTATGACAACTATTAAAGAAACTTGAAACTTGAAACTTCAGGTGATCTCTGTTGATATAAGGCTTGTTCGAGATGGGATAGGCGGACGCAGATCTGCGCAGGTTTCACTACTGCCTCGCCAAGCGCGTTGCATGACGGTTAGAATGTTGTCCGACTTGCTCTGAAAATCTGACGAGGCGAGGCGCGGAACTCCCGCGGGAGCGAGCCACGCGCAGCCTTCAGAGCGAGGCTCCACAGTACCTCTCAGCCGGCTGCTCCCGGCTGGGAAGTGACTTGCTACGGTCGCGAAAAGCGCCTATTGGCTCAGAAAAGTTGTCAGTCACCAGCCACGTGACAGCCAGGGAGTTATGAGACGTTTGATTGATTGATTGATTGAAAACTTTATTATGTTATGCATTATCATCATATCATCCTGATAAACTTCAAGCTGTCAGACACACACACACACATACACACATGCGTCGTCTGTTTTGCCTCAATACTGTATATATAATTCTGTTTTGCCTCAATATACACAGTATACATATATATATTGATGCAAAACAGAATTATTCAGCAGTGTGTTGTGTGTGCGTGCGGCCAGGAGCGCGCAACAAGATGGTATACATTATGGTATATGAATAGTATATTCCACTATAGCAGTATATGGTGTGCTGTACATTTTAATCTGATCTAATTCTGCACACGGCCATCGCATTATAATGAGCTGGACAGGTGTGTATGTGTGTGTGGTGAGTGACGTGAAAGCGTATCTGCCATGCGAAACTAGGCGAGAGGCTCTTGTGAAATCGAAAGTGTCCGCCCTTTTAACTCCTCCCCCGGCTTCACTCGGCTACTCTCGTCTACTAGTCGAGGCAAACCGAAATCCATCTCGAACAAGCCTATAGTCAGACATACTTGCTTTGTTTACGTCTCGGCTACTGGCGCATACCTGCTACCTGTGACGTAAGCAGTACGCGCGACCAGAGCCGTGACAACCCTTTCGTCATCGTTTTAACAGATTTATACGTGTTGACAGTTTAGACGAGAGCGCAAAGCTTTTGCGTTTCTAGGAATTCCACCCTGGAAGGTAGTCTCACTTTTTTGCGGTTTCACCTTGTAAAAACGCCGTTTCCGTATAAACGAAAGGCACATCCGAAAAAATATTTTTGCGGATTCACCTGCTAGCTAGCATTCAACTGTATGCGCCACAGCGGTTTCTATCATCATCATCATCATCAGCACCCACGCTATGCATAAAATATATAGGTCCGCGGAGGAGGCCGTGCAAACTGCAATGGAATATGGGGCATCTCTCTCTCTGTCCCTAATATTTTGATTCTATCCTGACATTTTTCAGTTAGAAGGGCAGTCTATATGCGTAACGGTAACTTTTTTGATAAGGCTCAAAAAGGCAGGTGCTCAGGCACCCCTTGGCCTCTATGTGTGCACGTGCCTGAGCAGGGCCAGTAATAGACTAGAAATAAAACTACACCTCTACTGGAAACAGATAGCTGTGTTGTCTCTCTTAATGACAGCCAGCAGCACAGAAAAGCTCTGGGCTTCTGTCGTCCAATGCTATAGTGGTAGCCTATATCCACGCCTCGAGGTCACAGCAGGTGACTGACTTCAAAGGGGAGATTTGACCATTCACAGCATACGGCAACAACTAACTGCAGGGCAGGCAGAGCGCCCGGCAGGGCATTACTGGGGCTTATATAACAAAAGAGAGTATCTTTCCTGAAATGAGTAATCCCACTAAAGGACTGTTGAGTTGACAGGAGTGAGTGGCAGAACGACTGCACCTCAACCTGACCCCCCCCCCCCCCACCCTCTGACTCCCAGTATCACCTACCTTCACAGAACACTCCGGTTGCCATAGCGATGTTCCGGGGAGTGTCTTTGTATTAAACATTTTTTTTAATCCCTTGCAATTCAGCAAACGCGTATGGAAGTTGAATGAGAGCAGAGTGCATATTCTCCTATTTCTGCTGCGAGAACAGGTGTTAAAAAGTACAAGTGATTATAGAGAGACGGCCTTCTGGCTCAGTGTTACGCCATCTTCCCTGCACATAGCAACAAAGCATCCGAAACGTCCATCTGGCAGACAGTGAAGGAAGAGGCAGAGGAGATGTGCTGAATGTGCATTGCACTGTGATAGGGTGTAGTGATAGGGTATAGGATACAGTAGGTGAGGAATGCACTACACACGTTGCAAAACAGTACGTGACGGATCAGTCTATCAAAGTCAGGAACAGAACCTACTGTTAAGCTGTTTTCAAATGTTTCCATTGTTATGAGCACTTATAAGCACAACTAGTCAATAACTGGTTTTCTCAATTCTGAGGAATAAAACAACATCTAATTTTGTATGATTTAACATGACTTCAAGTTATCGCAGAGAGGCTTTCCCTGTCATCAAGCTACAAATTGATATGTAGTACTGTACAGTCACCAAATACTTCATACCGCAGGACCCAATTACTCGTGCTATCTCAGTGTATTCTCCGAGGGGGTACAGAACACAGAAGTACAACACTACACTACAGTATCTCAGTGTATTCTCCGAGGGGGTACAGAACACAGAAGTACAACACTACACTACAGTATCTCAGCGTATTCTCCGAGGGGGTACAGAACACAGAAGTACAACACTACACTACAGTATCTCAGCGTATTCTCCGAGGGGGTACAGAACACAGAAGTACAACGCTACAATACATCTCAGCGTATTCTCCGAGGGGGTACAGAACACAGAAGTACAACACTACACTACAGTATCTCAGCGTATTCTCCGAGGGGGTACAGAACACAGAAGTACAACACTACACTACAGTATCTCAGCGTATTCTCCGAGGGGGTACAGAACACAGAAGTACAACGCTACACTACATATCAGCGTATTCTCCGAGGGGGTACAGAACACAGAAGTACAACGCTACACTACAGTATCTCAGCGTATTCTCAGAGGGGGTACAGAACACAGAAGTACAACACTACACTACAGTATCTCAGCGTATTCTCAGAGGGGGTACAGAACACAGAAGTACAACACTACACTATCTCAGTGTATTCTCCGAGGGGGTACAGAACACAGAAGTACAACGCTACACTACACTATCTCAGTGTATTCTCCGAGGGGGTACAGAACACAGAAGTACAACGCTACACTATCTCGGTGTATTCTCTGAGGGGGTACAGAACACAGAAGTACAACACTACACTATCTCAGTGTATTCTCAGAGGGGGTACAGAACACAGAAGTACAACACTACACTTGTTGTCAAGTGTTGTTTGAGATGAGAAGTCCCAGCGGTTGTTGGTGGATGTAATTCACAACGTCTAGCCGAGAGCCCCTGGAAATGAGTCACAGGTTCCCAAGCCCAGAGACAAGGCAGCCCTCCAACACCGACCACCTGTGCCATGGGTAAACATGGTGGGTGCTGAGGCACATTTAAACTATGCATTAAGATGACGCAGTTCTCATGTATAGCAAAATGGCAAATGGCATCCAATGTAATAAAAAAAGTCAACCAACGAACTCGATTCTTGTACCGGATCTCCTCACTGGTAAACAAGAATACCCTGAAGACTCTGGCAGGAGCACTCATTCAAGGGTACTACGACTATGCTTGCACCTCATGGTACCAAAGCACCTCAAAGGCGCTAAAAACAAAATTACAAACATCTCAAAACAAACTGGTCAGACTACTGCTTGACCTTACTCCTAGAACCCACCTCACCCCTGCCCACTTTGACAACCTAGGATGGCTTAGAGTAGACGACAGAGTACAGCAACTTGCAATGGGCCTGGTCTACAAGATACACTACACGACCAAGGTACCCATGTACATGTCAAAATACTTCCCAAAGGTCAGTGAATACCACGATCACAACACCAGAGGGAGCTCCACAAATCATGTTAAACCCAGATTCGGCTCAAACAAGGGACTAAACACGTTTCGCAATTATGCCACATCAATGTGGAACGCCCTACCCAAAGCTGTAAAGGAATGTTAATCACTACCCACGTTCAAAAACACTCTCAAAAAACACCTAAGGGAGACTGCAACTCGAAACTGGCCCCTGTAAATGTCCGAACACAACCCCCCCCCAATGTACAGTAAATTACCAAGTATGGTCTTGTCAATATTCCAATGTACAGTTTTGTTTGTACAGTTGTACAGTGTCCCCCACCCACCCCTCCTACCCAACCTCCCCCCCCACTCCTACCCAACCCCCCCCCCCCCACCCACCCACCCAACCACCTCCAATGTACAGTCACCCCCACCCCCCCCACCTACCCAATCCAATGTACAGTTTCTACATCAAATGTATATACTCTTTTTTCTGGACTCTTTTTGTATCACAAACAGTACTGTATTTGCAAATCTGGTATGTCATAAATGTATAGATGTAGCAGTACTGTCTATCTGTCATGTATGTCATATATGTTACGATGAATTGAAAATGGGGGACCCTGATGTAAACAAGACGAAAGTCTTTCTCTGGTCTGCATCCCCTTAACAATTGTATGTATTGAGCTGTACTGTACTGTACCCATTCTGCAATCTGTTAATAAAGTTTTCAATCAATCAATCAATCAATCAATCAATCAATAGCATTAACCGGTAGACACAGAGACTATATTTAATCATACACAGATTTCCTTCACAGTCAACATTTCAGCGGACTCATTTAGGCAGTACATTTACACAGAGTATACAAAACATTTGCAACACCAGCTCTGTTCATGACAAAAGCAAATGTTTCTGACTGTAGGAGAACTTGGAACACTGGTTATTCTGTCCTTCCTTGTGTAAAGCATGGTCTCCTAACCTTTATGACCTCTCTCTGTCATTTGAATTAGTTTGACGACCATTTGATTCAGTGTAAACACACTCTTGCTATGCCCTTCATTAAGCAGAGTGCTTACTCATTCAGTGAAATTATTTCATGATTAATTTGAGGCTAAATTGGTCTAAATCTGAAAAAACACCATCATAATAAGCTTAATTCATGTTAAAAAATGTATTCCACTGATAATGATTGAAAAGGGCATTTTGTTTTCACACAAAGTGGCAGTCACTGGCCCCACTTGGCCCTCGGGTGCCAAGAATTTAAATCGTCATTGCAGTTGTTTGAGTGACTGAGTGATTTCTGTCAATCGACTGCGCTCACATCCCGGCAACAACATTACTGTACATCACTTACGCAATGCTTTTCACTCTTCATCCCACAGGCTTCAGCAGAGATTAAACATATCTCATTAAGATGAAGCTGACCCCTTGTTCAATTGCCCACCGTTGGGAACAGAGTCTCCAATATCCCATGTGGTGTTATTCCTTTAATGTGATGCATATCAGTTTTAATTATCGGCAAGAAGCCCATCTGAGCTGTTGGGAGCAGCGCACATGAAAGTGGAATCTGCGTCACGCATAGCCAGCCAGCCTGCGCTTCACCATGCCTCTCTTTGGCTCTTGCGTCAAGGCTCAACAACAAACAGCTCCTCCTTGCGTTACCATGGCTGCATCCAGTGAATCCAGCATTTTTTTGTCACTCGAGTCCATTCGCCAGTATCCCTCCTCCCCTCTCTCCAACTTCACTGATTAAAACATGCTTGTCGTCCTGCCTGTTTCAGACATCCATCCTAATATAGTTGTCGATCACATGAATTTGAATGATCCATATTGTGAGTTACAGTACCAGAGAGGTGGGCAGTGATATTAGATTACATTTCTGTATTGTACAACAAAGGATACTTTGTTGTTGTTGTTGTACTTTGTGTGCTACTGTGAAAGAGTCAAGCCAAGTTGTCTTATGTTCTCTGTCACAATATGAACCCAGAAAATTCATATACACCTCTTACTGTTAATGCTATGAAAATATTGTTGAATAGTAGAAATTCTCTCCCACCAAGCAGTTAACAAAACTAATCCGGTATTAGGTGAAATGGAAACAGCTCTCACGATTCAGGATTTCCTTTTTTGAAAAGCATTTCTCTCTCCGGTGCTGCGCTGATGCTCATAGAAGATGTGTCAACTTAGTTGTCATAGAAACTGAAAGCAATAGTCACATCATCTGTGACGGAAAAAACACATCCTGGTTGAATCCATGTTCAAAAGAATCAATGTAGACCTTGAAAAGCCATAACGGCCATTTCTAAGGAGCATGAAAGGTTTTTTCTCTTTCTTTTTTTTCTTTTTCTTTTTCTTTTTAAACATGAATCCCAAATCACAGAGTCATATTGATTGTCTGGGAAGGAACCTTCTAAAATCTCCTCATCACCATGGACAAGTTATACAGTACATTGCTTGGGGGGAATACAGGTTTTTAAATCTAGCTGATATCCATGTACGCTGTAGGTCTACAGATGGTTCCTCCCTCACATAGGCCATGGAAGCATCATGTGGCGTGCTGTATGTTTGTCTTCGCGGTGGGGAGAGGAGTGAGTCAGGGTAGGAGGCATCGCAGATGATACAGCCTCACACTCCTCTGACGGAGCAGTTGGTGCTCTCAAACTCACCCGTTGCCACGGTTACCACAACACCACAGACCACGGTTGCTACGACCGCTGTCATAACTGGTGGCATACAGGACTTGTGGTTTCCGCGTCTATGCAAATGATGTGCTTTGTGGAGGAGTGGTGGAGGGGTATGAAATCAACAGTGCTATTTTCTGTACGTGGACACAGCTGTGGAACATGTTGACAGAGTCACTTATGGGGCGACAATAACTTGGTCATGATGACAAGGTTTCTCTCTTTAGCCTTTGGCGTGGTTTATTATCATTGCACCCAACAGTACACGAGACCTTCTCCTTATGAGAGGCGACGGAGGAAGAGACAGAGGGGGAGTTAACATCTCCTTTTATACCTCTTACCTGGCGCCAGCATTAATAGCTCAGCCTATAGCGCCCTCTTGTGGAAACAGTTAGACAGTTACATGCAATCGTATACATCACATAACTTTAACACTCCCACTTACGGCTGTCTTGTATACTATACAACTTTTTCAAAAACAATTCTTCAAAGAAAATAATACAGTTCAGAGCATCAAAAAGAATATGGCAGTCAATACTAACATAACAGGCAATATTTACACACCAAACATGACCTCTGCAAATCTTCTCAATTTCAGTTTGGAAACAGGCTTCGTCATAGCGTCTGCAACCATGTCGTCTGTCGGACAATAAACAAGTGTCATCCTTTTTTCTCTGATGACAGATCTGATGAAATGATATTTTATATCCACATGTTTACACCTCTGTCGGCACACAGGGTTTCTCGCAATTGCAATGGTTCCCTGGTTGTCTTCATAAACAACAGTTTTCTTATATACATAGGTATCCATTCCTTCGAGCAGTTGTTCTAGATAAATACATTCCTGTATTGTCATAGCTAGAGCCATGTATTCGGCTTCACAAGTTGATAGTGCCACTGTGGGCTGCTTCTTTGTTTTCCACGAAACCAGTGAGCTGTTTGTGTTCAAACTCACACAATACCCTGTGGTACTTCTTCTGTCTGTGGCGTCTGCCGCTCAGTCTGCATCACTGTAGGCTTTAACTCGCTGCTCTTTCTTTTTTTCCGCAAATCTTTTTCCGGTTGAAACCATCGTGATGCTATCAGCTTTTTAGCCACTGTGATACCAGATACAACCAATCTCTTTAGCTGTATATGTACTGCACACTCAAAAACATCATTCAGCAGTAATACAGAGGGGTCGTGTACAGGTATATTCAGAGTTAAGAGATTTGATAATTGCTGGGTCACTTCTTTCCAGAATATCTTAACTGGTGGGCAGTCCCAGTACATGTGCATAAATGTCCCCTCGTCCCCATTTGTACATAAGGAGCATTTGGAGTCTTGTTTAAGACCCATTCTGTTCAGTCTTATAGGAGTCAAGTATGTCCTGTGAATATAGTTAAGATTGATTTGTTGATGGTCCGGGTTCCTTGATGCAAGTCGAACATTTGCCCAGGCTTCTTGCCAATCAAAATATTTTTCCAGGTCTGGTATATCCCTCCTCCAGACTGAGTCTAGGTGGAGGGTTTCATACGAGGACGTTAGTAATTGATGATAAAAATCTGATACAAAACCTCTCAATGTCTCTCTTTCATAGAAGAATTTGTGGTATCTGTGGTGTACAATTGGTATCCTTAATGGAACACCGCGAGCCTTCAAACATAACAATAACTGCGTAAAAATAATATGTGGAATCGGTGAGATAATTTTTTTTGTGTATTTCATCATAACTACAAAAACCCTGTTTGTTGAAAACATCTCCTAATGTGTGTATGCCTTGCTTTTCCCATCTAGGGAATCTTATAGGTCGTTTTCCAATCAGGAGTGCATTGTTATTGAATAAGGGAGTATGATTATGCCATTTATGTGGGTTAGAATATTTTTTTTGTGTTTCACGCCATATCCGGATCGCATGAGTATAATTATGGGGCCAAATGTCCGTTCGCATTGCTTAATTGATAATTTGGTGTATACTATGTCCTTCAGTCTATGTGGAGCTACTATATTTTCTTCTAAATTTCTCCAGGATACTGATGCTTGGGGATCAAACCATGTTGTCAGTGGTCTTAAAGTGTATGCCTTAAAATAGTGGAAAAAATCTGGAAATACCATACCACCGTCTGCTTTGTTTCTCTGTGCTGTGAATCTTTTTATACGTGGTGTTATTCCAAATAAATTTGTATGCGGAGGAGTGTAATTTTTTCCAGTAACCCTCTGGAGGGGGTAACGGTAGCATTGAGCTGAAGAAGTTGATTCTAGGTAGGACGTCCATCTTAACTATTGATACCCGTGCCTGTACTGAGTTTTTAAGTTTTGACCACCTGTCAAAGTCGTATTTGATTTTATTTTGGATTTTTATGTAATTGTGCTTCACCGTTTGGCTTATGGTAGGGAATACTTCAACTCCCAAACATCTATAGTGTTTAACCATCAGTATCTCTTCTGGGAGGGTTACATTTTTTTTTGCAGGGGCGTTAAGTGGAAGGAAAGCCGACTTCGGCCAATTTATCTTAAATCCCGATAAATCGCCAAAGTCCTCAATCAACTTGAGAAGATGAGGCAATGCGGTGTTGGGGTTTTGCATGAACAGTATTACGTCATCCACATATAAACAAATTTTATGTTGTGTGCCCTTGATTACAATTGGTTCTATGGATTGGGATTGTTTTATATATTGTGCTAAAGGCTCTAATGATAAATCGAATAGTCCGGGACTAAGAGGGCAACCCTGTCTAGAAGAGCGTGATACCGGAAAGATTTCGGAGGTGATTATACCTGTTGTAATCATGGCCGATGGGTCTTTGTATAATACTTTAATCATATCAATGAATCCTTTTCCTAACCCCATCCTTTCTAATACTGCCCATAGATACGACCATTCCAACCTGTCAAAAGCTTTCATTGCATCCAGGGACAGCATCGCATTAGGTGTGGTGTCGTCCTTGTTAGCATCTAGTACGTGTAGTAATCGTCTTATGTTATCAGTGATCAAGCGGCCTCTTATGAAGCCAGTTTGATCCGGATGAACTAAAGACGTCATATGCTTTTGAAGTCTGATGGCTAATACCTTAGAGTACAGTTTGATATCGGTTCCGAGGAGGCTTAAGGGTCTATAACCAGTGATGCCAGTAACGCGTTACTAAGTAACGCGTTATTGTAATCTGATTACTTTTCCCCGAAAATAGTAATCTAACGCGTTAATCTTTAAAAGCCAGTAATCTGATTGCAGTTACTTGTCCAAGTGGCTGTGCGTTACTATTTCGTTACTATCTCATCATAAATTCATAATGCAGGCGGAATGCAGTATTTTATTTCGTTTTCGACAGTCAAAAATACATTTTGAGCTGTTTTTCTTATTTGGGAGTGACGTGGTGTGGCAGTGAAAGGGTTAAATACAAGAATGTGTCCCGCGGCGTGACTGGCCCTCTGTCTTTGAGTGACTCTGCTTTGGTCCAATCACATTCCCCATCCACAGTCTGCGAATCAGAGGCAGAGTAGCACGTCATGTGACATATGCGCCAATCGTGTGACAGCAGGGCTCCGTCGTCGGAGAATTCCACCCCAAAACACTTGGCAAAATTAAAAGTGAAACCGCAAGATGACTTTTGCGGTTTCTGTTCAGAATTCCACCCCAAAACGCTCGTCTAAACGTACATTCATATGCGGAGGAAACAAAATACTGTCTACCGCTAAAAACAGCACATCCAATTGCATTGAAAGCATCTGGAATCACAACACTAGCCGACGCTTCGACTAGGTACAGGAGGGTTGATGGTGGCAGAGCAAAAGCTCTTATTTGCCAGATTTACAGTTAATTTACATGTTAAAGAGAGACTGATTGTATGTTTATAGAGAGACATTTATAAAAACAATTTAATAGTTACAGTTGATATAATTGAATAGTTCAGCCTGCATTTGTTAGATGTGATACACTGGTTTTGTAAAACCACTGGCTGGCTGCTCTAATGCTGTGAGCATCATAGACTGTTGCTTTACCATACTTGATGGTACAGAAGCTGAAGCACTAGTTTAACAATTTACGTTATGTGCAGAGAAACAAGTTAAAAACAATTTATGCACTTTCAATAAAGCGTTTAAAAAAACTGTTGGGGTAACGACGACGACTTCGTAACCTAGTTACTTTCAAAGTAACTAAGTTACTCTGATAATCAAGTAATCAGTAAAGTAACTTAGATTACTTTTTAAAGGAGTAATCAGTAATCAGTAATCAGATTACTTTTACAAGTAATCTGTGGCATCACTGTCTATAACTACCGCACTCGGTGGGGTCTTTGTCTTTTTATGAGTGCAATATTGTCGTTCTTATGGAAGTTCCCCTCCTTGACTGAGTATAAAATCATATTAAGTAATAGGGGTCCAATTATGTCCCAACATGAGAGGTACATTTCTGGTGGGATACCGTCTCTTCCAGGAGCCTTACCACTTTGCATTTTGGATATGGCCTTCCTGAGTTCCTCTAGTGTGATCGGTGTTTCTAACTGTTTAGCGCAGACCTGGGCATTGTACGGCCCGCGGGATGATTCTGACCGGCCCACGAAAGATTACATGATAATAAATTTTAAAAAAGAAAATATATATATAAATATTTTTTTTTAACTTTTTTCTTTTTATGTCAACGTTCACACGCACAATATACGCTTACCTAGGATTTGACTTGATTCAACAACAAAGCAGTCGGGGCAAGCCGAAAACGGTCGAAAGTGTGGTTATTTGAAGTTTGGATTTTTTTTTTCACAACTGAGGTAGGTAGATTACATTTTTAGAGACTAAAGTACAGAAAAAAGGTACCGTTGGGTATCGGTATCGATTCACAGGTACCGGTACCGTATCGGTTCAAATGTGAACGGTACCCATCCCTACTGAACACACAACTGCAGGGCAAGGGCATTTTTGCTCATGAAATGCATAGCCATGTGAAAGCCTTCATGACAAAGTTGCAATTAATTTCAAGGCAACTAGGCAGCAACAATCTCAAACACATGAAAACCCTGAAAGAAGTCAAACCATCAGCTGATCACCGGCACAGGTACTCATCCACAGGGCCGCCTGGGAGAAATGCGAGGCCCTGTGCGAGATTTAAACGCGAGCCCCCCCCCCCCCCAAAAGGTAATTTTTTTTTTTTTTTTTTTTATACGGTCAACATATTCTTAAATAATAGCGCTGCCCGAGGCTGGGCATGATACAGTCAACATATAGCAAGAGAGAGAGCGAGAGAGAGCTCCTGTTCTACAGTCAATATACAGTGTTATCGCTGCACAGACCCGGCAATGCCCCTGACCCTCCACCAGAGCAAGGCCAGAGAGAGAGAGATAGAGAGAGAGCATGTCTGTTTGTGTGTGTGTGTTAGAGAGAGAGCATGTATATGTGTGTTAGAAAGAGAGAGAAATATATAGAGAGAGAGCATGTCATTTTGTGTGTTAGAGAGAGATATAGAGCATGTCTGTGTGTTAGAAAGAGAGCGAGAGAGCTTGTGTGTTAGAGAGAGAGAGCATGTCTGTGTGTGTGTGTGTTAGAGAGAGAGCATGTATGAGAGAGATAAGCAAAGATGAGCCCCTAAAGGATATTCAACTTTTAATGGAAGAACAAAACAGAAGGAAAAGATAACTTCACAAAGGCAACATGAATATACATAGATCCAAAAGGACAAAGATCAACACTTAAATCCAAAGAGAAGAGGGTCTATACCAGAGAAAACAAAGTAGCAAGGAGCCAATGGCCGACATCAGCTAAATAGGCTAACTGCAAATAGAGTAGCCAGGTACTGACACCAGGCCACACACAGCTTTGGCCAACGCTACCCAAGCTACACAAACGACCAAGACAATTCACACACAGCACATGTCGTATCTCCAAATGTTGTGAAGTAACATATGTTTTGCCTGGAAAAAAACATCGTTATTAACAAAACATTCGGGAGGGGAAGGAAGGAAGAGTGGGGTAATGTCCAATGGACATCTTACCTGCACCAAGGAACGCAGGGCGAAAGGCCGCAACACAGGTCTCCACGTTGACGAAAGGCCTCTCGCTGGCGGGACAAAAAGAAGCTATGGCCGGAGCCTTGTCATGGTGCAGGCCCGACTACATCTTCTGTCAAATATGATGTCGTAGTCAGAGTGCCAGGGCCTGCTATTCTCACGGCTAATGTCAATGGTCGTAGCACAAGCTAACAGCTAACTCTAGGCTAACTGATAGCATCAAGCTAACGTTCCCAGCCGAGCGAAAACGAGCAGCTAACGTCGTAGCTAAACAGCTAACTGGCTAACCACTGAAAAACTGTACAACGTGAGAAAAGCAATACAGGCCAACACTTCAGACAGCCGCTGTGTTTTCCTCTTCTCATCCGAAGAGGGAAGGGAAAAAGAAGGCAATACATGTCCCACTACAGAGTGGTGTTTACCATTGCGGTGCCGGCAACAAGTCCCTCGCGGACTATAGCCGACTTGAGCATGGAGATATTCTCATAATGAAACACCAAGCTCACCTCCCTCGCACCAGGTGCTGACACCAGGCCACACACCGTTAGCTACTACAACAGCTAGCCGGCCCGTTTGGCTCCCGAGAGAGAGAGAGAGAGATATCCACGGCGGGAATAGAATAGAGTGCATTAAAAACTCACCAAACGTCCAAGAGGATGGAGACAACCGCGTGGAGTTGACGAAGTTCATCTGCCGAATGACCGTTGTCTTCATCTTGGCATAACAATGCTGCACGCGCTCTCTCTAGGTTAGCTAACGCTAGTTAGCCTTTAGCTAAGCTAGCTACTAGCCGACATCATCATGGCTATCCCGACTGAACCACACGTTAGCACTCAATATTATAACGTAGCTAAAGCTAACTAGCTGTCCCTGCCTTTAGCCGGGATGGCTAGCCTGACTGAACTGTCTAACATGCAACAACTTTCATCTTCAGTCCATCTGCCGAATGACCGTCCTCTTCGTTTTGGCTGGCATAACTAAGCATAACCTCCAAAGTGAAATGGGACACTTGATCTTTTTTTTTCTTTTTTTTGCACAATTCTGAAAACATTAAATGTTTAATATAGTGGAGGTACTTCTCAAGGTGGGGTCCGGGAGGGGGGGGTTCGAGCTGGAGCATAATGTGTAGGTTTTTTAGATAACAGGTATTAGGGGTATATCTTATATAAGACAATTAACTAAAATGTGATCTCATTGGATGTGCCCTGACAATTAATGCTTGTATATCTTATCGTGTGTTGTCATGTTTGTTTATGTGTTTGTTTAAAAAATTATAAAAAAATAAAATACAAATATAGGCATGTAAAGTAAAAAAGGCTACAAAACTGGGACACTTTTCTTTACACAGTTCAGTGACATGTCTTGTTTATTTTTGCTATAAGATGATGTGATGTCTTTAGAAAGCTAAGAAAATCCTTGTTTCAATAGATTATGAAACTCAAAATGCCCTTTGTTATTAATGTTTCACATTTTGTTTATCATTTTGGAAATAAATTCTATTTGAATAAATGATATTTTTGAAAGCTAACCTCACCTTTTAATGGCCAAATAATAACATACACTCTTACCAGGGGTCAAAACAATGCCATTTACTGCTTTTTATATAGAAATAAAATGTATATTATGCATAATTGATTTTGGAATTTTGGCCCGGCCCTCCAACATATTTTCAGTTGCTCATTCGGCCCCCTGGGAAAAATAATTGCCCACCCCTGGTTTAGCGTCATCCTCTGAAAGTTTAGGGAGGTTAATTTGATTAAGATATGTGTCCATTTTGTTTTGATCGAAGGTCGTTTCTGATTTATACAAGTTGGAGTAGAATTCTTTGAATGTCGCGTTTATTTTTTTAGGGTCTGTAACAAGTCCTTGTTGTGCTTTAATGGTAGTTATATCTGCAAATTTTGCATTAACTCTTAATCGCATAGCTAATAGGTGACTTGGTTTAGAACCTTGAGAGTACTGCTGTTGTCTTGTGCTACGTATTTGTATTTCAGATTGTTGTTTGTATATGGCGTTAATCTCTTTTTTTAGTACATTAACTTGATTTTCCAGTCGAACCGAGACGTTGTATTGTAAAGAAGTAAATAACGTAGAGTAAAGCGTTTCCAGTTCAGCCAGTTTTGAGCATCGATTCTTGCGTATTTTGGAGGAAAAGCTATCGGTGAAATCCTTGATCATTCCCTTTACCGACATCCATAACATTCTGGGGTCCTGGACCGAATTCGCATTCTCCAGTAGGAATACTGAAAGAGCTTCTTTGAATTGTGTAATGAATTCCTTGTTATTAAGCAGCATCGAGTTAAATCGCCATCTTGGGGCTCGGGATGATAGTATACCAAATGTTCCTTTTAGGAGTAAATAACAGTGATCTGATAATGCATTGGGTATCATTTCCACATAATAGTTATCAAATAGTCTCGGGATGCAAAAACATAATCTATTCTGGATAATGTGTTATGTCTCGCCGATCGACAAGAGTACTTCCGGGTCGTGGGGTTGAGTGATCGCCATAAGTCATTTACACCTGTATTCTTCGACCAATCCTTTAATGCATTAGATGAATTTTTTGGTTCGTTGGAAAAGGAGGGGTAAGATTTATCCATCCCTGGATCCCAAATGGCATTAAAATCCGCACCAATTATAAATGAGTATTCGGGTAGGTCTAACATTGTCCACTCCCATCTCCAGTCCAACACCCTCTATGAACCCCTTCAGTCTGGCTTCCGTTCCGCTCACAGCACCGAAACTGCACTGGTTAAGGTCATCAACGACCTCCTCATCTCCGCTGACTCCGGTGCCCTAAACATCCTGATCCTACTCGATCTCAGTGCAGCCTTTGACACAGTGTGTCACTCCATCCTCCTCCAAAGGCTGCACCAACTGGGTGTTGAGGGCACAGCACTTGGCTGGTTCTCCTCCTACCTCACAGACAGACACCAATTCATCTCCCTCTCCGGCCACACCTCCTCCCCCTCCCCAGTCACACAGGGGGTCCCCCAAGGCTCAGTCCTTGGCCCCCTGCTCTTCATCTGCTACATTCTCCCCCTTGGTCACATCATCCGTAAGTACCACCTCAACTTCCACTGCTACGCTGACGACACCCAAATCTACATCAGTACACAATCCCCCCACAGCCCACCCCTCAGTCACATCGAATCCTGCATCACCGAACTCCAAACTTGGATGACTCACAACTTCCTCAAACTGAACAGTGACAAGACTGAACTTCTCATCATTGGCACCAAAACCACCCTCACCAGATCCGGACCCATCACACTCACCATCAACGACTCCACCATCACCCCCTCCCCCCTAGTCCGAAACCTTGGTGTCCTCCTTGACCCCACCCTCTCTTTTGACCCCCACGTCCACTCCATCGTAAAAATATCCTACTTTCACCTCCGCAACATCGCAAAAATCCGTCACTGCCTCTCCCCCCCCGCTGCTGAATCCCTCATTCACGCCTTCATCTCCTCCCGCCTGGACTACTGCAACTCCCTCCTCACTGGTATCACCTCCCGCTCCCTCCATAAACTGCAAATGGTCCAAAATTCAGCCGCCCGCCTCCTCACTAACACCCGGTCCCGCGAACACATCACTCCTGTCCTCCACTCCCTCCACTGGCTCCCGATCAAACACAGCATAAACTTTAAAACACTACTCCTCACCTTCAAAGCCCTCCACAGCCTGGCCCCCCCCTACCTGACTGATCTCCTTCTTCCCTACCGCCCCACCCGTTCCCTCCGGTCCTCCTCCACTGCCTCCCTCACTGTCCCGACATCCAAACTTAAAAACTTCGGAGATCGGGCCTTCTCTCGTACTGCACCCCGACTCTGGAACTCCCTCCCCCAGTCCATCAGAGACTCCCCTACACTCTCCACCTTCAAAGCTCGCCTCAAAACCCACCTGTTCTCCCTTGCCTTCAACCCCCCCACCCTTAAACCCCCCCTCCCCTCCAACCTGATTGATGTCTGTCTCCAGTCTTTTTTGTGCTTTCATGCTGTCTCCCCTGTTCCCCCCATGGTCTCATGTTCCTTTTGTTTTTGTTTCTTTGTTGTTTCTTTGTTTTTGTTTCTTTGCTTTCGTTTCTTTGTTTGTACTCTTGCTCCCGACTACTGTCAGCGACTTCGGGTTACTGAGAAGCGCTATATAAATTAAATGAATTATTATTATTATTATTGTTCTGGTAAGTGTAGTGAAGAAATTAGCTTCGTACAAATTTGGGGCGTATACCGCTACCAACGCTATTTTCCTGTTCTTGTGTACAATCTTAGCTATAGTTATCCGACCGTCTGCATCAGACCATACTCCCTACAATTCAATATTCAACTTCCGTCTAACGACTATGGCAACTCCACAAGTTCTCGTTCCATATGAAGAGTGACTAATGTTATGATATGTGTTGTCCGCTAACGTAGCTATGTCTTTCCCTAAAATATGCGTTTCGCTTAGCAGAGCCACGTCAACCTGTCCGTTTTTCATCAGTGTGAGTACGCTTTTGTGTTTGTGTTGATTATTTATTCCCCCAGTATTCCAAATCATTATATTCAAACTAGCCATAATCTATACATGTTGTTGTGTAGTTGTTGGTAATGCTTCTGGAGTGCGAATCTACAATAGATATACATCCAACTATTGAGGTCCCGTTGAGAGCCGAGCTTAAAAACATACATATATACAAATAATAATCCCCTAATTCCCCCTCCCTCCGAGAGTCGTACAGGACTGTGTTCCATAGACACATCCTACGCGTATGACTCCCTCCCTTAAGCCACCGGGTTGCCCAAAATGAGCTTTCTAACCATAATCTTCCTATCCTAATTGCCATAGGATCTAAAACTTTCATTCTAATTCAATAGAATGTCACTTTTGGTCTTGCGCCTTCCCATTAATGTAATAACAATAGTGTGAAAAATGAAAAATATACCTCCATTGATATATTTATTTGAACCTTCTACTAACTTATGTTGGAACCATCAGAAAAAAGAAAAGAGTGAAGAAAAATACTAACAACACATTTTTTTTAAAATAAGAATTAAAATAAAACTCAACAGAAAAAAATTGATTTTTAGAGCTAAATTATGCAAATCCCTAAAGCAGTGCAGTAATTGCTTAAAATATTAGAATAACCTTGTCATGCTTATACCTTTAGATGAGGATGATGTTTTTAAAACCTTATTGAACTTCCATCACTGGTTCATATGCATATACATACCGGAAGTTACAGGCCTTCATTGTAGGAGTACAGTGTATTCTAGAAAGTTGTAGAATACCCTTGTAAATTCATAACACTGCTGATATGTTCCAGAATGTTCTTCCTGTCCAGGAGTTATGACCTACTAGTGTTTTCCAGTATATTCCATTGTGTCCCTGAGTAGTCGAGAGAGGAATCCAGAATATTCCAGAGTGTTCCCAATGTCATTGTTGGATTATTGCCTCCTCAGCAGTGGTGCGTTATTGAAATCATCTGGGGTTGCACGCACCTAATGGCGCCATGTGCACGCGCGCTCCCGCAAATGCGCATTTAATGTCCCCTCGCTTGAGCACAGACTAAAGACAGTGCCTAATTGCCTCTACGAATGGAATGTAACACATGTCATTCACTACAAGTTAGGTGTGAATGTATCTGAGAACGTATTTAACACACCTGACGACCGGCGCTATTGATATGCAAATAGCGAGTACTTATCTGGGGTTGCACGTGCAACCCCGTCCCATGAAGAACGCATGCCTGCTCCTCAGAAACCAGAAGTCTATAAATATAGTGCCTATCGTTCCGTATTAAACACTTTGTGCCTCAGTGTTGCCAACATGCATATCTGCTGTTGCTTTTGTAGTTGAGCCGTGGTAAAGTCATTCTAATAAAAATATAAAAAAATTAGAAAAAGAGAGATTGTCTTCTGATACGAGCCTATGGTGCGACCGGCCCCGGGGGACCAGTATCATGTTGCTTCATGTATTCATCGGCGACTTTAGGCGAGCGTAATCCGAATCTATTACCATCTTCCCCCAAGATGGAGAGGAAGGCTGGGTAACGAAGGCTTGGCTTAAGATTTCTCTTGTATAGCCTCTGCAGCACATCTTTGTAGGGGACACGTAGGGCAATGGCCTCTGTTGTGAAGGGCCAGATTAAACCGAATATATATATTTATTTATATATATATATTTAATTGTATTTGTATATTCTCTAATATTCCCTGATATCCCTTGTATATTCCTTGTACAATATGCATTGAATATCCATTCTAGCCTACTGAACATCCCATAATAGTCTCCATTCTACTATTGGTCGAGACCTTGGTGCCAGGCTGCCATACCCCTCAGACCCAGTTCAAACGTACCGCTCCACATGTACGAACAAGTCCTAGTTCCGCGTAGGAATCTGGCTACCGCACCACTAATGGGACTATTTGTTCATAGTGCGTATATATACTGCGCTACTAAAGTAGGACTTTCTTTTCAGTCCAGTTTCTTACCCTCCAATAGAGTCACAGACGTAAAGCCTCCCCGCGACGCCACGTGTGGGAGTAAGGCCAAGTTCGCCTACCATCGGTATTGAGACATCGTGTATATTAATATTTGAATAGTCATATTTGGCACTATATCGTCGAGTTGGACGTAGTCTATTAAGCTAATAATAGTCTGTTAATATATAGTGCTTCATGCGGTGAGAATACTACCGTAGTCAGTACCCCATTGTTTCGGGCAGAGAACTGGCTGCTTACCCAGGGTGGTTGACCCTATGTGAAGCTGCACCCGAGGAGCCCCAGAGCCGACGAGCGAGTGGACCTGTATACCGGATTATTCTACCGACGACAGCCCGCCTTCCCAGGCACGGATTATGCTTTGTATACTTTGATTATTCCATGGATAAAGACCCCCGACACTGCCGTGTGTTGGAACCCCCCCCCCTGGAGAGGACGCAAGGTGAGGAGACGCTCTGCAAGACGAGGTCGCTTCACGTCTCTCCCTCGTGGACCGGAGAGAGCCGGCCCACAAAGAGTCTACCTGCTTTCATCTGTGGTCCAAGGATCGCCGGCGCATTGAACGGCACTACAGTGGGTTCACCTGGGATACCCTTGGCCGGACGAGGCAGCCGGATTCTACCCCCCCCCCCTCCTACTCCTGTCGGCTTACAAGCGACCGGATTAACCCCCTCTAGTGTATCTAGTATATAATCATTAAAGTATCATTGCTGTTATTCCTTAACTATTCCAGGTCGTATATTTACCACCTGCGCCTTCAGAGATTGGACATTCTCTATTGATATACCGACGAATACTCTTTGCCATAAAAGTGCATACTATTTCAATTCATAAATGTAATTAAGTGATTAAGTGCTTGTTCTACACACCATCGCTGTGTAGAAATAAAGACCTGTTTCGACTTCGTACATTTGTGTTGGATCCGTTTCATCTACGTGAGAGTGTTTATGATAATATATTTATGCCGTGTACTGGGTGGCCGAATATTAAGTACAAAGGTAGTGGTAGTAAGTATCATATCTAGTAATACAGTCAGGGAATTGTACCCCTCAGTTACAATTGGTCCTTCGAGCCGGAGGGTAATTAGTGTAATATTAATATAGTGTTATTAATATTGAAATGGCCTATGATGAACACTCCACGAAACGATCCTCCTAACCAACGCCCGCAGCGCGAACGACGGCTCCCTCAGTACTTAGAGGCTTACGCTGTCAGTCAACAACCTAGTCTTCTACTAACAGTAAACGCGGTAAAACTAGAAAGTAAAAGTATGTCTAACCCCAACGCCCAGACTACCCCGACCATAGAGGCCCCTACGGGTTCTAATGTAACTGACCAAGTTCACGGTGGGGACCAGTGGGAACCAGACATGACTTCACACCCCGCCAGTACTGAAGAAGTAGTCCCCGATGAGTCCCGGGAGGAATACAACGCTACCGAGAGAGAACTCGGCACGGAAGAAGACGGGGAGAGCACCGTGGAGATAGAACTCCAAGGCTCCGCAAGGAGTACCCCGAGGGAAGGCTCCCCTATACAACCGCCTTCTCCCAGCGAGGCAGAGAGGACCCTACAGCAGGCCTTCCTCATCAGCCTGAACGCCGCTGCTGAACGCGACCGACTGCAGATCCAGCAGCGAAGCGAACACGAGCAGATACGTCTAGAAATAAGACGCATTCAGATGGAAGAGAATGTGGCCCGAGAACGAGCCGGTGCTCAACGGGACGCAGCGCGCGACAGACAGCAGTCGCAACTAATAGAACAGCTGATCAGACGGACAACACCCTCTCCCTCCGCCAGAGGCTCCAGGAACTCGTCTAGACACACCTCCAGGGCGGCATCCCCTATCCGAGTAAACAACCCTGAACTTGACCAACAGATGAGGTCTATACCCCCCACAGACCACCTCCCCCCACCGGTCCAAGCGAGACCTAGCAACCGGGAAGGAGCAGCATATCCTGTGGAGAGGCTAAACCAGAGACTACAAGCACTGGATGACCTAACTGAAGACGAAGAGGAAGAGGAGGAGAACCACGCCCGAAGACAGCACAGTACTCTACCGGACCAGGAGGCCCGGTACAGCCCAGGCTATACTCCCGCGGAGCTGCGCTACAGACCCCCGACTCTATACCCGGGTGAGCACGACGCACGACCCGCACCGAGGAACAGCACCTGGACAAGCGGGCCATGGTACACTGCCGGTACCAGCCCATACCAAGGAGCGGGAGGAGACTCGCCTAGGAGGCCTCTCCCCCAACGCTCGCCGATGTATCCACAGTCAGCGTCATACATTGGCACGCCTATGGTACCCGACTTCACCCAAGAGAACCGGGCCCAGTATACAGAACTCCGCATGTGTCTGGAGACCATGTTGGTGGATGTATTGGATGAACGCCACAAATACGCCATCCTACTGAAGCACTTAAAGGTACCCCGCGCACATAATATAGCGCTCGCCTACGCGACTTCCACCACCCCATACACAGCAGCGCTGGTAGCATTGGACCAGAGGTATGGGCGCATATGGGATTACGTGATCCAGGAGATCCGACACATCGACCGCTTACCCCCAGCAATAGACAATCGAGCACTGGACGACCTGTCCATCAGAGTGCAGTCCCTGGTAGGGATGTTGGGAGCGCAAAGAGAGAAGGGGAGGCATGAACTTTACGCCAACTCAAATGTGGAAAGGATCCTGGAGAAGCTGCCGCCCGCTCGTCAGGAGCGCTTTAGGCGGCAGAGGGACCACAGAGACCCGAATGGCCCCGAACCGAACCTCCTCGATCTAGCAGACTTCCTGGCGAGAGAAGTCAGCAGCCTACGGCTAGATACATTCGGACGGAGCACCCCTGGCTCCAGAGAAGGAACCAGACGACTAAATGATGGAAGAAGATCGGTGACTGTGATGCACCAATCGGAGTCAGTACCGAGCAGCAGGAGCCACAGTACCCCCTCCAGAACGGAGAAGTGGAAGATAGTGTGCCCCTACTGTGAGAAAGAACACTGGCTAGCGCAATGTGACTCCTTCCCCAAGCTGAACGCGGAGGAAGCAGGTCAATGGATAAAGTCCAACAAGCGCTGTTTTCGCTGTGCGCGCTCACACATGGCAGCCGAATGCCGCTTAAAGAAAAGGTGCACCAAGTGCGATGGAGCCCATCTGGACATACTTCACGACAGTAACAGACGGCGCCCTTCACCTGCACCATCCAGCCGCAAAGCGAGCGTCATGTACATCGATCCCGCCAGCAGCAGTGGAGCCCGAGTACTCCTAAAAGTAGTGCGTGTGACACTAAGCTACCAGAATAAAGTCCTGGACACTTACGCCGTCCTCGATGATGGGTCAGAGAAGACCCTGCTGCTCGCCTCCGCTGCGGCCCAGCTAGGGCTGCGGGGAAGCGAAACCCAAATGACAATTCGGACAATAAGACGAGATTTGAAGACGATAAAGGGCGAGAATGTCTCATTCTCTATCGCAGCAAGCGGCCAGCCTGAGCGACGGTACCAGATTGCAGACGCTTTCACCAGCCAAGAAATAGGACTGTCGCGGTACACATACCCCGTCGCCAAGCTGATGGAGAAATATGCACATCTGCGCAAGTTACCGATCCCGCTCATAGACAATGCTATGCCGACCCTGTTGATAGGCTCCGACCATGCAGACCTCATTGTCCCGATAGACCGGGTTCATACCGGACCCCGAGGCTGTCCTGCAGCAGTCGAGACCCGTTTGGGATGGACTCTCCAAGGCCCGCTCGCCAAATCTCTCAACCGAAGTACAGCCACTAGATGTCTCCACTCCCGAGTCACAGAGGGAGAAACCGCACTCCTGCAACACGTAGAGCGGCTATGGACCTTGGAACAAATGCCCTTTAAGAACGGAAAGAAAGACATTCGCTCTAAAGATGACATTTACGCAATTCACCTCCTCGAGACAGGGACCAAGAGAGTCCCGGTCAACGGCGTGTTGAGATACGCCACGCCACTCCTGCGGCGAGAAGGAATGCCTACTTTCCACGCCAAGACAGACGCCACAGAACGGTACCTGCTGAACACGGAGCGGCGCTTAGCCAAGAACCCCGCCCAAGAGAGTGTATACCGCGCTGAGATTGAGAAGCTCATCACAGCGGGACACGTCACAAAGATGGACATTAAAGAGGCTGACCAGACCACTGAATCGTGGTACGTGCCCCACCACAAGGTCCATCACAACGGTAAAGACCGCATAGTATTTAACTGCAGCTACCAGATCGGATCCCAAAATCTGAATAAAGAGTTACTGCCCGGTCCCACACTCGGCCCCTCCCTACTCGGCGTTCTACTCCGCTTCCGCCAGGAAAAGGTGGCCATCAGCGGGGACATTAAAGGAATGTTCCTGCAGGTGAGATTAGTAGAGGCGGACAAGCCCCTGTTACGGTTCCTATGGAGAGAGAAGCCAGGAGATGAGCACCCAGCCATCTACCAATGGGAAGTCCTCCCCTTCGGAACGACGTGCAGCCCCTGCTGTGCGACATTTGCACTACAGAAACATGTAGCAGAGGACCCAGCAGCGGACGAAGAGGTCCGACACAGCGTAAAGAACAGCTTCTACGTAGACAACTGTCTACAAAGCCTTTCAACCCAGGAAGAAGCCGAGGCTCTCCTGATTAAACTCTGCGCCTCATTGATCAAAGGCGGCTTTGATCTCAGGCAGTGGGCCAGCAGCGATCCGCAAGTACTGCGCAGCCTCTCCTCCGAGGACAAGGCAGCCAGCAGCGAGACCTGGATGGCTACAATCCCGGGAGAAGCCCAGGAGATGACCCTGGGATTGGTGTGGCGATTCAAAACAGATTCGCTTCACTACAGACACAAGCCCCTGACTACGGAGCAGGGAAGGCCGGCGGCGGCGCCGACCACCAGACGGAGTGTGTACACAACACTCGCCCGACAATATGACCCGCTAGGATGTATTCTACCGTACACCACCAGGGCAAAAATGATTGTACGAGCATTGTGGGACAAGGACCAGGGCTGGGACGACCCCATTCCCGCACACCTTGCATCCACCTGGAGAGAGTGGGAGATGGAGCTCCACTCACTCCCAGGCGTTAATATGCGCCGAAGCTACTTCCCACCCACGGTGAGGCCAGAGACATGTAAAATGGACTTACACGTCTTCAGTGACGCCTCAGAGGTCGCATACGGATCAGTAGCCTACTTGCGGGCCCAAGACCAGGGGGGAGAGATCTACACCGCATTTGTCCTCGCCCGCTCGAGAATAGCCCCACGCAAGCAACAATCTATCCCACGTCTAGAGCTCTGCGCAGCCCTAGCCGGAGCGCACCTAGCCACGCTCATCCAACGTGAGCTCACCATACCGGTGTCTAGAACAATCCTGTGGTCAGATTCCACGACGGTACTCGCCTGGATCAAATCGGACTCATGCAAGTACAAAGTCTTCATGGGAGTCAGAGTCACCGAGATTCAAGACTTAACCGAAGAGTTAACCGGAGAAACAGAGTGGCGCTACGTTGATACAAAACAGAACCCAGCTGACGTCATCACCCGGGGGATGCCCCTGGATGACCTCACCCGTCGCAATGTCTACAGTGACGGCCCCGCATTCCTAAGACTCCCGGAAGGACAGTGGCCCATGCCTATCCCGAGGGAAGCAAGTCCAGAGGAGGTGGAAATTAAGAAGTCTGTGTTCTGTGGATTGAGCACCGTAGCCTCCACCGACCCTAACATAGACGATTGCACGTCCATAGAGAGTGCACAACAAAGAACATTCCTGCGGTACCACCCGGAGTGCAAGTCCCCCGCTGATATGTCAGCAGCTAACTACGAGGAAGCAGAATTGCTTCTACTGCAGCGAGCCCAGAGAGACTCGTTCCCCGATGAATTGGCCTGTCTACAGGGAGGAAAGCCCGTCCCATCCGACAGCAGATTAATTCATCTGGCCCCCGAGAGCGACGCTCATACCCTCATCAGAGTGGGTGGTCGCCTACGCAGAGCCCCCAACACACTCCTGATGGGGCGGCTAGATCCTGCATTACCCCAGACAATGTACCGGCCTGAAGAAGCGAACGGCCGACGAATGTGGAGGTACAGCCAAGTATTAGCCGACAAGTTTTGGAACAGTTTCCTACTGCACTACCTACCGTCTCTACAGACCCGCCAGAAGTGGGTAAAGGAGAGAGACAATTTGACAGAAGGAACAGTCGTCATGATTATTGATCAATCACTGCCCAGAGCTATGTGGCCGGCCGGCCGCGTAAGCAAAGTGATCACCGGTGCCGACGGCAAGGTCCGAGCAGCTGAAGTGCTTGTCCAGGGTCGCACTTACACCCGTCCCGTGGCAAGGCTCATAGAACTGCCTCGACTCCCAGACACAATCGATGATGACCATGACCCTACAACCCTATGACTTTGTGAAGTTGACTGACCCCTACAGCAAACTCTTATGTGTAAATAGACAACGCGATTAATCTGTCTCTGTTTAACTGATTAGGTCTGGGACCTATTCAGGGGGTGGCTGTTGTGAAGGGCCAGATTAAACCGAATATATATATTTATTTATATATATATATTTAATTGTATTTGTATATCCTCTAATATTCCCTGATATCCCTTGTATATTCCTTGTACAATATGCATTGAATATCCATTCTAGCCTACTGAACATCCCATAATAGTCTCCATTCTACTATTGGTCGAGACCTTGGTGCCAGGCTGCCATACCCCTCAGACCCAGTTCAAACGTACCGCTCCACATGTACGAACAAGTCCTAGTTCCGCGTAGGAATCTGGCTACCGCACCACTAATGGGACTATTTGTTCATAGTGCGTATATATACTGCGCTACTAAAGTAGGACTTTCTTTTCAGTCCAGTTTCTTACCCTCCAATAGAGTCACAGACGTAAAGCCTCCCCGCGACGCCACGTGTGGGAGTAAGGCCAAGTTCGCCTACCATCGGTATTGAGACATCGTGTATATTAATATTTGAATAGTCATATTTGGCACTATATCGTCGAGTTGGACGTAGTCTATTAAGCTAATAATAGTCTGTTAATATATAGTGCTTCGTGCGGTGAGAATACTACCGTAGTCAGTACCCCATTGTTTCGGGCAGAGAACTGGCTGCTTAACCAGGGTGGTTGACCCTATGTGAAGCTGCACCCGAGGAGCCCCAGAGCCGACGAGCGAGTGGACCTGTATACCGGATTATTCTACCGACGACAGCCCGCCTTCCCAGGCACGGATTATGCTTTGTATACTTTGATTATTCCATGGATAAAGACCCCCGACACTGCCGTGTGTTGGAACCCCCCCCCCTGGAGAGGACGCAAGGTGAGGAGACGCTCTGCAAGACGAGGTCGCTTCACGTCTCTCCCTCGTGGACCGGAGAGAGCCGGCCCACAAAGAGTCTACCTGCTTTCATCTGTGGTCCAAGGATCGCCGGCGCATTGAACGGCACTACAGTGGGTTCACCTGGGATACCCTTGGCCGGACGAGGCAGCCGGATTCTACCCCCCCCCCCTCCTACTCCTGTCGGCTTACAAGCGACCGGATTAACCCCCTCTAGTGTATCTAGTATATAATCATTAAAGTATCATTGCTGTTATTCCTTAACTATTCCAGGTCGTATATTTACCACCTGCGCCTTCAGAGATTGGACATTCTCTATTGATATACCGACGAATACTCTTTGCCATAAAAGTGCATACTATTTCAATTCATAAATGTAATTAAGTGATTAAGTGCTTGTTCTACACACCATCGCTGTGTAGAAATAAAGACCTGTTTCGACTTCGTACATTTGTGTTGGATCCGTTTCATCTACGTGAGAGTGTTTATGATAATATATTTATGCCGTGTACTGGGTGGCCGAATATTAAGTACAAAGGTAGTGGTAGTAAGTATCATATCTAGTAATACAGTCAGGGAATTGTACCCCTCAGTTACAGCCTCCCTGCATAGATCCTCGTAGAAAGACACTGGTTTGTCATTATATTTCAGTTTCCCCCATTGCTTGCATGCCCCTCTGATGATCGCGTCTCTTATTTC
This sequence comes from Notolepis coatsorum, assembly GCF_963971535.1. Classification (NCBI taxonomy): domain Eukaryota; kingdom Metazoa; phylum Chordata; class Actinopteri; order Aulopiformes; family Paralepididae; genus Notolepis; species Notolepis coatsorum. The sequence goes on along the minus strand of NC_140170.1, from coordinate 85,240,823 downwards.
TGTCTTGCGCAGAGTAGCAATGATAACCCTCGCCCCGTTGCCTTTTAGGTCTCGTGTACCAATTCTATAACACTGGTCCACTAACGGCGCTGTGGATAGGATCTGTTTACCTAGAATTCCTGCTAACACTGTTGGAAATATGTCGTCTGTGCAATTGACTGATTCATCCAATCCCACAATACGGATATTATTTCTACAGTAGTAACGTTCGGTCTCGAGCTCTCCATTGCTTCCTCTTCGATGTCTTGTATTTTCTTCCGAAGTGCTTTTTCCACCTGTTGTATCTCCTCCGCTATCTCTGTGAATCCATCGTGAACAGTCTTCTTGTTCTCCTCGACTTTCAATGTGATTTCTAGCACCGTGTTCTCCACTGCAGTAATTCGCCCGGCCTGTTCTGCGGCCGCTTTTTTAACCTCTTCGAATTTAGCATCGATGTGTAATTTGAATTCGTCGATGTGTAATTTGAAAGCGTCCATCTTATCCTTTATCAGGTTAGTCAGAGACTTGAAATCGGGTTGTGTGTCCTCCCTGCTTGTATCAGTTGAGGTTGTAGGAGCATTGGGAGACACAGTGGATTTAACGGATATTTTCTTCTCAAATTCCACTGCTTTCTCTCTCACAGTGTTTGTCCCCGCCGTTACCTTATATATTGTCGTCTGCTGTCACCCTCTCGGGGCAAGTCGTCGTCGGGCCCGGTATATTATCAGCTACTGTTTCCCCAACGGGGCTAGTCAACAACGGTGCTGTTGTATTGGCGGCTGCTGTATCCCTCGCAGAGCGTGTCACAACTTGCGCCGTTGTACTGTCTCCTCCGAGTTTCTTTCCAGTCTCTTTCTTTTCCTTAGGTCCCATGTTGAATCTTTATTTCTTTTGATATAGTTAGTAGAAGGTCTTATTTAATATATACGATGAGGTTTAAACTCATTAGTGTTGTACAAATAAGGTTTTTAAGCGAAATTAACGTTGACGGGAGCGGAGCTGTGACCAAACGTGTCTGCTACATGTTGATGTCAAACCGGAATTCAAATCATCCACTTCTGTATTTAAACATAGAATCCACTCCTGTATTTAAACATGGAATCCACTCCTTCTGTATTTAAACATGGAGTACCCTCTTTCTGTATTTACTGCGGATGAAACCCAGACGACTGACGGAGGCGCAGAGGCTGGAGGCGAACTGAGGACCCCGATCAGACACAATATCCACTGGCAGCCCGTGGACCCGAAAGACGTGCTGCACCACCAGGTCAACCGTCTCTCGAGCCGAGGGAAGTTTGGGAAGGGGAATGAAGTGAGCCGCCTTGGAGAAGCGGTCCACTACCACCAAAATGGTAGTGAACCCATCTGACGGGGGAAGGCCAGAAATAAAATCCAGGGATATGTGCGACCAGGGACCTTTGGGAATAGGAAGTGGCCGGAGGAGACCCTGCCGGTGCACGGTGAGAGGTCTTACTACGCGCGCACACTGGACAGGCCGCCACAAAGGAACGTGTATCCCCCTCCTCTGTAGACCACCAGAACCGCCTACGGATAAACTCCAGGGTTCTGGCGGCCCCAGGGTGGCCGGTGAGTGAAGAGGTATGTGCCCACTGCAGCAGTCGCGAGCGCACATCCTTGGGCACATACATCCGCCCCGGAGGACCCCCACCGGGATCGGGCTCCCGTGCCAGAGCCGATCTTACCACCCTATCTATGCCCCATGACACGGAAGCCAAAATAAGGGCCTGTGGAATAATAGGATGGGGCTTCTCCTCCCGGTCCGGAGGGTCAAACTGGCGTGACAGAGCGTCAGGTTTGACATTCTTGGAACCAGGCCGGTAGGAGATGGAAAATCGAAATAGAGTGAAGAATAACGCCCACCTGGTCTGGCGAGCGTTAAGGCGTTTAGCCCCCTGGATGTAAGCCAAGTTCTTATGATCAGTCCAAACAATGAAAGGGTGTGCCGCCCCCTCCAACCATTCCTCCAGTGCCAATTTGATTGCCAACAACTCCTGATTACCCACGTCATAGTTGCGCTCGGCCGAAGACAGCCGGCGTGAAAAAAGCACAAGGATGCACTTTCCCGTCCTTTAAGCATCTCTGAGATATCACCCCCTGACCGCGATATCAGAGGCATCCACCTCCACTATAAACGGAGCCTCCGAATCGTGGCGGATCAGTACAGGGGCGGAGGTAAACCGACGTTTGAGGTTGCAGAAGGCCGACTCTGCCCGAGGCGACCATTCAAAGCCAGGGAGAGAGGCCTTAGTGAGAGCTGTCAGAGGTTTGACTAAGGCGCTAAAATTGCGAATAAAACGTCTGTAAAAATTTGCAAACCCCAAAAATCTCTGTAACTCCTTGAACGACGAAGGACGTAGCCAGTCCAAGACTGCACTCACCTTGGCTGGATCCATGCGAAGATCACCCTTCGTCAACACAAAGCCCAGGAAGGAAACGGTGTCAGTGTGAAACACACTTCTCTGCCTTAACAAATAGCTGATGCTTGAGGAGATGCTGTAGCACCTCACGAACATGCTGTTGGTGTTGCACCATATCGTGAGAAAAAATTAGGATGTCATCTAAGTACACAAAGACTGACACCCCAATTAAATCCTGCAGCATGTCGTTAACAAGGGCTTGGAAAACTGCCGGAGCATTAGCTAAACCAAAGGGCATGACTAAATAGTCATAATGCCTGTTGGGCGTGTTAAATGCAGTCTTCCACTCGTCTCCCTCCCTAATCCTGACCAGGTTGTATGCATTACGTAAGTCAAGTTTAGAGAAGACCTGCGCCCCCTGTAAGCACTCAAAGGCAGTGTCCATGAGAGGCAGGGGGTAACGGTTCTTGATGGAAACGTCGTTCAATCCCCTATAATCTATGCATGGCCGCTGACTACCATCCTTCTTAGCTACAAAAAAGAAGCCAGCACCTGCAGGGGATGTGGACGGACGAATATGCCCCGCGGACAGTGCCTCTTGAATGTAGGTGTTCATGGACACTGTCTCAGGGCGAGAGAGGGAAAACATACGCCCACGGGGGGAGGGGTACCAGGAAGAAGATGAATGGGGCAGTCGTAAGACCTATGAGGCGGTAGTGCTTTAGCACACGTTTTACTAAAAACGTCCGCCCGGTCCCAATAGATCTCAGGCACGCCGGTCAAATCGGGATTAGAAGGTAAAACAGAGTCTGCAACGCTCACCACCATCCTGGAGAGAGACAAGGGAGATAAAAGGGAGGGGGGGGGTGGGTGAACTCTCGCCAGAACCCGACTTGACGCCGTTCCCCATAGAGTTCACCCGTGGACCAATTAATACATGGATTATGCACAACAAGCCAAGGGTGACCTAACACAATGATAGAGTGAGGAGGCATGATGAAAAATTGCAAACACTCCCACCCACTACCCGCCACCTGAACACACAGCTGCCCGGTGCGCTGGGTAATGATCCCACTACCTAGTGGTTGACCATCCAATGACTGCACAGGAATAGGTACCTACGGGACCCCCCACTCCACTGCCAAACCCACATGAATTAAATTACCCGCTGCCCCTGAATCATCCAACCCCTGAATCCCCCCACCCAACAGTGACATCCAAAAAAGTACGAGTGTCATCAATGACCGGGGAGGAATGCCCACCTGCTAAAACTCTCCCGAGTCTAGCAAGCCCCCCGTTTCCCGAGAATCCCCGACAATTGGTGAAACGATGCCCTGTGCGGCCGCAGCGGAAGCAGCGCTTCTCCTCGACCCGCCTCTGCCTCTCCGCCTCAGACAAGCTGAGAGCGCCCAGCTGCATAGGCTCGTCACCCAGGCTCTCTCTCGTGTGTAGGAATGCAGGTGGTTCGATACCGGAAGAAGGGCGGAAGAGTACCTGTGACGACGTTCCCCTCTCGCGCTCCCTCTCCCGATTGTCAATCTTTATGATTGGTTGATGAGGTAGTCCAGGCGCTCGGTTAGCTCACGTGTGGACAGCTCGTCTTGCATGCGCACAGAGAGCCCCTGCAGAAATAACACACAGCAGGGAATCTCTGGCCAGGCCGCCTCTCGAGCCACGATGCGGAAATCAATGGCGTAATCTGCAACAGAGCGAATGCCCTGCCGGCAGGACGTGAGTCGACCGCCGGCTTCGTAAATGGAAATCACCCGGGAGGTATCGAATACGTGACGTAACTCCCGGGTGAAGGCATCCACACTGTTGCAGATTACCGACCCATTTTCCCATTCTGCCGTGGCCCAAGAGAGAGCGCGACCTGTGAGTAGAGTAATAATGTAAGCTACCCGAGACACATTAGTGGGGAAAGTACGAGGTTGAAGCTGGAACACAAGAGAGCACTGGGTGACGAACTCACGACACCCCTCCGGAGCTCCTCCATACCGATCAGATCTCGGATGTCCTCTCGACCGCCTGGATGTACCAGCCCTCCTTCCCCGCCGACCAGCGGAGCTCCAGATGCGGATCCCATAGCTGATACCGCCCCGGCGGCAGTGGAACGGGCGTCGTTAGCCGCAGCTAACGCTGAAGCTGCTGTTTCCTGAGAAACTATTTCCCAGACGACCCAGCTCGACGCTTACAGCCATCTGGTGTTCGAGAAGGACCCTCAGCTGGTCCCGCTGAACCACCATCTCCTCTCGAAGTTCCTCCGTGGAACTCATCTTTGGTCGGATCTTCTGTTACGGTGCAGGTAGGAAATTTGAGTTCCAATAGTAGAGGAAGGAATGAGACGGAGACGTGGTTTGCTCTTCTTCAGTAGTGTGTCTTTTAATAGTAAGATTACAGGAGCAATGCAAGTAATGCACAAGAAAGACGCCATGCGTCAACTGAGAAAACACACCTTAAGGCAAAATACAAAATATAATTAAACAGCAACGAGAAGGTCAGCACTCGTTCTGACTCCGTCTGCACGCAGGACTGTCTGAAGATCCGACAAGGAGAAAGGAAACAGGAGGTCAATATAAAGCCACATTCCTGACATTCCACAGGCATCAATTAGTGACAGCATAAGTGACGTCTCTGATATCCACGTCTCTGAGCGGATCTCGGCCTGTCTGTCCGACATCTCCGCCTGGATGACGAACAACCACCTCAAACTGAACCTAATAAAACAGAATTGCTCCACCTGCCAGCCAAATCCTCCCCCCTGACCGACCTTTCCATCACAGTCGAGAATGCAGCTGTGACCGCGTCCCCGACCGCCAAGAACCTTGGTGTTGTCCTCGACGACCAGTTGAACTTCTCTGCTCCCATCGCAGCGACAACCAGAACCTGCAGATTCCTCCTGAGCAACGTCAGAAGGATCCGCCCCTTCCTGACAAAAGATGCTACCCAACTCCTCGTCCAATCAACAGTCATCTCCCCCCTCGACTACTGCAACGCACTGCTCGCTGGCCTCCCGGCCACTGCCACCAAGCCTCTTCAACTCATTCAGAACTCAGCGGCCCGTCTGATCTCAAACCTACCGAAGTCGGCCCATGTCACCCCACTTCTTAGGGACCTGCACTGGCTCCCCATTGCTGCACGTATCCGCTTCAAGGCCCTCGACCTAGCATACCGTGCGGCAAAGGGAACCTACCTCCGGTCAATGGTCTCTAACTAGACACCCTCAAGACCCCTACGCTCTGCATCTTCTGGCCGCCTCAGACCTACTCCTATCCAAGCTCCGGGAGGGTCATCAAAGAGAAGTCGCCTATTCTCAGTCCTTGCCCCACAATGGTGGAATGAACTACCCACCCCAGTTAGGACAGCCGAAACCCGTCCAATATTTCGCCGTCGACTAAAGACGCACTTCTTCAACCATTATCTGAAATAATGAGAAAAATAAAAAAAAATTGTCCTAATAAACTAACCTACACTGTAACACGCAACACTTTGATGAACATTGTTACTCAGCTGATAGAGTTGTACCCTTCCTGATGACTTGTCGTACAGATACTTGTAAGTCGCTTTGGATAAAAGCGTCAGCTAAATGACTAAATGTAATGTAATGTAAATGACAGCCAGTGACAGCAACCAGTGGTGACAGTCAATCAGTGTAGTGACAGCGAACCAGAGGTGACCATCAATAAGTACCAACAACAAGGTGAAGTACTCCAGAAAGACAGTAGGGTTCCTAGTCCTAGAAACCCAGAATGTTACACCCTTAACAATTGTGTGTATTGAGCCGTACTGTATTGTACCCATTCTGCAATCTGTTAAATAAAGTTTTCATTCATTCATTCATTCATTCATTCATTCATTCATTCATTCATTCATTCATTCATTCATTCATTCAGTCAGTCAGTCATTCATTCATTCATCCATTCATCCATCCGTCCATTCATTCATTCATTCATTCATTCACGTTCCACCATTTTGGCTCACCAGATTACCTTTCACTCAGTTGGCTGATAGGTCAGGGTACCTCCCGCCTTTTCCCTATAGGCTGCTGTGTGGTGCTTGAGATCCAACACCATACCAGCACCAAACATCGGGCTAGCTGGTTTGTTGAAAGGAGATTTCCTACCCCCCTCACATTTTTGATGATTGTAATAAAGAATTTATTTCCTAATAAAGATTTTCCTCTGTTATACCTTCATCCCTTGTGTTGTATTTCTGTTAGTCCAGATTTCCTCTACCTGTGACACTTAGAGCTAATGTCGGCTACCAAATGTTTCAGCTATCACAAGCTACTGATAATCAAATATCAATGCATAGTGGTATCAATGGACAGTTTTAAGGCTTCGCACAAGCCCATAGATATCATGTAGCCAACCTCACAGAATGGCGCCATTTGAGTCAGATATTTTTCTTTAACGTGTTTGTAAGGGAAAATGTTTTCATACTCTAGTGCTCACTCCCCTACACAGTTGATTATAGACCTCCAAACTGCTTTTAAATGTTTACAAACCTCTCTTCTTGATCTTAAATGAGCCCTAAATCCAAAGAAACGAAATTAATGACGTTCACACCTCCTACCAACCTGTTAAGCCTTAAGGTCCCCCTATAGGGGACTTTTTTTCCCTTTATCAATAGAGACCGTATTAGATCCCCAATTATCATATCATGCCACACTCATTGGCTATAACCCTGTGAAAGGATTTTAGTGATCGCCAAATGATTGACGGAGCTAGAGCCCCGGGAGTCGGGGGTGGTAATGTGTACTTTTGTGTACTTTGGGGCACGCCTCACATATCGGCATGTAACTCGAGAACCGCTGAACGGATTTTGTCACCTGAAAGGGCAATCGACAGGCAACAAATAGGGCTTTAATTCTACCTATATATTGTATTAAAAGAAATGCACACGAGCCACTAGAGGTCGGCAAAGAATCGTCCACATGTGGGCCCTTGGATGTTAAGAGGTTAATGTTTAAAAAAATGTTTTAGCCAAGAGTAAATACCATAACCTTATCAAAAACAGTAGTCAAAGCGTATATTTTCATTTTTACTGATGTTTTATATGTTTTATCGGAAATACAAATTTATCGGAAAATGCTAATTATCGTAAAAAACGCAAGAAATTACTAAATCCAGATTCAACCCTGCCATTGGAAAGAGGAGCATTTTCCCTATCCATAGATGTATGATTTGGCCATAATAAGGTCAAGGTCAAGTTCAAGGTCAAATATGAATTTATCATTAAAGTCGATTATCATTAATTACTGTATCTACAAATCCTTCTGTTTAATCATCTTCCCGCGGTTCATTTGCTTAGATTTTTTTGTACACATGATCTCAATAAGGTGGTGAATGAGCTCAGTGAGCATTTTTCAGAAAATGTTTAAAATGTTTGATCATCATCATCAAAATCATAAATCATAATTAATCATAATTAATTTATTCATTACAATTTACTCAGCCTAGTAACAGACACAATATTTCTGACACTGGAAATACATACCCCCAGGTCCCTAGGTGTTCCTAGATACCAAGAACATGCAAATTGACCTTGCAGAAGTGGAGCAATCTTCCATTTACCTTTAGGCGAAAACGGTCTACAGATTAACAGGTTAACTCATTCAGCGCCAATCACGAGTAAAGTCGTGTTAACTCGCCAACCGTTCAGTGCCAATAACGAGTAAAGTCGGGTTTTAATCATTATTTCTTTTATTAGCTATATCCATTTATTTTCATCTATCCAGCCTGATGTTATCATTGGGAATGGGTCTGAGCTCGCAAAAGGGCAAATACCGCCGCCTACGCCTTCCAGCCGGTATTGCACTCTATTAGAAATGGTGTAGTTCCAACATTACATCTGCGAGGCTGCCCCCGCCCCCCCTTCATATGCAATGTCAGGCAATGTGGGACGGACTGAAATTGAACAGGTAGAAGAAGCAAAGCTACTAGGTCTAACATTGGACAGTCATCGGAACTGGTCAACGCATATAAATAACATAACAAAAAAGATGGGGAGAGGGCTGGCTTTAATTAGAAGATGTGCAGAATTCCTAACTCCGGAGTCGGTGATCCATGTTATCCAGGCTCTGATCCTTTCACATCTGGATTACTGTCCGGGGATCTGGGGAAGTGCTGGAAGAGAAAAACTGGGAAAACTACAAATGACACAGAACAAAGCAGCGCGCCTTGCTCTGAATTGTAGGAAAAGGTCAAAAATAGTAAGCATGCATGAAAAACTGTCATGGTTAATGGTAGAACAAAGACTAAATGTAAATATCATTTTTTAGAAATATATATAAGAACAAAAAACCTGCTTGTCTATATGATGAGATACAATTCACAATCAACAGACACAGTTACTCCACCAGACATGTGTCAATGGAAAGATGTACTGTAAAGATGCCAAGAACAAATGCAATGAAAAGGACTGTGATGTATAGAGCCATAACTGCATGGAATTCCTTCCAACCTGCACTAACTAGGGTTGAAGACAAACAGACATTTAAAAAACACCTTAAAAATCATATAAGAAAGAGTGGTACTGTCAGTTAAGTAAACATAGTGGGTGATTGAGAAGATGGGTATGTGTGATTGTTGAACTTAGATTTTTAATACATTTGTATATTGTATTGAGATGTATTGTTATGCTTTAAGTGAACATATATGCCTTGAAACATGATTGAGTAGATGGGTATGTGTGATTGGTGAACTTAGATATTTTATTATATAATATTTTTAGGTGTTATTGAGGTGTATTGTATTGTTTTATTGTATTGTATTGTATTAATTGTATTGTATTGATTTTATTGTATTGTATTGATTTGTGTGGACCCCAGTAATAGTAGCCTATGCCTATGGCAATGGCTAATGGGGATCGAGGGCCATTTCATGTATACATGAGGAAGGATAATAATGATAATCTAGCTTTGATTTCAGGAAGATTCGATAATCAGGCGAAAAATTACAACGTGTTTAGTGTATTCCACTAAAGGTGTTAGGGTTTGAAACCGACCTCAACAGCACGGCATAGACAGGTAGTTCAGAGTTAGCCAAACACTAGGGCGTATTTATTACAGAATCAAAAAGAGCAAAATAACAATTCTGAATCAACAAAAAAGGAGAATGCCTTCGGCAGAGTTGTCTGCGGCTCTGCAGATCCTCCCGGTGTTAGAGGTGGGGAATCGGCGTAGGCGCCGCTGCGGCTCTGCAGATACTCCCTGCTCCAACTCGGAGTGGAAACGGAGAGAGAGAGAGAGAGATCAACAGTCCAACAGTACACAGAGGCAGTGCAGTTCAGTCCTCCCTTAGCTGAGTCCAGTATGAAAATACAAGTGACTTGATCTTCGGTGTAAACTACACACAAGTTAGCTGAGTCCAGTACAAAACAAAAACGGTACTTCTTCAGTGTTATCCAAACACACAATTTAGCTGAGTCCAGTACAAAACAAAACGGTACTTCTTCAGTGTTATCCAAACACACAATTTAGCTGAGTCCAGTACAAAACAAAAACGGTACTTCTTCAGTGTTATCCAAACACACAAAAACAGATAATCCAAAAAGGTTTGTTTCCAAAACTCACCAAAGCGCAAACGCGTAAAGCGGGCAACGAGGCGCAGCTCCAAACGGATGATCAAGATATTCACCAGCGGCGATCCAAAGATGTCCTGGAGGGAAAGTAGACAAGGCACAACAACGGGGGGGAAGGCAGGCAGTAGCAGTAGTATTCAAAACGACCCGACAACGATTGAAAGAAGGTCAGAGTATATGAAGCCTCTGGAGCGATAATCACAAACTACGACAGGTGCGTGATGGAATTGGTAATCGCTCCTGAAGCGTGTGGCGGGGAATGCACCAATCAACACAGTACCTTGAAGAAGCGTGTGGCGGGGAACGAGCCAATCCTCACAGAATCCTCACAAAAGGGCTATTATCTTACTAAGAATCACCAAAACTATACTCATATTCAAAACGGTATAAAACGGAAATGTACAGATGAATCTGTTTCATGCATGTTGACTGGAAGCAACTCACTGACAATCGACGGGTGTATTAGACCCATAGCTATAATATAAGATATATTTTAAGCACTCGCAAGTGAACAAAGTGCCCCATTGACTTACAGCGCTGGCGTTCTAGCGCCCTCTGGCGCCCCGACCCGTGGCACAAAATGAGTTAAGCCATAGAAAAGGTCTCATTCTACAAGTATCTTTGGTTGTTGGTGGATGAAAAGCTTTCTGATGAAAAGGTGCACATTGAAAATCCTGTAAATAAACTTGTTTTTTAAATTAATACATTTTTTACAATAAACATGTTTTCCTCTGAAGCTAGAAATAAACTGGTTCAAGCCATGTTTTTATCTGTGATTGATTATGGTGACATAATGTATGTATTGTAGCGACCCTGGGATTTGGGTCGGTTGGTCAGCCGAGCTGTCACTCTGTACTCCGCCATCGCGGGGCTGGCAGCGACGCTATTGGTCGTGCGAGCCGCGGGTTGACAGAGTCGAGGGGACAGGGGCTGACCTGGGGAAGGTATAAGAGGGTGTGGCACCCAGTGTGCGCTCTCTTGAGGCATGGGAATGTATAGAGATGAGTCGCTTGTGTACTGCAGCATGTACCACCTGTGTTGAATAAACCAAAGACTGAGAAATACATTTAAAAACCCCCACCCAGAGGGGTTGAGGCAGAGAAGGCTGACACGATCGGCAGACGTCATGAACGTGCGGGGGCACCCTCAAATGGTGAACCCGGGAGTTGACACTGCTCCAACACACCAGGGAATCAACCACCTTGGTGTTACCCAATGCGGTGGTTGTTCCTATAACCCCTCAAGAAAAAACTCCAAAACACACCTGCGGGTATACACCGGCTATACCGCAGTACAAGTGTTTCAGTTTTCAAAAAAGGGTTAACCCAGGCCTACGGGTCGACGAAACATTACTTCGGACCGGGCCTGGCGATACGGGAAGCACAGGGTCACCAGAGGAGGTCAAAGACCATCCCAACAGGCCCCTCTTCGCCATGCGTGAGAGAGGAGCGAAAAAGAATGGAGAACCCGCCCCTAAGCACACCGTACTTGGTATTCCCAGGCGGTCTCCCAACCAAGTCAGTCGCCTGTTTACAGCGAGCTAGCACTATGCGTGCGTTGGGACCAGTGTTGTGCTAGTTACTTCATTTCAAAGTAACTTCGTTACTGTACTAGTTACTTACACCCAAAAGTAATGAGTTACTGTGAAAAGTAACTATTTAGTTATTTAAAAAAAAAAATAAAAAAAAAGATTGCTCCCGAGTCCCATGCCCCAGATAGTACTCAAAATCGGTTGATCAACTTGACAGTTTCCATTCACATCACCGAACTCTGCTAAGCAATGTGGTCTAGATACAAACACAAATCTGACACAAACAAATGTTGTCCCGAGTCGATATAATAAGAAGTGCGCCTGTTGAAGGAACAGCCTTGATGTCGCCGGAGCATTTCATTATAACCATTATAATTCAAGGGTACTACGACTATGCGTGCACCTCATGGTACCAAAGCACCTCAAAGGCGCTTAAAACAAAATTACAAACATCACAAAACAAACTGGTCAGACTACTACTTGACCTGAACGGCCAGAACCCACCTCACCCCTGCCCACTTTGACAACCTAGGATGGCTTAGAGTAGACGACAGAGTACAGCAACTTGCAATGGGCCTGGTCTACAAGATACACTATACGACCGGGGTACCCATGTACATGTCAAAATACTTCCCAAAGGTCAGTGAATACCACAACCACTACACCAGAGGAAGCTCAACAAATCATGTAAAACCCAGATTCGGCTCAAACAAGGGACTAAACACGTTTCGCAATTATGCCACAACAATGTGGAACGCCCTACCCAAAGCTAGGGGTAACAGTACTGTATATTTGAATACCGTTTATGTCACAAATGTATCAGTACTAAATACCTATATGTCCCTATGCCATAAATGTCATGTATGTTGTGTATGTCATAAATGTCTATATGAATTGAAAATGGGGGACCCTGATGGAAACAAGACAAACGTCTTTCTCAGGTCTGCATCCCCTTAACAATTGTATGTATTGAGCCGTACTGTATTGTACCCATTCTGCAATCTGTTAAATAAAGTTTTCATTCATTCATTCATTCACCATCTTGCAAGTTGCAACGTTGTTTAAGATATCAATCAAAGCATTGCAACGTTAGAATAGTTAGGATATCAATTGTGCATGAAAGGACTATATTTATATTGTTTGATTAGTATTATGAGATTCCCTGGCAGATTTCGTACAGTCAAAATCCGTTGATCAACTTGAGTTTCAGTGAACACATTGCACTCACCAAAGTCTGCGGTGGTCGAGATGTAGTAACGTTACGTTAGTCCAGTTGACTCCAGCAGCGCCTCAAACATGTTCTTTATCTCGTTTCCATGTTGTATATTAATTATCTCTCCAAGTAGTTGCTAAATGGTTTGTTAGTTTGTTACTGCGTTCTTTTTATGTAGATTCATAGCGAGCGTTTGTTTTGTTTACAATAGAGAGGGTCTATTTCTTTCCGTAGCCGCATTTTTGGTTTGCGCATTTCTGATTGGACAGTGGCCAGACTCGCCTCGTATCATTCTACGCGGGTGGCGAGTGGATTTGGATGAGTGACAGTCCTCGTAGTTAACGTTAGACTCCAGTATCTTTGAGCCAAAACACAAATGACATAACTAAAACGTTATTTTCTTTTCGCTCGACAAAAGAGAAATACGCAAGTGCTCTGCCTGGGCGCTTCTATTATCAGTCAGGAATCTCAGGAATAGTAAACAAAACACGCCCCCAGCATAGCGTTCCCCGCAGCCAGGCAGACAGGATATGAGGATAATAATAATAATAATAATAATAATAATAATAATAATAATAATAATAATAATAATAATAATAATAATAATAATAATAATAATAATAATAATCACTACCGCTCGCTATCAATCTACGCCGTATATAACGCAAATAACGCAGTGACGAACCATTCAGTAACGTAAGTAGCGTTACTGAATTTCAAAAGTAATGCGTTAGAGTACTAGTTGCGGCAAAAAGTAACTTCGTTTCTGTAACGCGTTAGTCCCAACACTGGTTGGGACACACCCACATCAATGAACAGGCTATTTAGACCTGTCATTGAATCCCCAAGGCGCCCAGGGGAACGACAAGAGGGGTGTGACACTTCCTAACTCCAACTCTTTTTTAATAGAAAAGAAGGAAGCACCAACAGTATGTATCCCAGTCTACACAGCCGGGGGTAAAAAATGTTCACATTTTTACATCCCACCACCCTCCCATAGGAAGGAGACGGGAATACCCAGAGAGACTTCCCACGCGAGCTGTACAGATTGAAAAGAATATATTGCACCTTGAGCCATGTAAAAAATTGGTTTTTAGGGCTCTCCGGGGAAGAGGCACTGAACCCATACACACCCAATAATCGAATTGAATCGAATACATACACAATAGAATAGGACACCTTCTAGAGGGTCCACTCACTTTGACAATCTGAGGAGGAAGGCTCTGTACTCTGATGGAGGCTCCCTCACATGGAAGGAGGAGTCCAAACTCACAGAAGGCCCGAATAGGCGCTTGGTGAGGAGGAGCCCTGACCACCCCCCCGAAACAGATCCATCACACGGAAGTCCTACCAACAGAGACGCGCACGGTGACGTACTCTATGGCGGGGGAATTGCCCAATATTCCAGGCCGTGGGACCAGGAAACCCCCCCCCTCACCCCGTAACGTGCCGAACCGCAACGTGACAGGAACCTTGAAGGACAGGGGGTGTACCCCTGACCAACAGAAACAAGGGGAAGAGGAAAGGTTACCAGTTCACCCCTTTACGACCCCACACCCATGATACGATGTAATGACAAAAAGAGAATATGACACAGTCATAGTCAGCTCTATGAAGCGTTTGACAGCTTCACACAGCGCATGAGCTAACCTGCTATCGATTTTTACTAAGGAAAAAACACAGAATAGAGAGGGCTCTCTAAGAGCCCCGGTCCAACATACACATGTGCTTCTGTGGCCAGTCCAACCCAGTTGTAGGTCACATGACACACACAACCCATCATCACATACAAAAAATGGCAAAAACACTCGACAGAGGAACGCCGTTTTTCATAATGAGAGAATACATAATTCTCGATTAGTATCGGCCACAGGCCTTGCTAAGCACACACGACAGCGACCAAACAATCTTTTCTTTTAGGAAAATAAAGTTTCTCCAGCAGTCATAGCACAACCTCAGCAATCAAGCTAAGGGTTACATCGCATCCCTACCACACAAAGACACAATGTAGTGCAACAACATGTCTGATAGGAGGATGAAAAAGTCCCCAGGGAACCGGGGGAAAACACAATCCTCCTACTTTACCCTTAATACGGCCAGTTAAAACAGGAAACCTGTTAATATGTGAACACACTGTTCATTGTCATCACAGGCTGAGAAAAGAATATTCTTTCACTCATTTGTCACTAAGCATAGCTTCATAGGTTAGTTACCTTAGTTGTGAGTACACGGTACATAAAAACACACATGATGTTTCTCACACAACAACCAGATCATTTTCACATCTGTAACAACAACCCGATTTGCCCGGAGAAGCTAATTACCAGTGACAAGACAGTTCACACAAAACTCGCGTCGTATCCCAAATGTATTGCAGCAACACACGTTTTTGGAAAACAGCGTTATTTACAAAACATGTAGAAGGTAAAGCCAGAAGACGCGTATAAGGTCTGGCCAAACCTTTGTCCTACCCGGAGCGTAGATCAGCGAAGTGCAGTCTCAAGACACCGTAGAAAACACTGCCATCCTGTGTTGTTCGATCTGGGAAGCGTCGCCGCTCCACCCGTCGCTACGGTCCCCTTGTTGACGCAATCCTTGCCGTCCTGGCTCAGGGCAGGGTCGACGAACATCCCCTGTCAAAGATGACGTCGTAGTCAAGAGTGTAAAACATGTTATAATCAAAGCACGTTCAACAGAGTAGCATTAAGCTAACGGCCGCTCCAACCGTCGGTCGCTACTGCCCCTGCTCGCGAGACGCCGAGCGAACGGCGCACGCGACCAGAGGGGAGCTCGCGGCGGCGCGCGAGTAGCCGGAGCTACCCCGCGCTGGCCTTGACCGATAGCAGCAAGCTAACGTTTCCTAGTGATCACAACAGGCTAGCGCCGCAGCTAACAGCTGACTGGCTAACAGTAGGCCCAACCTCTGTAGGCCACGCAGTGATCCCAGCAGGCTAACGCCGCAGCTAACAGCTGACTGGCTAACCGTAAGCTAAGCAGCTATCACCTGAACTTATACACAATGATATAACACTCACCCAGACAGGCCGCCGTTCTGAAACCCTCCTCACTTTTTAAGAGAAAAGAGAAACAAGATGTCAACACAGCTTTACAACGGTGATTTTACCAACACCCGACGGAGCCAGCACAATACCAAACTGGCCTGTGTAGCTGACTTGAACATAGATCTTCCGCTATCGAACATCTATGCACATATCTTCTCGTGAAGGAATACTCTCATTTGGATATGAAAGAAGGGGCTACACGGTGACTGAGAGATACCCACTCGTCCAGAAAAAACAGGGATCACCAGTGTTAATGGTCGCGGCCCACTAGTTCAACTATAATGGCCTTCAGACCAAGGTCTTCTGTCGCCTAGGAGGCTGAACAAAGGACCCTAGCCTGGGGCCGGTTTTCATAAACATTGTCAATTAGCCCCCATAGCACTAACAGACAAGTGAAGCCTGCCAGCAACAGTACTCACCCAACCTGAAACCCACCGCTTCTCACAACAGCGGCACGTCCTACAGTTCAGCTGTGGCCTGAAAGGTTTCACCCCAACCAACACAGCAAGGAACTGCAGTTGAGAAGCATGCAGCGGCGTGCTCCCAATACGAAAACCGGTGGAGGGTTTTAGAATGATCACCATCTTCCAGACACTCCAGTGACGAAGACAACATTGCCGTATTTTCTCGAAAATAGTGAGAGAGAAAATAAAGATATGATGTCAACGTATCTCCTTGTTCTTCCTTTCCTTGTAAACATTGCTTTTCCAGTCAATATTTTTCTCCACGTCAAGTGGGCATATGAGCAACACGTTGCTTGTGATGAAATTTGAGAAGGAGATGAGTGTGTGGCACCATCCCTGCTTATATAGGTAAGCGGATGGGGGTGTGGCCAGATGAATGCTGGCATTTAAAGGTACATTTGTGAAATTATTCAGTGTATATATGCTGAAGCGAGATATATGCATGAAACGCTGAGCGTGAGCTAGTGTGATACAGAACTTTTGTTATGTATACCTTGTGTTTTGTGTGATGTACTGTATATTTTATTGCTGCTGTTATCTTGGCCAGGTGTCCCTTGCAAAATAGATATTGTATGTCAATGGGACTTCCTGGTCAAATAAATGATAAATATATATTTATAAATGTTTTTCTAATGTGTATACCGCCACCTATAGGCTCTGATTTATTCTGTTATAAGGTTACTGACCCGTCACTATCCACTAAGTCGTATTAATGCGTAAAGTTCTGTGTTCCAACCACCACTGAATCTCAAATGAGAAAGACGCAGTATTGTCTTCCGGCTAGAAAACAGGTGGAATTTACTGAGTTTGCCTCTTAATGGCACATTAACTGTGGGAATGCTTTGGCTGTACTGTGTAGATAGTCTCCCCCTCTGGCTTTAATCTCTTTGGGGCAGCCATGTAGTCTCCCATTAGAGTGGTGATGGGACCCTTACTCTTTTAACAGAATCCTCTTAGAGAATACAGACCTCATCAACATTTTACTGTTGTTGCTAGCTACCGTGCACGGCTGTTTTCTCTCTTCTGCCAGTGCTCCCAATGGAGCTTATCATCCATCAATGAAGCTGTTGTTAGGTACACTATAGTAGTGTGCTCGTGGCCCACAGTGACTAAATACTTCATGCACTTTAAAGGTCTTGTATCCCTTTAATTACTCTAGCCTAGCACCCCAGTCCCTGTGGTATATGGAGCGATTTATCTCAGGGTCCTCTTGTGCTAATTTAGTTTGTGAGGGCTGCCCTTGGGTCTGTACCGCTACAAACAACAACACTGGGATCTTCTCCCTTCCTCTGACCGCCGTAATGGCTGATACTGAACTAAAGTAATTAAGCCAGAGGCAGAGGTGTAGGAAGTGCAACATTCCCGTGGGCTGAGTTTGCATACGCCCACATACAATGCTATAAAATGAGGTTCAACAAATGCATTGATGGGATTTTTACTTAAAGTAGGATGGTAATGAACTTGCTCAGGGCTCTCCTCCTGGCTTTTAGGGGACATGACAACATGTGGATTTGTTTGAGTATGTGTAGCACTAGCACACACACTAATACGTCTTAATCTCTTCGGCAGAGTGCTGAATGACGGAAAATCAATGCAACATGTGGTTAATTGGGCCACCAATAATCTCAGTTTCCATTGATCCAAAGATTTGATATGAAGCACTTGTTCTGTTGTAAATTGGTCTAATGGTGGTTGAGATCACGATCAGTCCCTAGAATATTTTAGCCACTACTTTGTGTTAAACTACATATTTGTCACTGTAAGCAATACATCACAGTTCCAAATGTGAATTTCAAGGCTTTGGATGCAGATTATTTTCTTTGTCTTTCGGATAATATTATATTATTTCCGCTATAGCTACAGACCTTTACCCCATCATAATAATAATAATAATAATAATAATAATAATAATAATAATAATAATAATAATAATAATAATAATAATAATAATAATAATAATAATAATAATAATAATAATAATAATAATAATAATAATAATAATAATAATAATAATAATAATAATAATAATAATAATAATGGCTTGAATTTATATAGCGCCTTTCACATACCCAAGGCGCTTTACAATAAAAAGAAAATACATCTTGAGTTATAATTTCTTCTATAGCAGGAGGAGGTTTTTCAGATGAATTATTTAGGAGGTATTTCAGGTTAGTATTGTCTCCGGACATTGATTGTCTGACCTCAGCAGTTCTGGGTATCAGCCTAAAAGTCTTTACAATGCCACAGTGAGTTGGGGGAGATGTGTATCGTGTTACTACCCAGTCACTGTCAGGAGAATCAGGCTGAAAGAGAGAGCTCAGCAAGAATGACAAAAAAAATTCTATTGGAAATCTCATAGTATTGATAGTATGATACTGTGAGATGTATGATACATAATACTGTGTATATATATATATATACATACTGTATTATCTTCATATATACCTGCATACATTCCTGTCTATATACATGTGTATATACATATTATATGTAATATACCTAATACTGTGTGTGTGTGTGTGTATATATATATATATATATATATATATATATATATATATTATATATATATATATATATATATATATATATATATATATATATATATATACCTGTATACTGTATATCTTCATATATTCCTGTTTATATTCATGCATATATTCCTGTCTATATACATATGTGTATATATGTAATATATATATAAGAGTTCCTGCTTATATACACACACTGTATATACTATATATATCGTAAGGTTATTCTATAACCCTAGTTATATGAGTATAGCGAGCGCTCTGCTCTTAGTGGAACTGTCCCTTTATCCAATCTAATAATGAATAATTTTCTCCACATGTACACACCCATCCGCCTGGCCACACCCACATCCGCTCCTCTACATAAGCGGGGTCGTGGCCACACCATCAGCTCCTTCCCAAGTCTTTCACCATCAAAGGCGAAGACCACGGGGTCCTCAGTGAGTCAGAGCAGAGCGCTCGCTATACTCATATAACTAGGGTTATAGAATAACCTTACGTTATATATCGTATAGCTTACGCTCTGCTCTTAGTGGAGCTGAGCAGAGCGGAAGCACAGGAGCTGAGCAGAGCGGAAGCTCGACAAATGTACCCACTGAGGCCCCCCACAACCATCAGAACCGGGGAGGACCCGAGCCCCCTGGACCCCCCTAGTGGAGGACGGGAGGGAATCGGATCCGACTGTGCGAAGAGGGTTTAGCACCTCAAAACGCACAGGGTGAGCAGACCGTGGGACTTACCTTCACACAGAAGGACCCGCGACCACTCAGGCGAGCATCCCACATGCCACCAGGGAACGGACGGGAAGCAAAACACCCCTGTCACAGCCCCCAACATCACGGGGTCGAAGGTCAAGAACCCAACCCCGTGGCAAGGCCGTAGCAGCGGAGCGCGGAGGAGGACCCAGCCCTAGGAACAACCCGAGGGCCAGGACCCCCCGAAAAAGGGGGCCCGGTGAGGCCAACGATGCCGTAGCATCGGGACCCCACCAGACGGTCACTGGTGACACCACCCCCCACATCGCCAGCGTATCGGACAGGGCCCAAATCAAGAGCAGGCCCTTCCCCCCTTGGCACGCCGCTCTGAAGTACTCAACAAGAGGCTACACCCCCACAACACTGTCGGCGTGCCGGGGGCGTGAACACTTTAGGCAACCAACTTGTGCTTCCGCGTTTCTCTGATTGGCCGAGCGCCTTCCGCGTTTCTCTGATTGGCCGAGCGCTAAGCTCCAGGAGAGAGGAGAGAGGCTGAAAATCCGCAGTTCTTGCCCGACTGATGGGAGCCGATTCCCGGCATGGAAATATTGATTGCGCCATAACGAATCATTAAAAAAAGATACCGTTAACTGGAATATGTTGTGCCTTTACACATATGTTGGATTATGTAATTGGTTTGTCATGACAAACAAATAAAAAAAATCGCGATTTACCCGGTGGCTACAACAACACACAGTGACTACATGTTGCTGTTTGTGTTGAAGCCACACAGAATCCTGGCTCTGATCTATAGGCCGTATGTGGAGAGGGGAGGTGAAGCACTACCTGAGGAGATTATACCCAGATAGCAAAAATGAGTGAATCAACGTTGAAATAGGGTTAGGCAGAAATATTGAATCTATGTTGAAGCCTGACATCAAAACTATACAAATCGTTGTCTATGACTTACATGTTGAATCAACGTTAGGTGTCAACCATAACTGATACTATATCAATGTTGATTCAACCATCAACTAAATGGTAATCTACATGCACATTTTAGTTGATTTTATATTGAATCAATGTTAGACATCAATGTTTATTCAACCATAATCTAAATGGTAATCTACTTGTACATTTGTAACTTGTACATCTACTTGTAACTTGTAAAGTTAAGGAATCAATACTGATTAATGTACATTTTACATTAAAAGATTGCTGCTGATATGTATACATCATAACATTACATGTTTTTTTCCTGCTGTTAAACACACTATTGTTGTTCAAAATTCTTATATGACCATATTTCCAAAAATGTGTGAACAAAAATGACAACATGGCTTTAATATGAAGATTAATTGTTTTCTTTCAAGAGGGTCTCATCATACTTCCAGTGACCAGTTAACCTTTTACACAAACATTAAATAACAGACCTTATAACAGACCTTTCATTAACAATACTATATATAGCCACTGCCAGAATAGTGGCACACGTATTGTGTGTGGTGAGCACACGCATTCATGCACAACGAAGACAAGATTGAGTTGTCTCAATCATTTTAACTATAAATTTATGAGCTCAAAGTATGAGCTCACTGACTGAAATGTCCAACAAAAAGCATCAATTGTCAAATAATATTGATCACATTAACTAGACTAGGTGTTTTTGAGGAAATTAGAAAGGGAACAACAACTTAACCCTTGTGTCTGATCAGATTCTTATTTGTTTGATAACTTTGCAGTGATTATGTTTGTAGCCAACATAATATATGGCATAATCTTTTAATTATCTTGTATTTTTTTTACTCTTCATAAATTGTTTATTCAACTTCAGCCCAATCATAACCACCACATATTGTTTTTGTTGTCATATTTAACAACTATTTTCAGAAAAGTGGGAGTATTTCATTACAAAAATAATATAAAAAATTGTTATGATCAGGGCTGAAGTTGAATAAAATATTTATGGAAAAGAAAGTGGGAAATTATTTCAACATAATCTTTTTATGGAGTTTTTCAATTTAGTCCCCTAATAAGAGTATAATACTTTAGTTTTCAGGCACAAGGGTTAAATAACAATGGCAGAGGATTTGAATTTAAACACAGTGGAGCTCAGATGATCTACAGTTGTCCATGACTTATCCTCCAAGGCATCTGCTATATAATAATCTTCAGATTTACTTAAGTGTTATTAGTAGGTTACAGCAGTAAGCATTAGTTTGCTCAGTCAATTATGGCCCCCCCCCCCCCCCCCACTGTACCGAAAATAATACCGAACCGTGAATTCAAAACCGAGGTACGTACCGAACCGTGGATTTTGTGTACCGTTACACCCCTAATGTTTCTATAACTCTCTCCCATATAACTCTCTCCCATACCCTTAACACCAACCGCTGAAGTGCCCTTGAGCAAGGCACTAAACCCCCAACTGCTCCAGTGGAGTTGCTCAGTGGCCAACAGTGTCAGACTGTGGTTGTACTGGGCAGCTCCCAGGTGTGAATGGAACTCTGTGAATGTGAAGCAGGGCGTAGCTGAAAAAGAGCATCCGTGCTCAGCGAACCTACCCTTGGTAAATAAAGGTTAAAATAAAAAATAAAAAAAATAAACACTGCAAGAACAGGCTGAAGCAGCAAATCATTCAAGTAGATGCCGTCCATGGAAGA
Organism: Notolepis coatsorum; assembly: GCF_963971535.1. NCBI lineage: Eukaryota > Metazoa > Chordata > Actinopteri > Aulopiformes > Paralepididae > Notolepis > Notolepis coatsorum. The sequence goes on along the minus strand of NC_140170.1, from coordinate 85,218,723 downwards.
ACAGTGTCCATGAGGGTAATTCCTTGTACTGTATGAACCAGGGAAACAGTGTGTGCTGGGGTACCCTAAGTTTGACTCTGGTTCGCTTGACAATTAAGTTTGGGTCACTTCGGTTCCAAGAACAGGCTGAAGCAGCAAGTCATTCAAGTAGATGCCGTCCATGGAAGAACAGTGTCCATGAGGGTAATTCCTTGTACTGTATGAACCAGGGAAACAGTGTGTGCTGTGGTACCCTAAGTTTGACTCTGGTTCGCTTGACAATTAAGTTTGGGTCACTTCGGTTCCAAGAACAGGCTGAAGCAGCAAGTCATTCAAGTAGATGCAGTCCATGGAAGAACAGTGTCCATGAGGGTAATTCCTTGTACTGTATGAACCAGGGAAACAGTGTGTGCTGGGGTACCCTAAGTTTGACTCTGGTTCGCTTGACTTAAGTTTGGGTCACTTCGGTTCCTTGAGATGCCTCCCTCCCGGTCTGGCGCATAACGAAGCCACTTCTTGACAGTTTCGCTGTAGTCCTGGTCGGTCAGCTTGGGGTCAAACTGTCGAGCAGCAGCTGATAGACACAAAAATAAAAAAGTGAGGAAGAGAGGTGAGATGATGTACGATGATAAGAGCACCCCTCACTTCACACATGTGCGATTTTTTTTAATCACTCAATTACTCACTCTGTAGGTCTACAGTAACAAGCTACAGTCAGCATCCAGTTAGACTGGACAGAAAAGAGAAGCAATCGCCTAGCCTGACACCATCTAGGCAATACAATGTGTATCCATGCACCTCTAAAGCTCACCAATTACGTTGTCCATTTCGTATAGGTTGCACTTTCATCACTTTATTCCAACATAACACTTTTTTTTAAAGTTTTTGCAACAGCATAATTATATTCTGAATCACCAGCATCACCAGCATCACCACCTCACTACCTAAACTTAACCTATGAAGTAGTTTGCAGGGGAGGAAGCTCACCAAACATGCAGGCTTGTAGTGTGGTGTGCTTGAATGGCTTCTTGCTTTCTGAACAACGCTTGTCTTTCTTTCCAGCCCAGTTGAACCCACTGGCCAGGGCGTTGGTCATAGCAGTTTTCAACATCAGTCTGATCAGGTTCTCTGAATTGGTGCCTCCTACCAAAGCCAGGCGAGAAATCTAAATCAGAGAGAAGAAAATGAAGGCCCTGCGTTAGAAACAGCATAACATTTATTTTATGAACACAGAGCAACCAACTTGTTTATACACACACTTTATGCATGCACTGATATTCCAGCCCATGCCAGTCATTAGGTTTAACCACATTAACCCTCCTGTCCATATGTAAATGGTATATTTGAACAATTTCAAAACGTTTCATAAATAGCAGATATACAAGCTCTAACACGTTTTGAACTAGAAAGTGCTAAACACATTTTTCCCCTGAACAAGACCACACTGAAATGATCTACATTTGATAAATGAATGCAGTTCAATAAATTACCATCTTTTGACGGACTGATTGCTCCATCAGTAATGATTCTGCCTCATTGAAGTCTTGTTCACTGGCGATTGGCAGCTGGAAGGGGAGCATAGTGGTTGTGGTGGCCACCCCGTGTCCCCTGGTCCCACCAGATATGTTGCCCTCAGCCAACTCGGTCTTGATGAACTGCACATCTCTAGACAGATCCTTCACCACGACAAGTAATTCAGCAAGCATTGAATTCATCTTCTGGATGGTAAGGTCTTCAGAAGAAGAGTTAAAATCATTAAGTGAGAAATAAAAATAAGCAGCAAATCACACGAGGAATTACACCATGTCCAATAGACTTGCCTTTCATAAGCTGCCCGTCATCGCCGGCCATCTGTCTACGCTGTGAAACACCAGATGGGGTGTTGTAGTGCCCTGAGCTGTATCCTGACATCGCTGTAGAAACAAAATCATAGTTATATATTTCACTATAGTTTGACTGCATTGGATCAAACTGGTGGTAGTTCCCTCTAAAATGGCATACCATTTTGTGCATGTTGTGAGAGACCAGGGGGACTGTTGTATTGCCCCGAGCTGCATCCCGACATCCCTGTAGAAACAAATCATTATATTTAAAAATAAATACAAAATCTGACTTGTCAGTCAAACTAACATACATGTCATAATCACTAACACCGGTTCCTGACAGGCAGCAAGCGAGCGAACTGGAGACAAAATCGCACACGACACTGTCCTGATATGACGCAGCGCGTGTCCGAGTGTGTGTTACCTGGATTCTCGACCAATAAAAAGTGTTTAGGGGCGGGACTCGGCCGCGTAATCGCTCAACTAGAGACACAGCGAGCGAATATTTGAGGGGTGAACGACATCGCTGCTCAGTTCACTGTCGCTCGCAGCAGGTCAGGATAGTCTGATTGAAACGAATACATTTTAATCACTTTTTCTCGCTCGCTCGCGTCGCTCTATGTCAGGAAGGGGTGTAAGGAGTTGTATCCCCGTCTCTCAAAACACTGTTACTGAAAGAGTACAGTATCATACCACTACTTGCACTTTGTCGATCTTGCAGCTGCTGGACATGTGAGGCCTGCTGGAGCTGGTGGTACTGTACAATATCAAATCCTGGCATCTCGGCTGAAACACAGTAGGAAATACACAAAGTTATTAGCAAATGACGCTATTGTAATCCCCCATGTGAGAAAATGTTTGATTTCCATTCAGCTGATTTCACGTGCACTGCCAAATACTACTTTAATAAAAATATCAAAGACAATGCGAGACAATACAGATATTTTAAACATGCCAGAATATTATGTTATGAGACTGCTTGATAACTCACCATTATGTTGAGTTAGCGATTGCCGGTAGTTGCTAGTAACCAGATCTACAAAGGGGAAATGTAAAATAAGTTGCGACTCAAACATGGTGGAAATTGTGCTCAATATAAAAGCATTATGTACAACTACACATTTTTATTGTGACATTGCTTGCAAGTTGTGAAGGCTTTGAATTTTTGTAGTGGGCTGGCATGCACATTGTAAACATGTATTCTGTTGCATGCATGATGCCAGCGACCTGCCAGCAAGCTCCTCACAAGAACACAGATATGGGTTCACTTACTGTTATTTGGATCAGGAGTCTGCAACGAATCTAAATAGCTGTAGATCATGCCACCATCCAAAGAATCTAAAAAAGGTAAGCCAGGGTGAGAATTGAAGATGCTACAAATCATGTTTAAACAGTCATCTAGTTGGCATTTTAACATTCATAGCAACATACCATTCATTGTAGGCTCTTGGCCTAGTGGCCACACAACTGGAGGCTTGCCGGATCTTAGCGCCTTACGAGACCGGCTCGATTTTGGAGTCTGTCCTACAACATATTTTAGTTGGCATGTTATTCACAATGTATATATTTTGGGCCAACTATAGAATAACTGCAAGAAATGCAGAAGTCCAATCAAATTAAAATGCTCAATTTGTCGGTACATGGTCAGACTAATTTGTTTAACTGTTTATTATTATTATTATTATTATTATTATTATTATTATTATTATTATTATTATTATTATTATTATTATTATTATTATTATTATTATTATTATTATTATTATTATTATTATTATTATTATTATTATTATTATTATTATTATTATTATTATTATTAACTGTAGCAGTGATCATTTCCAAAGTGCCTATATAAAATAAATGCATTGCATAAATACCTGGGAAACCCACATCAGGTGCTTTGGCAAAACGTTTTCTTTTGGCGTCGCCACTCCAGTGGTCATCAGAGTCCGAGTGCACATACTGCTGATTTGGCCTAAAAAAAATTATATATATACACACATGTAATAAATGTAGTTATGATACTACGTTTATTAGTCAATGCTAAAGTCTGAAGACATAGGCCCTCAGGCCACTGTGTGTTATCCTTTTAGCACTACTTGCAACTACAACAGCAGTGCAATTATTTACAACACCCTAGGGAGAGTTGTCCCTTTAACAAAGTGAACACTGTACCTGGATCTTCTTTTCTGGCGGAGATCTCCTTTGTCCTCAGATTCAATTTCAGAGGTTGGACACATAGTTGAGGTGTACTTGGTCTCTCGTTTTTTGGCCTCATCATGGGTCTCTGGAAAGAGCAGAGAGAAAATGACAATTAACATATCTGCAGTCCAGTGTTTAACGAAAAAAAATATATAACACCTCTTATCATATGTGCATCGTCACAATTTGCGTCCTCACTTTTTGTGTATGTGTTGCACGAATTACTCACCACACGTAGTAAGCTCACGTACATCCTTATAGGTGATCCATTTATCATCTGGTTGCAGTCCATCTCGAAGGGCTTTTGTGAGCTTTATGTGTTTAGGGGGCCATAACACAGTCTGGTCTTTAGCATTAAACCAGCTCTCTAGAACTACTGCTGTCCCACCATTTGGGAACTGTACAACTGAACTGTACAACTGGGGGGGGAATGGGGGGGGGGGAGGAGTTAGAGAGTTCCCATGTTTGTGGTGCTGCAAAAAAGCAGACATGGGAGAAAATAGACATCCTAACTAAACTAGACTGATTAATCTAAAGGTCAGTCCCCGACCAGGTGAGATCAGGGTAGGTTGAAGGAGAGAGAGAAAAGATGGGTCTTAAGCAGGGATTTAAAAGCTTCGACAGAGCAGGCGCCCCTGATGACGGCAGGTAATTTGTTCCACAGGTAGGGAGCGCGGTAGACAAAGGCTCTGTGGCCGGCGGATTTCTTTTTAACCCTAGGAATCAATAGAAGCCTCGCATTTTGTGAGCGCAGAGCACGAGCGGGCGAGTATCGGGAGAGGAGATCGGATAGATAGAGCGGTGCAAGCTCATTAAAAATTTTGTAGGTGAAGAGTAGCACTTTAAAGTCAGATCGGGCTTGAATAGGAAGCCAGTGTAGGGCGGACAAAACTGGTGTTATGTGATAAAATGTTCTAGTTCTAGTTAGTATCCGTGCAGCCGCATTTTGCACGAGTTGAAGATTTTTGATGCTTGAATTAGGTAGGCCTAAAAAAAAGTGCATTACAGTAGTCCAAACGTGATGAGACAAAAGCATGAATCAGGGTTTCAGCATCAGTCAAATACAAATACAAAATACAATATCAAAATACAAAAGGTGAAACGGTGTCAAAAGCCCTTGGAAGTCCTTGTGTTCTCGTTCAATCTGTTCGTATCATAGAAAAGTCGTATAGGTCATAATATCCTTGGAAGTTCTTGTGACTCAAGTTCAATTAGTTCGTTAATTCCTGATCCACTCCCTCACTGGGAATGAGGAAGGTAATTCACAATCCTACCAGACTGTTGAGGCAACAGGGGTAACAGATCAGGCTCCTGGGTATAGCCCTGATCTAAATCTGAGGTTCTTTGGGTTGGCTCGCCATCTTGTGTCGGTCCGGCACACCGCCTCGTCCCGCGTGGGCACACATGATGAGTGGTGGTCGATCGGGACTCCTGGGAACTCTTCCCAGGGGTGGAAACGGGGTGGTAGAAAACCTGGCCAAAACCGCTTCTGGAAGTGGTATGTTCTTTAACAGCAACAACCTCTTCGGTTTTGTAACTGGGGGAATCTTTTATGACTGTTTGATAACTATTTCGTGGTGCTAGTTCATTTCGGTTCCATCAGTATTCAGCATCTGGTCATTCTCCGTCAATCTCTAATCTCATCTGCCTGAGGCGAGGCGTGAACTACACACCTAACTCATGTTCTGAGGTAACTTAAAGGGGCAGTGAGGCAATTCAAAGGATTTGGTCAAAAGCGTTGTTAACCTCACATGAATATACATATGACCCAATAACATTAACTATTTATGTTCTTACACAATAGCATTAACTATTTATGTTCTTATTCAATGGCATTAACTATTTATGTTACTATAACTAAATAGTTATGAATTGGGCGGCTACGTGGCGTAGTGGGCAAGACGCTCGCCACGAATGCGGAGACGCTGGGCTCGCCTGTTCGAGCCCAGCGCTCCACATTGCTTTCAGTTTAGCTGGTCGTTCATACTAATACACATTGGCCGTATTAGGGGGTGGGAAACTGATGAGTGGGGATCGGGCGTTGTGGACAGCGACTCCTACAGGTCGGTTGGTGCGCCTGCGCAGTAGAATCAGGAAGTGTCGGGGGCAGCGTGAGCCTCCCACGCGTTACTCCTCGCCACTGAGAGATCGAGCTGCGCAGGTGAAAAGATGCGACTGCTGTACCGGAGGGGACTTGTGCTATGTATGACTTAGTCCACATTGCAGCCGGCTTGTGGGAGGCAAGAAACAGCGTTCGTGACAGGGGAGGGTTGAATTGGATGATACGAAAATTGGGATGGGAGAAAAATATATAAAATGGGAGAAAAAGTGGATAAAAAAAAATAAAAAATAAAATCTGAAACCTGGGTTACACTGGCGCTCGGTAGAGATAAAAAATCATTTTCCCAGCCGCCCGCATAAAAAACGCTGTTTCTATAAAACGGGCAACCAACACTGTAAACCTGCATGTTCAAAATAATCAATTAGTTTGAGTAGTCAATATTCTATGAAAGTTCTACTAACTTGAATGTCTTCAGTTCGTGTGACGTGTTCTTATGTTTTGAGTAAATAAAACTCATAGTTTTTGATTGATTTGGAACTATTCACTTATTAAGTAAGTATAATGTAAAAGAATAACTTAAGTACAACTTAAGATAATTAAGTAGATACAGACTGTAAACCGCATTATGTTTTGAGTAAATAAAACTCATAGTTTTTGATTGACTTGGACATATTCACTTATTAAGTAAGTATAATGTAAAAGCATAACTTAAGTACAACTTAAGATAATTAAGTAGATACAGACTGTAAACCGCATTATGTTTTGAGTAAATAAAACTCATCGTTTTTGATTGACTTGGAACTATTCACTTATTAAGTAAGTATAATGTAAAAGCATAACTTAAGTACAACTTAAGATAATTAAGTAGATACAGACTGTAAACCGCATTATGTTTTGAGTAAATAAAACTCATAGTTTTTGATTGACTTGGAATTATTCACTTGTTAAGTAAGTATAATGTAAAAGCATAACTTAAGTACAACTTAAGATAATTAAGTAAATACAGACTGTAAACCGCATTATGTTTTGAGTAAATAAAACTCATAGTTTTTGATTGACTTGGAACTATTCACTTATTAAGTAAGTATAATGTAAAAGCATAACTTAAGTACAACTTAAGATAATTAAGTAGATACAGACTGTAAACTGCATTATGTTTTGAGTAAATAAAACTCATCGTTTTTGATTGACTTGGAACTATTCACTTATTAAGTAAGTATAATGTAAAAGCATAACTTAAGTACAACTTTATTAACAGATTGCAGAATGGGTATAGAGGTGTGATAGGTGTGATAGGTGTGAGAGGTGTGATAGGTGGGATTGGTGTGAGAGGTGTGATAGGTGTGAGAGGTGTGAGAGGTGTGAGAGGTGTGATAGGTGTGATAGGTGTGAGAGGTGTGATATGTGTGATAGGTGGGATAGGTGTGAGAGGTGTGATAGGTGTGATAGGTGTGATAGGTGTGAGAGGTGTGATAGGTGTGATAGGTGTGAGAGGTGTGATAGGTGTGAGAGGTGTGAGAGGTGTGAGAGGTGTGATAGGTGTGAGAGGTGTGATAGGTGTGAGAGGATTGATAGGTGTGAGAGGTGTGAGAGGTGTGATAGGTGTGAGATGTGTGATAGGTGTGATAGGTGGGATCGGTGTGAGAGGTGTGATAGGTGTGAGAGGTGTGAGAGGTGGGATAGGTGTGATAGGTGTGAGAGGTGTGATAGGTGTGATAGGTGTGAGAGGTGTGATAGGTGTGAGAGGTGTGATAGGTGTGATAGGTGTGAGAGGTGTGAGAGGTGTGATAGGTGTGATAGGTGTGATAGGTGGGATCGGTGTGAGAGGTGTGATAGGTGTGATAGGTGTGAGAGGTGTGATAGGTGTGAGAGGTGTGAGAGGTGTGATAGGTGTGAGAGGTGTGATAGGTGTGAGCGGATTGATAGGTGTGAGAGGTGTGAGAGGTGTGATAGGTGTGATAGGTGTGAGAGGTGTGATAGGTGTGATAGGTGTGATAGGTGGGATCGGTGTGAGAGGTGTGATAGGTGTGAGAGGTGTGAGAGGTGTGATAGGTGTGATAGGTGTGAGAGGTGTGAGAGGTGGGATAGGTGTGATAGGTGTGAGAGGTGTGATAGGTGTGATAGGTGTGAGAGGTGTGATAGGTGTGAGAGGTGTGATAGGTGTGATAGGTGTGAGAGGTGTGAGAGGTGTGAGAGGTGTGAGAGGTGTGATAGGTGTGATAGGTGGGATCGGTGTGAGAGGTGTGATAGGTGTGAGAGGTGTGAGAGGTGTGATAGGTGTGATAGGTGTGAGAGGTGTGAGAGGAGTGTTAGGTGTGAGAGGTGTGATAGGTGTGAGAGGTGTGATAGGTGTGATAGGTGTGATAGGTGGGATCGGTGTGAGAGGTGTGATAGGTGTGAGAGGTGTGAGAGGTGTGAGAGGTGTGATAGGTGTGAGAGGTGTGATAGGTGTGAGAGGTGTGATAGGTGTGAGAGGTGTGATAGGTGTGATAGGTGTGAGAGGTGTGATAGGTGTGATAGGTGTGATAGGTGTGAGAGGTGTGATAGGTGTGATAGGTGTGAGAGGTGTGAGAGGTGTGATAGGTGTGAGAGGTGTGATAGGTGTGAGAGGTGTGATAGGTGTGAGAGGTGTAATAGGTGTGATAGGTGGGATAGGTGTGATAGGTGGGATCGGTGTGAGAGGTGTGATAGGTGTGATATGTGTGAGAGGTGTGAGAGGTGTGATAGGTGTGATAGGTGTGAGAGGTGTGATAGGTGTGAGAGGTGTGATAGGTGTGAGAGGAGTGATAGGTGTGAGAGGTGTGATAGGTGTGAGAGGTGTGATAGGTGTGATAGGTGTGATAGGTGTGATAGGTGGGATCGGTGTGAGAGGTGTGATAGGTGTGAAAGGTGTGAGAGGTGTGATAGGTGTGAGAGGTGTGATAGGTGTGAGAGGTGTGATAGGTGTGAGAGGTGTGATAGGTGTGATAGGTGTGAGAGGTGTGATAGGTGTGATAGGTGTGAGAGGTGTGATAGGTGTGATAGGTGTGAGAGGTGTGATAGGTGTGAGAGGTGTGAGAGGTGTGAGAGGTGTGATAGGTGTGAGAGGTGTGATAGGTGTGATAGGTGTGATAGGTGGGATCGGTGTGAGAGGTGTGATAGGTGTGAGAGGTGTGAGAGGTGTGATAGGTGTGATAGGTGTGAGAGGTGTGAGAGGTGTGATAGGTGTGAGAGGTGTGATAGGTGGGATCGGTGTGAGAGGTGTGATATGTGTGATAGGTGGGATCGGTGTGAGAGGTGTGATAGGTGTGAGAGGTGTTAGCTTTTTATGGGTTTTCTTGCTAATGTCCTGTCATGCCTCCGGTCTAGTGGATACGGTGACGCGTCATACAGGAGTCATACAGGCATACATGCATATAGTTGCATATAGCATGTTCTCAATGAAGATATGACCTGTGCCTGTATGCTAGCATGATATGGTTGGTATCTATGACCTGTGCCTGTATAATGACACGGTTGGTATCTATGACCTGTGCCTGTATGCTAGCATGACATGGTTGGTATCTATGACCTGTGCCTGTATGCTAGCATGACATGGTTGGTATCTATGACCTGTGCCTGTATGCTAGCATGACATGGTTGGTATCTATGACCTGTGCCTGTATGCTAGCATGACATCGTTGGTATCTATGACCTGTGCCTGTATGCTAGCATGACATGGTTGGTATCTATGACCTGTGCCTGTATAGCATGACATGGTTGGTATCTATGACCTGTGCCTGTATGCTAGCATGACACGGTTGGTATCTATGACTTGTGCCTGTATGCTAGCATGACATGGTTGGTATCTATGACCTGTGCCTGTATGCTAGCATGACATGGTTGGTATCTATGACCTGTGCCTGTATGCTAGCATGACATGGTTGGTATCTATGACCTGTGCCTGTATGCTAGCATGACATGGTTGGTATCTATGACCTGTGCCTGTATGCTAGCATGACATGGTTGGTATCTATGACCTGTGCCTGTATGCTAGCATGACATGGTTGGTATCTATGACCTGTGCCTGTATAGCATGACACGGTTGGTATCTATGACCTGTGCCTGTATGCTAGCATGACACGGTTGGTATCTATGACCTGTGCCTGTATGCTAGCATGACATGGTTGGTATCTATGACCTGTGCCTGTATGCTAGCATGACACGGTTGGTATCTATGACCTGTGCCTGTATGCTAGCATGACATGGTTGGTATCTGTAGGAAAGCCATGTTAATAAGACTACTTTGTTCTGTAATAGCCCTTTAATATGTTGTTGTTGACAGGAAAGGGTAATTGATTTATGCCAGTGTATTCGTTCAGCGTGATGTGCTAGTGTTGCACTCTAGTCTTCTGATAACGTTACTGGCCCTTTAAGAGTTTCTCCGTCGGAACGTGTGCACAAGCTGTTCTCTGTGCTGCTGCCCGACGGTGCGGCTGTTGCAGCAGTAAGATCTTTCCCTTTGAGGAACGTGTGCGTAAATGACACGTGAGTACGGTACCTATGTTTAGTCCTGCCTAATTCATCCATTCAGCTTACTCTACCTTTACATATGTTCACATTGTTCTATTCCTGTTGACGTTGTTCCCTCTGTTATTGAAACACTGCGCCGTTAGCTTAGCTACACGTTAGCCAACCTAGGTTCCCCCTGCTATGATATGCTGCCTGCTAGTGATGCTGCGTGGTTAGCTTAGCCGCACGTGAGCTAGCCTAGGCTATATAACTCACTCACTACTTCTAGTGAATAGAATGTATCTTTACACCCGGTTTACAGTCCGCCTACCTATATATTGTTTACATGCACTGCATGAGTAATCCCCCTGCATAGGCTATGTAGGTCATATCTAATAACTCCGGTTAAGTGAATGTCTTGGCTACTAGTTGCACTGTATTGCTAATGAATATTATTGCAGCTATAGACCACATGTTTATGACATTATGTTTATGTGCGCCACTACTGTGTTTACTAATGTATACTGTATTGTATTCCTTTGTGTTTACTAATGTATACTGTATTGTATTCCCTTGTAGACAACCACACACACCTTTCTGTTCCCAAATACAACCAATACCTGCAGCACGCCTCTGTGTGATTCTTTAATCGGAGTTACAACGCCATAGTGTCCGCCAGCTCTATCAAACGCAACCTGTGGAGGCCCTAGACCTCCGTTTCAGTATCTATGACCTGTGCCTGTATGCTAGCATGACATGGTTGGTATGACCTGTGCCTGTATGCTAGCATGACATGGTTGGTATCTATGACCTGTGCCTGTATAGCATGACACTGTTGGTATCTATGACCTGTGCCTGTATGCTAGCATGACACGGTTGACCTAGCTATGACCTGTGCCTGTATGCTAGCATGACACGGCTGGTATATATGGACTCCTCAGTCTCTAGTTTCATACCACTTCTTGCTAGCTTTAAATGTAATAAAAATGAGCCTGTATCACACTTCTCTCCTCCTCTGTCTCTCTCACTCTCTATATGAGCCTAATGAGCCCTGGCTCTAATTCAGATCACTGTCCTGTCTTAAACTCCATAACTCCACTTTTAGTGTTTGTCATTTTATTCCCTGAATGGATCATTTTCAGGGTTATTATCATGAAAAAACGACTAACCTTCTGTCTTTTATTATTATGCTAAGTAATGTCTATATGCACTCAAGACTGTAGCACTCAAGTTTGACACTGTTTAACAAACAATCTTACTTATACGCAGAGTTGTACCCTTCCTGCAGACTTGACAGAACTTGTAAGTCATTTTGGATAAAAGCAGCTAAATGACTAAATGTAAATGTCATGGATTTCAAAAATAGATATGAATATGAGACATTTCTTTCGTCTTTCTTTCATTCCTGATTTTTATTTTTATATTTTTTTTAGGAGATACAAGATTGTTGGTTCCATATTCCAGCCCAGGGCCCTCATTCATCAACGTGTGCGTAGAACATGTTCTATTTCCACACGTAAGCACAGAATTTAGAATGAGTGTACGCACAGGAAAGTCGGGATTCATCAACCGTGCGTACACAGGTCCTATGCTCCTCCGTGTTGATGAATACCACTTTGTTCTACCGTCAATGCTTGTGCATGATTATCCATATATGGTCATGAAAGTGAGGAAACACCCCCCATGGGATGTGAAATAATGGACTGACCCGAGCGGAACTCTGAGAAACTCCACGGAGATTGTTCACTGCTGTCGAACCAAGAAGACACTATCGCGTATTATGTGATAAATAAAAGGCGGACTTGTAAACGGTGATGTCAGATATCAACGGCTCCCTAAGACCATTGCTGCAATTCTGCCTGGACAGCTCAAAATACTAATAAAGACCGTTCGTTGACCACTGTTTGGCGTTGGTTGTGTGTCATTATAACCGTGCTGTAATATGAATGCCTTTATTAGTTGTGTTCGATTGGCTATATGATTTTTAGAGGCATCTATTTTGTTGTCGGCTAATAAAGACCGCGCTGGAATATGACTGCCTTTTCCCGTGTTGTTTGATTAATACCCAGGGATTAAAGTTCTCCTCAATTCTATTCCAAATCGCGATGGATCTCCCGTCAATTTTCTACCTGCTGCATATGATTTCTAGAGGCATACTACAATCTATTTTGATGTCAGTATTGGGTAGCCTACATAAACAATAATACGAGAGCATATACAAGAACAATGAATCTTACTGCCATGTATGATGTAGCAGATACGCCATGTGTAGCCTGCCTATATGTGATCAATACAAACATGAACTTGAATTCCATCATGTCTGTGTGCGGGTCACTGCGGGAACTCACAAGGCTGTTGTCACAATGTAAATAAGAACGTGCACTGAAAAGTTACAGTATGTAGTTGGTTGATTATTTGTATGACAGTCAGTAAACCCTTGCAAAAAGTATCCGTTTTATTTAATGAATTGAAAACATTCAGCATCGCCTTCCTCCCGGCATCCAGCAATAACATGTATCAGGCAAATGCGCATCGCAACATTGACTGAGTGGAATCCCTTTCTATTCACATAACTGCATTTGTGATGGAGCTTTGACAAGTCAAGTTCAAGTTCAAGTTCTTTAATAGTTGTCATACAGAAGTACAGAATACTTTCATACAAAATGCTTCTTACTGTTACGCTCCAGAGACTGTGCTAGACAAGATAGTATCAAATAACATAATATAGCATGTAATTTAGAAGAAGAAAAATGAGGTCACAGTGTTCGGTATAGACATATGTTCAATGTTCTGAGTTACCATATAATATACAATACTATGCAGTGTACTAATGTACAGTACTATCTAGTGCAAAGCAGAAATGGGATGAGGTACAATTTTAGGTACAATTTACAGTAAGGTGTACGAGTTGTAGTGCAATCCTTCATCAATAAATATAAAGTGTGGGGAGTGGGTGCTACAGTGTGTTTGTTTAAAGTGGGTGTGTGCTATAAAGTGTGTGGAGTGGGTGCTACAGTGTGTTTGTTTAAAGTGAGTGTGTGCGTGTGGATGTGTGTGCTATGTGCGTTTGGTGGTTGTTGTTGTGTAGTGTTCATTCATTGTTCGTTTAGCAGCCTGATGGCCTGGGGATAGAAGCTTCTTCTGAGTCTTTCTGTGCTCGCCTTGAGACTCCGGTATCGCTTGCCTGACCGCAGCAGTTCAAAGAGGCAGTTGTTCGGGTGACTGGAGTCTTTAATGATTCTCTTAGCCTTGCCCTTGCAACGCTTGTTGTAAATGTTCTGGAGGGTGGGGAGCCCCCCTCCAATTGTGCGTTCGGCTGAACGTGTCACTCTTTGTAGTCTGCTTCGGTCTTGTGCAGTGCTATTCCCAAACCAGGAGGTGATGTTGCCGGTCAAGATGCTCTCTATTGTACATGAGTAGAAGTTCTTAAGGATCTTCTGACTGACTTGGAACTTCCTTAGGCGCCTGAGGAAGTAGAGGCGTTG